>NW_010972720.1:6185412-6310650 GCF_000737465.1 Haliaeetus leucocephalus
AAGCCACTCTCCATCATTTATCAGCAATCCTGGTCAACCAGGGGAGGTCCCAGATGACTGGAGGCTTGCCAATGTGGCACCCATTTACAAGAAGGGTTGGAGGGAGGATCTGGGGAACTACAGGCCTGTCAGCCTGACCTCAGTACTGGGGAAGATTATGGAACGGTTCATCTTGAGTGCGCTCACACAGCACGTGCAAGACAACCAGGGGATCAGGCCCAGCCAGCATGGGTTCATGAAAGGCAGGTCCTGCTTGACCAACCTGATCTCCTGCTATGACCAGGTGACCCACCTAGTGGATGAGGGAAAGGCTGTGGATGTTGTCTACCTGGACTTCAGCAAGGCCTTTGACACTGTTTTTCATGGCATACTCCTTGAGAAGCTGGCGGCTCATGGCTTATACAAGTGTACTCTTCGCTAGGTGAAAAACTGGCTGGATGGACGAGCCCAAAGGGTTGTGTTGAATGGAGTTAAATCCAGTTGGTGGCGGGTCACAAGTGGTGTTCCCCAGGGCTCAGTACTGGGGCAAGTTCTGTGTAATATCTTTATCAATGATCTGGATGAGGGGATCGAGTGCACCCTCAGCAAGTTTGTGGATAACACCAAGTTGGGAGGGAGGGTTGATCTGCTTGAGGACAGGAAGGCTCTACAGAGGGATCTGGACAGTCTGGACCGGTGGGCTGAAGCCAATTGTATGAGGTTCAACAAGGCCAAGTGCTGGGTCCTGCACTTCGGTCCCAACAACCTCATGCAGCGCTACAGGGTTGGGGAAGAGTGGCTGGAAAGCTGCCCAGTGGAAAAAGACCTGGGTGTGCTGGTTGACAGCCAGCTGAATATGAGCCAGCAGTGTGCCCAGGTGGCCAAGAAGGCCAACGGCATCCTGGCCTGTATCAGAAATAGTGTGGCCAGCAGGAGCAGGGAGGTGATTGTTCCCCTGTACTGGGCACTGGTGAGGCCGCACCTCGAGTACTGTGTTCAGTTTTGGGCCCCTCACTTCAGGAAAGACATTGAGTCGCTGGAGCGTGTCCGGAGAAGGGCAGCCGAGCTGGTGAAGGGTTGAGAGCACAAGTCTTATGAGGAGCGGCTGAGGCAACTGGGGTTGTTTAGTCTGGAGAAGAGGAGGTTGAGGGGAGACTTTATCGCTCTCTACAGCTGCCTGACAGGAGGTTGTAGGAAGGTGGTACTGGTCTCTTCTATCAAGTAGCTAGTGATAGGATGAGAGGAAATGACCTCAAATTGCACCAGGGGAGGTTTAGATTGGATACTAGGAAAAATTTCTTTACCGCAAGGGTTTGTCAGGCATTGGAACAGGCTGCCCAGGGAAGTGGTGGTGTCACCATCCCTGGAGGCATTCAAAAAACGTGTAGACGTGGCATTTCAGGACATGATGTAGTAGGCATGGTGGTGTTGGGTTGACGGTTGGACTTGATGATCTTAGATGTCTTTTCCAAACTTAATGATTTGATTTGATATTAAAATGGTTATGTTCGTAATAGATATTGGAAACTAAGAACTTTTGTCAGATTTTTGGTTTCTGATGTTGTACAAGTTTAGTAAGTCAGGTATAAATATATTGAATTTAGGATTTTTTTGTTGTAGTGGGGTTGCAGAAAGGTTAGTTAGTTTGTTTTCATCCTTGCCCTGGAAGTTAAATGTTTAAATCAAGAAGAGTAGTTCCTGGAAAACATTTGAGTAATGGAGTACAGTTTTCTACTGTAGTTAGTGCTTGTCTCCAAAACCAGTCATTGGTGAGGTATCAGCTTGTTATTTCTAAGCAGTACTTACTGAATACGGTGGATGGTTGTGTGCCATGGTACAGTGTATGAAACTCTGAGTTGGTCTTCAGGGAAGGCCTTTTGGCAGTAGCAGTCAGAACCGATAATGGGCTGAAACTGCCATTTCACATGGTAGTATTAATGCAGCTGTCTCTCTGTAGCTGAGAACTAAGATACTGTTCAGCACACTGCCCTTTTCAGCAAAGCATTTCAAAATAGCCTTGAGTACTTTGCCAAAATTACAGAGAAGAAACAGCTTATTCAGTACTCTTAAAAAGGTTTAAAAAACACCAAACGCTGCGAGGATGGAAAATGATTAGATTTTAGTTTCTGCTTGATCTTTCTGTGCTTCCTGAACACACTATTTTGTTCACCTGGGCTGCTGGCTAGCTAGACAAGAGTCTTTTACTGGAAATTGTATTTTTCAAAGTCTTATATGTTCCTTGAAACATCATTGAATGTGGTCTAGTCCTATCTACATGAACCCACAGCTCACTTGTAATATGGGAAGCGTTGTAAAGGACTGTCAGTACGAGTTCAGTACTAGAAACCAAGTTTTTGAGCTTGTAAAATAGTTGCAAGAGCCCGTTATCCCAGATATATACCCAAATAATGTCCAGCCGTTCTGTGTTGCTGTAAGGTGGTGAACTTACTTATGTGTGTCTCCTAGTATAACCCCATATATGCCTGTGTGTACGTTTTCATTTACCAAGAAAACCCTCTAAAACCCAAGAAGTGTATTTCTTTAAGGTCTGCTGCCTGTCATAAGTATTCAAGGGCTTAAAAGAATCATAGGATAGAAATTCCAAGCTATTAAAAATGTTACTGTACCTATATGGTTTTTTAGAAAACTAGAATCAGGGCCCAAATATCTCAAGTTTCCATTCTTTTTACAAAAATTTGACTGTTTTGTCTATCTTTGTATTACCAGGAGCAAAATTATCTGATATCTGGAAAACAAGTGAAAATTCATTAAATGTATCCAGGAAATACTTGCTGATGGAGTTAATAAATGTTTGTCTCTGAAAAGTGTCTAACTCCACTGTGACTTCATTCTCTGCAGTTAATTTTTGAGTATCCAGGTGTGTTTCAAAAAGGCGAAGGTGTGGTACTGTCAATGTACTGCTGACTGCTACATGTAAATGCTAGGAGCGTGGCTAGGAACGTTTGACTGTAAACCTATACTGTTGTGTGCATGCATGTGTAATAGAAAACAAGCAGATTAATGGTGCACATGCTAGTGGCTATAGGCATAAAGCAGCATAATTTAATGTTACTGAGAATTTTTCATAATTAAAGAACGGGGTGACATTTAGTTTTAACTACTCTTAGTAATTCTGTATTGGTGTAGAAAAGGTAACATGCATGTTTGCTGTCTTTTAAATATAAGCATTTGTTAAGGTTTGGTTGCACACATCTTGTGAACAAGGTAAACAGATGCGTAACCTTACCATATTTATTTATTTTACACCACTATTCTAAAACAGGGGCTGCCACCATGCTGCTACTTGTTTGCTGTGTTCTAATGTGGTACTGATGTCCACTCTAGGTACTTTTTCAAAATAATACCTGTAATAAAGTGGCAGTATATCTTAATACCCTTATTAAAAGAGAACGTATCTAAGCAATACAAAGGTTGTACATAATGCCTTGGCCTGGTATCTGAGTGGGAGGCACTACTGTGTAAAGAACATGGTGTTTAGAAGCTGAAATCCTGTCAACAGACTCATGAATGAGCTTTTTCAAGAGAGAGAGATTGTGCGTGGGATTTGCTAGTTTATAGAACTGAATGAACAAAGAGTATGGCAAAAGGGTGTTTTATGGGCATGCAAATTCTGCCCCTTTCTACAGGTAAACAGCCCACATACCACTTTTTAAAGTTAGGAAAGTGACAGCAGTATTATTAATAGAAAGTAAATGCATTTTGTTGCAGCTTCAGCCACTGTAATTTGTAAAAGAGAAAATAGTCTTCCCATTGTAATGTAACTTTCATGCTGTTAATGGATAGTGGCCTCAGCCATAGGGAGCAGCAGTGCCTCTCTAACTCTGATCTGCAATGTGGAGCTACAGCTTGGTCTCTTGTCATTCTGTATGCACTCTGCTGCCTGGTATAGTATTCATCCTGCTTAATGTAGTTACCTTGTGTAGACTAAGGAGCCTTGCATTCAGGCTCCTTCTATAGGCACTAGAAAAAGAGGGAAACCTTCATCTAATTCATCTTCAGTCTACATAGATGTGCTGAATCAGCCTCTATAGGGAACCTAAAGGAGCAATTCAGGTTAGGTAACTAACTTTTGAAGTTTATGAGATTAATTGCACCCCTGAGTTTTATGTAAGAAATCCATCTTGGGTGCCAGAAGTGAGTAAAATCCTTGTTTGGGAGGATATTTGGATGGAATTAGAAGACATGTTTATAGATCCTTCAAAGTCACGATGCCTATAGCATTAGAAAGTTGGGTGAGAATTTAATTGATTTTAAGATCCATCTTAATCACTAAATTCAGGAGTTCTAGTGAAGAATTTAGAATGTTTTTCTTTTTATACATTCCTTTCCCTGATAGCTGATTTAAATTTGAACATTTGCTGGTCTTGCGCTACTGGATCAAAATAAGAATCAAACACTTCCAGTCATCCTTCTGCAAAATAAAAAATTAGCTGATGCTGATTATATGTTCCTATTGTGTGTGTCATTGTGCTAGCGGAAAATACTTGTGGGGAAGCGCTCAGAGGAAATTTTTTGTATTACTGTTGTGTCATGTTATTGTAAGTCATCTGTACACCCTTCTGTAATGATGTGTGTAGTTAAATGAGCCAGATTTCAGGTAAGTGTGCATGTAGTCCTTCTGTTGTTTGGGTTTATTCTGTTTTGTTTTAAGAGATGCTCATTCCTGCACATCTAAATAGTAACTTATGTTTTGTCTTCTCAGTTCCTAGAGTGTGAAGAGCAGCTATATTTTTCAGAACAGTTTCTGTCTAGAAAATGTACTAGTGAGCACTGCATTGTAAGAGAAAATAAATAATGCGTAATACACATTATTATATATGAGAATGAATGGGTGTGAAATTTAATCAGTACAACATTTAAATGTCACACAAGATCTTGCTACATGGCAAAGAACATGAGGTCATTTTGGGTAAGAGATAGGATTTGGAGAAAGTTTTCAAATGTATGTTGAGGTTACTATAGGAATTGACCCTAGTTAAAATTGAATTCAAAACTCCAAGTCTTGACTGTAGGACAAGCACTACACAGCAAAGGAAGTATTCTTGGAAGTCGTTTTGAAAGAGATTAAGATGAACCTGTTCATAATTCTCAGGTATTTATGTACCTCTTGCCAACCTGCGTTTCATTCCTTTCTAACTGAGGAAAAGAAGTCTCAGATTTGGAGGGGTGGGGGGGTGGGATGTCTGTATCTCCCTCTGACCCCGTTTTCTGAGATCTGCCCACTGTAACCTTTCTCTCTTCCACACACCCTCTACCACATATAAATCACAATAAATCAGTCTTACAAAATTGATGTCAATAGTTCTATCTAAGCAAAACATGTCAAGCTGTAATCACATAGTCCTTCAGAGTGTGGATAAAATCAGGTCTTGAAGTATGCTAAGGTCAGTGATGCTGGTATCATCTGAGTTTAGAAGAGAGTGAAGACCAAAGTCCAGAGTTTGCTATTGATAAAGTAGAGTCCTAATCATAACCTCTGGTTCAGTGTTACAATTGATTTAATCCTGAATGGATTTTGGAGAAGAAAGGAGTCGGAGAAGGAATGCAGCAGAATGCAGCATTACTCTTGCATAGAACAATGTGTTAAAAATTGTGTGTGTGTGTATATACATACATATGCATACACATTTTTAAGAACATGCACATTTATAATCTCAGATCACAGAAGTGTGAAATATTGTGGGCTCTCTGTATCTTGACAGAAAGATAGCATTCACTAGTATATGTAGTAAATTTCTCATTTTTGGTGGACCCTGACCTTAGGAAGAAACCTTTCTTCTACGTACTTTTGTGGTCTAGGGAGTACATCAAGCAAGAAAGTTGTCCTAATGGAACTATATTGCACTGACAATCCATCAGTCTGTAGTTATAGTTCCATTTTAGAGTATCATCAGCCTCTTACTAACTTTGGATGCATATACAGACATTCTTATTAGGCATAGCTGCAGATGCAATAGCAACTGTTAAAGATAACACATATATCATTGTAGAATCTACATTTTAAGATCTTAGCTAACTTTATATTTTGAAAACTTTAAAGAAAAATGCGGATTTGACATGGTAATACAGCTTCCCAGTTTGTAAGCTGTATTTGTCTCCTAGGTTGCCCAGGGCATCTGTGAAGTGATTGGCAATAACATAATTATGTACTGTTTACGTAATGGAATTACAGAATGCTTCCTGGTTTCCTTAAGAGTAGCCACTTCTTGTTATACACACCTGCTTCTTGTTCTCTTGGTCCAGGGAGTACACTTCAATCCATATGCTGAAATGGGAGCATTGCAGCTATATAGTAGATAAAAATGTTATATATGAGCTAGAGGCTAGTAAATTAGCCTTCACTTGGAAGGAGTTCTGTAAGGTTAAAAAAAAAAGTGCCCATAGGTGAGAGTACTTGAGTTTAATGATATGCATTAAAAAAACAAACACCTTTTGTTAATTAATTAAACTTCATAGTATATGAAAATATGGACTTTAAGTCATCCTTTTCAGAGTATCAGCATTCTTTTAAGAACATGTAAGTTGATGACTACAAACTGAAGAATTATTATAAACTACCTCAGAATATTAGTGCCCTGAGATGCAGCACTTAATCCTCTGTTATGGTGCAATAAACCTCATTTTTCTTGGGTCACAGTTAATGAATGCAATGGGAGTCCATCTATCATAGGTTATTATGTCACAGATAATGATCTTCACGCAGACAAGATTCCTTCAGTCCTTGCTCCTAGGTATTAGCTCCTTTCCAATTACATCTCATAACTCTCTGCGCTTTCAACTATTGTCTTGCAAATTTTCTCTAGCATTTTACTTCTCTTCTTGTCGTGTTAATCTCATCCACTTGCTGTATGTGTTTTGAAAGTAAATGCTGTTTATATCGAGACAGTTCTGAGGGCCCTAAGCAATCAGATATCACCTTGTGCCAATTGCTGCTCAATTGTAAAAGTCCGTGTCAGGCTCAAAAATCTCGTGCTGTTAAAAGACTCTGAAACAAAAAAGAAAGTCTTGGGGGTGTAACACTCTTAAGTAATTATGATCTTGTTATGTACAAACCTTTTCATGTTTTAAAAATCTACTTGGGAACAGTTTTCCTGACGTAGTTCAGATCTTAAGGCTGCAATGTCCAAGCATGATCCAGTAGAGCAGAATTCATAGAATAATTTGTCCAGTACTGCCTGTATTTCGGGGCCTCTGTCTCCCTCCTCTTCTTTTGTTTAAGGTCCAGAATGGGTCACTGAAGTACTCTTCCACAGTTTTTAAGTGTCGCTTTCATTTATGGAGTGTCTGGGATGAGAGAGTGGCTACTATTCATTCTCACGGTGTCTGTTTTCTGACAGGTGATAACACCTGGACAGAACATCCACATGGCCAGAGTGGTCTTCAGTGTAACCTACAGAATGTGCTATAATAGTAAGAAGTCAGTATTTGATTAAAAATAAAATTGGTGTGGAGGGCAGATGGAAAAGCCAGGAATAGTACTGGGTTTCTGTCCTTCCTGTAGAGATAGTTTAAAAAATCACATCTTGTGATTGTTGCTAATTGTGGCGTGTATCTTTGGTGAAAGTATTGAATGCTTATGCAGAGTTCTAAATGAGTTTATTAGAGACCATCTGGCCATCTTTATATGAGTTTATGGTCCATACTCTGCTATATGGTATTTCAAATAGAAAAACTATTTGAACTACAAGACTTGTGTTTTGAGTTAATATTATGATGTTAAGGCTAAGGATGACGTTGAACTTCTATTTTTACGCAGTTTAAGATGTTTCGTGAAAATCCACGTTTGTAATCTAATTTGAGGCAGGACTTTCTTCACAGCGAGATGTGCCCTTGTAGCTGGCACAGGTTCACATAACTAACCAAACTCATCAAAGGGCTCTTGCTTTTGTGATTGATGCTTCCTCTGAGCAGCAGTGGCCTGGGAACTCTCTGACATGAGTACCCTGTGTTCAGTCCGCTGCGTGCTGTGGACAGCCTGGCTGAAGCTGTGATTGTGTGCATTATCCTGGCTTTAAAACGCTTCTCCTGCTTTCCTAAGAGCCATCTCTTTCTGTCTAGCTGTTCCTATTTGCAAACAAAACAGTAGTCTTTGAAGTGATGCTGGTAATTACTAGTAGGTAGTATTTGGGCAGGTGTATTTGATACAGCAGTGCTAGGCAGCTGCAGCTTTGCAGGCCAGCTGTTAGCCTGCTGAGCTGGGTAGCTGCCGTCCTGGCCATGGCAGCACAGCTGCTGCTGCCCTGAGAAAAGGAGGAGGGTGAGGAGCAGAGCGGCGAGTCTGAGCTGGGGTTTCTGGAGAGCTCCTTCTCAGAGCAGCCTCACTCAGCAGTGCCGTGTCTGGATTTAAAAATATGTCAGCGGTGGGAAGAGGATGCAACGGATAGGCTTGGTTTACTACAGACCTGGTCTCTCCCTGGAGATTGCTGGGGAGTTTACCCCAGTCAGCTTCAGTGGGATGTCCTCTCCTGCATCGTAAAGGGGAGGATGGGTCATGTCCATTTGAGAATTCCTTTAGAAAAGGAGCTCTTGGTCTGTGAGGCAGCATATAGTGGGTTAAGGTTGAGGAGGAGAACAGGTACTCCAGAAGCTACACCTACTCACTCTACTGGGAAAAGTGTCTGTGGCTGGCCATTCTCATGGAGAATCTCTCCCAGTAAACAGAACTCTTCTCCCAGCTTGCCTGTGCTGCTTATAATCCATATTTTCTATCATAGCGATCCAGATGTAATTCCACATCGGTAATCTCACCTGAATTTTCTAACAGTTTTCAGTGTGTTTAGTGGGTTTGCATAGCAGTTTGCAGGTGCCAATAAATTAGCAAATTTGCCTTATACATGTGAATATGTTCAGGACTTCAAACTAAGCATTAGTAACCTTCATAGGATTATATTGTAAACTTTGGAGAAATATGAGGAAGTGGATTCATGCTTACAATTTTAAAAAAAATAATTGAAAAAAACCCCCATAATTCAAAAGGTTTTGGATCCTAAGAGCTTGATTCTTTGTAATTTCTGCAACCTTAGTTTGGAGTAAGTGTTGCCCTACTTAAAGAATTGGTAGGTCAGATCCATCAATAATAATAATATATTTGTGGGACAGTGATTTCTAAATCAAACCTGTGCTCAAATTTCTATTTTCTCAGCTGCATAAAGAATTTAATTCAATAGTGTTGTAAAGTATTTTCTATCTGGTGTTTTCTACACAAAAAAGCCAATTAATTTTGTAGAAAGTAAAATGTACTATTCTCTTTCATTCTTCACAAAAATGTCGATAAACCAGTTTCTTTTGGTCAGAAACTAATTGAAGAAAAAATACTGAAACACAGAAAAGCATATGTGAATTAGACTGTTAGCTTTTTATTTGTATAGAATTTTAACAGTGAGGTGAAAAAACAGTCTTAGGTGATAGAACGTAAGCAGCAGTGAGAAAAGGAGGTGATGCTTCTGTGTCCCACAAACTGCTCTTGATAATCTTACTCTGAGGATTTTTTTTTAAGCTCTGGATATGTACTAATCTTATTGTCATTATGGTGACAATAAAACCTTAAATCTCTTGTTCTTCCTATTAAATACATCAGTATATCAGACATGGCATTTATCTGTCAGTTTACCAACAGGAAACTGAATACTCATTTCTGTTTAAAAAAAAAAAAAGGGCAGAAAGATGATGATGTAAAGCTTTGCTCAGCCTCAGTTGGAAAAGAGCCAATGAATTATTGTTATTAATCTATTTCTTGCAACAAATAGGTGCTCTATTATTAAAATGAAAAACTTTAATTGTCTGTCTTCCTAAAAAAGCACCGTGTGAGCATCTAAGGCCCATTAAATGTCACTTATAAAATGTCTACTCTATGCACGCTGCTGCTTATTTTATTCAAGTACATGGATTGGTAAGTGCTGCTAACTGCATCTTAGGTGGCTGTATTATCTTTTCTGAGTTTCCTGTCTGTGGTCGTTAGAGAAGATGGCCTTGAAATCTTGTGGTCTCATCACAGACTCAAGGTGGAAGGGTCTGGTTCTTCTGAGGACAAACAGGCGTATAGGCTTTTTTTTTTTTTAACAAGCTATTGGTTATTGTTTAATTTTAAACTGTAAAACGTGAAAGATGTTGCAGTGAATTTCTCATTTGAGTGCCTGTACTGAAAAGATGTTTGCAATAACTTACATTATGTTTTTGGAGTTAATGAGTTCAGAAGGATGGAATAGGGGAAGAACAATCAAGAACCTAAACTTTAAGAGGAAGAAAAGAACTTGCTATCCTCCCTCCCTCCTGTCTGTCTTTAGATTCCGTCATAATAGGAATTAATATGAATAACAAATGTACGTAGGGAAGAGAGAAAAGCTATACTGTTAACTTGTTTCTTTGTTTTTAGGTTAACAAAGCCCTTGTCATTTGCGGATTGTGTTGGGGATGAACTGCCATGGGGATGGGAAGCTGCATATGATCCTCAGATTGGTGTATACTATATTGATCACATCAACCGTAAGTATTTTTCAATTTGCCATATGGATTATATAAGAAGGCTCATCTTGATTAGACTTCCCTGAGAAGCTTCTAAAGCATGCCTGGGAGCAGGGAAAGATTTCTTGTGAGAGAATTGTAGTTAAAATAACAATTCCCAATTTTCAGTAGACAAATTATCCCATTTGTATGCATGGGTTTGTTGGGGATGGTTGCAGATGTATTATAGCTGGCTCAAAATTATTTAAATGACTCATCTTTTTCTGCAGAAGAAGTCCATGTAATGTGTAGTAAATAAAGATGGGTTGCATCTGTTGGTATCTGTAAAGTGTAGGATGTTTGGTGGCTATTAAATATTCAGGAATGTACACTGGTGGAGATAGCCTGATACGAGTAACAAAAACTGGCTTCAGCCTAACTACTGAAAGGAACTATGGAGTTCTGTAAGGTAGTATGGAGCATGGGGGCTGGTATTTGTAACATGTATACGAGGTCTGGCAAAATGTACTGTAGTTCTAAGAATGTTATAGAATACATTTCAGACTATAAATAATGCTATGTTTTGTAGTAATTGGAAAGGGAATGGGGAATCAAAATGCTGGGGAAAATTTGCCCTTTGCTGCATCGTAATTGGCTTTAAAAGGCTTACAAGAAAATCTGCTGGTACAAAATTACTACATCTGTTTCTACATATATTTTTAGTTGCATGGGAATTATGTCTAAACCATACAAAACTATAGCAAAATTTGAAATACAATGCTTGTTAGACTTACTGAAATGAATATATTCCTGAAAGCATTTCTGTCTTATTTTTATGCATTTATTACTCCATATTAATTGATACCTTTTTCTATTTTCTCAGAAATTGTCTTTAATAACATAATAGAAGAGATTCTATTTGAGACCAATACCTGAATATAGGTGCCTGCATCTGTGCTAGCAGTGCTGTGTACTTAAAAAATAATAAGGTGTCTATGGCCATTTCAGATGCTTTAGGTTAGCAGAGACAACTGCACAAGGTCAGTAGATAGGGCATGGACAGTAAGAGACCAATGGCCTTCTGGAACAAAAGCTGGCGACAAGGCTCGTTACCCATGGCATCTCAAATGTATGGGCAATTGAATCAACCCTGAGATGTCTAAGCTGCTTTTGTAGTCAATAGCTATCTAGTCAATACAGTCAATATAATGTAAAGTGTGATGTAGCTGGCTGGTTGGGTGTCTGCTTTGAAGATGAGCTGATTTAAGCTCCTTTGGTTGGGTTGGACTGGAACTCCAATAACTACAATGGGACACTAGATATCTACTGTGCTTAATGAATACCTGCAGATAGACACCTAATCTTGAACTGAATCCCACTCGGTAACCACTTTTATAGCCCTGCTTCATTGGAATAACAATGAGAATCCTCTGATCTTATGTGTGGTGTTAAACGTTCCTGTATTTTAAAAAAAGGGACATACTTGATTGAATTCAAAAGGTGAAGAAAGTAAAGGATTTGCTTCTCAATCTAAATGCTATTATCAGAGGAAGCTTGTCTTTAACTTCTGCTTTGGCCAAAACCATAAAACTTAAAGCTATAAAATTTTGAGAGGCAATCTGCATTTCTGGGTGTTTTGAAAGTGCTTTCAGATCACTGCTCTGATAATTGAGCTCTTTTATTTCATGCATGCTCAAAATTTTTAATCCCTTCTAAAACTCTGTCTTGTGGCTTTGTTGCCTTTTTTTTTTTTTTCCTCCAGAAAGAGGTTAAATACTTTCTTTACTTTTAAATGCTATTTCTGTGCATTGAAGGTGAATTCCTGAATATTATAAGCTCTTCATGGGTTGAAGTTCTGCTTCACACACATCTAAGATGTTGAGGCTTGGTCAGCATTGTTTTGGAATTCTCTTGAATATTGTTAATATACTGCAAACACTAATGCTTCCATTTAATAGAGGAGAGTTGAATATATTCATCTGTACACGTGCCTTTCTGTGGCTGGGACAAATAAATGTGATTAGCTACATTATATTATGTTAATGTGTATGATGGATGACAAAATGGTGTACTTTGGACTTTGGTATACTTAAAGTGGTTTCCATCCATTTTTCAGTAGTGCATTTGGTTCCTGTTATATTAATATATGAGTTGCTTTGTAGCAATTTCAGTGAAACTTCTTATTTTGTAAAGTGGTATATTTTAGTTTTGTACGCTGTATTTTGCACAGTGTTTTGCTGAGAGTACCCTTTTGCTGTTGGGAGGTAAACTGCCTAAGAATCTTATAAGTAGGTCATTTTTTTCATGTGCCAAATATGGAGATTATAACTTCTACTTCATCTGAGTGGGGTACATGTGTTGTTTTGATGCTATTGAAATCTCTAGTATGGAGATCACTAATAATCGGGGGGGGAAAGCCTTTCTAGAAAGCAGGTTTTGCACCTGCTTGCAGCTTTATTAGCAGTATAATAATTCAGATGTGTTGAATATGCTTTTTGGATTTGAACTGTTAAAATTCTCTGTCAGGACAGTGGCTGTGTTAGAATAAGGAAGACTCCTTTATTCTTTCACCTGTATTAGTTATAATTTTGTTAATTCTCGTTTATACTGGACAAAGAAGCCCAATGAGGGAGAAAAACTGTACCCACTGCTAGGAGGAGGACCAAATGGATAGATGCCTGAAAAACAAGTTGGATAAAGCGGAATTTCAGGACCCACAAATGGCAGCTTGAGAGGTAGCGCCTTGGGTAGAAATCTACTCCCATGTGTTAGGTAGGGAGAAGTGACTAAAGATGTTTCATATTCACTGCCTTCCGGCTGGATTTATTTCAGCGAAGTGTTTGAGGGAAGGCCCATTGATTCTCTCCTCTTGCATCCCGTAATTAATTATTCTGAATGGCTTCTCTATCTGATCTCTTTTTCATTTCTTTTTCTCATATTGTTCCCACTGTGTGCCTCTGTACAAAGCTACATTCGATACAACTGTGAAGTTTCATGTTGTCTACAGGACTCTAGAACTGTTATAGTAAAACTGGCCAATCCTGTTAAATTTCTCAAGCCAACCCAATAAGCTATGAGCAGCAGGCTAGACCTTAGCACAAGAGTGTAAATGATGGTTCTTCCCTACTTTTCTGTTAAAAACTCAAGGTTGAAAATGTTAAGGATGGAATTTCCATTAGTGGTCAGTGCGGGACTTATTCCGCCCCTCTTGAAGGGTGAATATTGGCAAAATTCCCACTGATTTCAAGAAAGCAGTACTAGGCTGCACCTTGCAAAGTTCTAAAAATTCTACCAAATTTCTATAACATCAATTCTTCAAAAATTATTGAAATCAATGTATATATTTTTTAAAATTAAATACTTTCCCCATCTGTGTAATTATCTTAGTCCTTTAGCTTCGCTTCTCCCATGCAAACCTGAGAAAAGCCTGCTTTCCTTAACTGCCAGTGGAAACTCGATTTCTCCTCCAGAGAGGGGTAAGAGTTGGCTGTGAGCAGTCTGCAGTTGTAAAACACTCCCTCAGACTTGAGGAAGTTTCTTTTGGTGTCAATATGTTTAAGTATAATTTGCTTTTATTATCATTACACGTTTTCTATAATTTTATATATGTTAATGATTTTTTTTTTCAAATATGGTTTGTCTTTTTTTCTTAGCTCTTACTGATTGCCTTAGAGCTTTCTCATGATCCTTTCGGATGATGTAACCCACTTTGAGAAACACTGACTGAGGTCATTACTTTATGAATATATTACCCCAATTAAGAATTTTAATGTGATGCTTTCAGCTTCAAGGGAGACCAGATTACAGGCCATCTGGCAAGGCAGAACATGCATATGATGTGGGTAGCTAATACTGTAAGAACCTAAATGCTTACCCTGTAGTTCGGTAGCGCCGTTTGTTAGAGGGATGACTGAAGGGGTATTATTTGGTGGTCAGGGACTGAGGAGTTCCTTTTATGCAGGATCCTTCTTACTGTGGCTTGGGAGAGTCCAAAGATCTTATAGCTTATGCTGTTCACTCTTATAATCGTTACTGCATATATGTACTCGTGCGTTCATCTACTTCAGCTAATTTGCTAACGTTTACTAATTTTGCTAAATAACACAGTTAGGAACTCAAGGCAATACCAAAAATAACACAAACTATTACTCCGCTTTATTTTGTATATCTACAGGCAAAGTCATCGCTTTCAGGTTTTTCCTATTCTTCTGCAGGGTTTTCAACATCATATGTTAAGTGACTGAGATGCAAACATTTATGCTCTTAGAGCTTGGATTTGCAAACACTTTTAAGCCGATATCATCTCTGAAAGAATTGGTCCTGCTCTATTGCTACCTCTGGCCTTTTGTTCTGTCCCTGCAATGTTTTTGCTTATACTGGCATGAACATTTGCATGGCCAGACAGTGAATCAGATCAGGGAGCTGATTCGAGTTGAAACTAATCTGGTATGGAAAAAAAAAAAGTTGCTATTTGTTCTCCTTTCCACACCCCTATTTATGCAAGCAAGAGAGGGAAGGTGACCTGGGGCTGTGAATGAACAGTCAGGTGGAGAGACAGGGGACAGCTGCTTTTTGTGGTAGCGCTGGTTTAAGGGTATTTTGAAATGACACCCTTGAACTTTCATCTGTTCCGCGCCCTGTGCAGGCTTGCCAGGAAGCAGTTTTGACTCCGAGGCTGTGATTTCCAGGTGCACTTTTCAGGTGGTGGTGGCAGCTGAAGTAGCAGTCATTGCCTGCTCTGGTTCCTGCTCCCACATTGTGTCAGCAGGAGGATATGTAGTAAACACCGACAATGGGGAAGCACTCTGCTTCCTGAGGTGTGTGAGTTGTCGTTCCCCACCTCCTCTTCCTTCCCTCAGCTGCTCAGGTTTTCTGATCCAGATCATTGCATGGGATGTGTGTAGATGAACTGCTGCGGAGGTAATAGGAGCAAGAAAGGGAAACTTCTACTTCTGGCCTGACATGAATAGTCTGAGGGAATCCTGGGCTGGGACAAGTTATGCCTTGCCTTCAGCACTCTACATATTCCTAAATAACTTAGCCCCTTTACTTCCATTTCTTATTTTCAGGCTTGGGAATAACCAGGCAAGTGGTTGTTTTCTTCATTGCATTGATTTAGTTAACCTATAAAACATGTACTCTGCTGTTAGTAATGTTTAGTGGCAAAGGTGACAGAAAGGAACTGAATGACAGTATTTAAAAGATAAGGATGGGAAGGAATAGCTACTTCTAGCCTAGTAGTATTTCAGACCATCATGTCACTTTATTTTTGCCACTCTGTACTTTGTATTCAATATAATGATTTTTCTCCCTGCCTTCCACCCCCAGCACTTTTCTTCAAAACGGAGTTGGACATCTACCTTCTCTGCTTCTGCAGCTCCTCCCTACTTAGTTTTAATTGTGCACTTTGGAAGCATGAATGCACCTTTCCCAGAGACAGCTTTCTACCACTGTTTCAGCCACAAAGAAAAAGAAAATTGAATAAGAGTGATGCTAAACTTCAGGAAGCATAGAGGTAGAGGGTTTTGTGTCTGCTTAGCTTGGGAGTAGTATTCATTGGAGGTTCTTATTTCCTCACTTGGTTTCCTTCCTTCTTAAAATTTCAAAGCCTAGCTATTTACCTACACTGTTTGATGCTTATAACATGGTATTTTAACTACAGGTATTCTATTTTTTTATTGTAATCTTAAAGGCTTTCATGCCAGTTTACACCTGTGCAACTGGTTTATCTAACACAGGGATTTTTGTGGATAGACTGACTCTTCTCTGCTCCAGCCTGGGACTCTAGTACATGTGCATCTATGAAACTATGCCAGGCTGTATTTTCAGACAAGGAAGAAATCTGAAAATCCCACTGTGAGTCTGCAATTACCATTAGCTCAAGGAAGTTGAATGGTGTATCATGATCATAAATGTGCACTGTTTCTTCCCACGACCCATCACCATCTTCTAACCAAGTGGTGACATGCAAGCATTTGGGAAACAATTGTGAAGACTCTTTACTGTCAGCAAACACACATGGTTAAAATCCAAATGCAGTAGATCTTATCTTGAATCATATTTATAGGTATTTTCTCTGCACCCTGGCTGTAGGAAGGGATTAATCTGGTGCATGCTGGCTACAGAAGGAGGGCTTGAGCAATGAAGGCTCTGGATGAAAGATGATTTTAGCTGCTGACTTTTCTGTAAAGTTCATACTTGCATGTTTTTCTTATGTCTTAGTTCTGATAGTCATAGCAGTAGAATGTTACCTACTTACTGGATAATGTCAAGCAAAATGGTCAAAGTTTCTACTGCATTTGACTCCAAGATATATATATATATATATATAAAAAAAAGCGTATGCTACCCGATACCTAGAGGAAACTAATGTGCCTTAAGGATAACATGTTCAATATTTCTTCATAAAAATCTCTGAATAAATACGTCTTGGAAATCTGCTCATGCTTGCACAGTATAGCTGGAAAATGATTCATTTTCTCTCATTACTCAAACTCAAGCACAGAATTATTTCATGGAAAAGTGAAGAAGGTGTCCGGAGGACAGGAGGCATTTTTTGTGTGCAAATTTTATGGCAGGAAACAAACTGTAGAGAGCTCAGTTCTGAGCATACTCTGAATAACCTAATTTTGCTCCGTGTCTCGCTTTAGAACCCGTATTCCATCTTATTATGTGGTAGAATGTGATTTTCTTTGAGTATCCAGCAATGTGTTAGATCATTTTTAAGACACTGTATGTGTCATCTTGTTGGGCTCCATGGTCTTACCGAAACTGCTGTCTCTGTAATGTGCTATTCTTTATTTTTATATACCTATTGAAAAAATATATCAGTGTGAAATGATGTAATACTTGTTTGTGAATTCTTCCTCAAATTTTTGGGTATGAATTGCTTTTCTTGTTGTTTGAGTTTGAATCATAAGTATTTTTAAAAGTGTGGGGGAAAAAAGAATAAGAAAAAAAATGCATTCAGAAAGCCTCTGGTATGTAAACAATAAAGTGCATTCCTTAAGCCAGTCTGGTAACACTTTGTTATTCTCCCTGAAACTAGTGCTAGTGCATTTGCTCCTTTGTTGTTCATTAAGACTTGCATCTCGGTTGCCTGCAGTATCTGTTATGCTGGTTGAAGTACTGTGAAGTAAGTGTATTTTTGCAGGCAAAAGTACTGGAGATTTGAAAGCTAGTTTGTTTATCAAGAGACATGGGATATACTTGTAGAATAAACATATCCATAGTGATTACATAATGTTGTTGATAAAATTGCTTTCACCACCCACCACTAAGCTAACTCTCATTATCCTGTGATAGCCGATATCAGACACCATTTTCCCTCTTCTGATGTTATATGTCAAAGGGTTGTTGTTGATTTTGTTTGTGCCATCTTGAGACATTTTTGTGTGAGATACCATTGAAATCTTGATTCTCCTTCGCTGTGGCTGGCCCCAGTTTGGTTTGCCTGCAGCCCTTTTCCAGGGGCTTGCCTTCAGCATGTGGCAGGCTGCTTTCCAGATATCCCCTCCTTCTCAGATCACCTCTGTGGAGTAGATTGTAATCCTACCACAGCAAAGACATTGGGGGCTGTTCAGAAACCAGTCTGGATTTAGCTTGTGGGCTTTCTTCAGCCCCTGGGGTTCAGGAGAAGCACCAGTGGTGGGGGATCCTGAATGTAGTCAGCTATTGGGTTTGGAGTTTTGAGGCCTGTGTTACTCTCTTGAAGGTGGGGTTCTGTTTGGCTGGAAGTAGTAGTCCTGCAATTATTATGCAAGATAACTGGACATGTCAGGTGTAATGGAGTTATCTTTTCATCACTTACTCTTTCAGGCAGAGAAAGTGCCACCCTGACACAGAGTAGCTGAGTTATGACATGGTGCAGCCCAGAGCACAGCTGGCTGTGTGCGGCACGCTTCTGCATCAGTCAGAACCACCCTCTTTTCAGGGCTCAGCTACCGTGGTTTTGCCACCTCTTGTATTGTAGCCTTGGTTTCCAGGTCTGGAGACTTCCCTGTAAGTTAGTATATGAGGGAGAAGGTGCATGGTATTGATGAGTAGATCCATACTTAAGATTCTAATGGATGACTCTCCATAAGTAGGCTTGCTGCTGCCAAAAAGGGGATGTCTAGTTCCTTCCCAAGCTAGGTGGTTGTTCCTCCTTTATATTGGCTCATTGGACCTTTGGTAACATGGCACAAGTCACCTAACCTCCCCGAACATGATATATCTGCTTTCATGTTATCTTTTGGAGCCAGTGAGTGCTTGTGTGTGTTTAGTACAGTGCTTTGCACTGGGTTGAGTGAGCACCAGAGACTGTGCAAAAGAGAAGATGTGAATGTGTAACGTTGGGGAGTGTGGGTTGAGGTGACAGGGTGGAAACAAACCATCACTGCCAAAAAGGAGGGCTATTACAGCAACTCCAGCTGTGGCACGTAACTCGCCCCTGCTGTCCTCCCTACACATCTTAGGTCTCTGGTCCTTGTTTCTAGCCAGGTCAATTAGTATTCCTTGGAATAGCCTCTCTTCTGAGATGGTGATTCTGCTACATTTACAGACTGGAATAATATGGACATGTGTTTAAACAGTTAAGGGTTCTCTCTTCAGGATGGTAAGTATAATGTCACTATTTTGTCTCCTCTTGCTATGTGTCCTTCTCAAGTAGCAATCTAGCATCTCTGGCATGTTTTTTAGTGGGACCCCTTGAGAGTACTTGTGCTCTAACTGTGGTGCCTAAATGTAATGTGTCTGACTGAAGACAAGCTTACATGTGACTTATTCTAGAGCCAATCGATGCTATTATTTTATTTGGCAAAGGGAGATGTTGGGAAACTATTGCTTCCACATATTGTTAATCCTGTAGTAAAATGTCCAATTCTCTCATGTCTAGCAGTAGGGCGTCAGGGAGCCGTTCCCTTCCCTGTGGGATTTTAATTTCATGTATTTTAGGGAAATACGATCCTACTGCTGATAAGGTAATAGTTTCCTTCTCCGAGTAGGCTGTAAAAATTTGGCAGAGCTGCTTGATAGCGGACAGGAACATAACATATGAAAATATCTCATTTAAAAAAAAAAATGGCATGCCTGACTGTTTCCTGTATTCCATGTATAATATATATCTTATGTAAAAATTACAGAGAACATGCATAGCATTGCTGCCCTTGAAGCAAGTTCTAGCCAAAGGAATAAACAAAACTTTCAAGGCTTAAAGTCAGTCCTGGCATTTTGGTTTTGAATTGTTTGGGCCAAATTTTTTGCTGAGTTTAAGTGGATCAAACCTGGCTGGCAGTGAGCCAGGAAGAGTGCATTTCAAGGATAGCAGTATGATTAAAGCCAGCATAGCTTCCTCTTCTATGTTACAAGGCTGTGATCATTTCAGTGCACAGGAACGTCCTTGGGTGGAGCGTGCCATCCTGCTGCTTGTGCAGTTCCGCTGGGCGAGACCACAAGTGTTTTCTGTCTTACAGAATTTCCCCCCAGTGTGGGTAGTCACTCTGATCTTTAAAAATAGGAGGAAATAAATTGTCTGTTTATAATTTTTTATAAATTTATTAACTAGGAACTTACAGTAATTTGTTTAAATGAAATTGTTTTAAATCAAGATCTCTTAATAGAATTGAGTAATTTTGATTTGCAAGTGGCTTTGCCAAATGACTCTAAAACCAAGTCAAACTAGGAATGTGTAACCTGAATATTAGGCACGCCACCACCCTCCTCATTCTGTTACTCTGGATCATTATTTTGCATTGTGATCGGACAGAGGAAGTTGATATATAAAGATATTTTTAAATCTAAGCAATGCTCTTGATAGAGACTGATGTACAACGCTTAGTTGTTCAAAGATCCATTTTAAGGAGATTCCTTTAGTTCATATCTAAGTTTATGCCGTGAAAAACAATAGT
This sequence comes from Haliaeetus leucocephalus, assembly GCF_000737465.1. Taxonomy (NCBI): domain Eukaryota; kingdom Metazoa; phylum Chordata; class Aves; order Accipitriformes; family Accipitridae; genus Haliaeetus; species Haliaeetus leucocephalus. Next base: position 6,205,740 of record NW_010972720.1, read on the forward strand.
ATATCTTCTTCATTTTCTCTACAAGAAACAGCTGAACTCTTGAATTTAACTGTCTGGTGATGCAGAAAGCATTGGAGAGGTCGTGCCCAGGGGGATGGTTTGTTTATTCTCCACTGCTGATGATTGAAGTCCAGTTAGCATTTTCTACAACAGACACAACCCTACAGCTCTGTCTAGTGTTCATAACCAGTGCTTAGTCCTCACCTGACCAGCAGAAATAACAGCTCCCCATCTGTCTAGCTAGCAATCTGTTTGTTGCACGATTCGTATCTGCTGCAGACAAGGTCATAAGGCATCCCATTGCAGTCACCAGTGGAAACGTCTGTCTGCCCTAAAAAAAGGAATGAGATCTCCCATGTTTATTTTATATCAGCTGTTGAATAATAAGGGTAGGAAAATGTTTGGATGTTCTTTGTGGTTTAAATCTCACTCTTTGGATTAAGCATGAAGGCCTTCACATCTCATTTTGAAGTGTTCAGCAAGCTGTTCCCTCAATGACATGCATGTAACTATCCCAATAATATTCTTCTGTATGCAAGTTTGACCTTAACAGCAGGTGCTTAAAACATTCCTGTCCAAGGAAAAAATTCTTTATCTTTGTGAGGCTTTACTCTGTGAAGTATAAATATTTGTTTTTGAAAGAAGTCTGCTTTTTAAAAAATTTTATTGCCTCTTAGAAGGTGCATGTGCTCAAATGAATGTACTTTTCACAGTGCAGCACTACAGTACCAGAAATATTATCCATAGTTCTGTCTTTGTTTTTTTTCTCTGTGGAGTAAACCTACTGATTAAAATTGAGACAACTGAAAATTATAGATGAACAAGCATATGGTGCTGCTACACAGGCACACGTTTATATATATATATATATATATATATGTATGTATGTATGTATAAAAAACAACTTGCCAAACAAGCGATATGCTTTTTTGAGTTTTCCACTTCATAATATTTGAGAAGACATAGAGTGAAAAATACTCCAGAGCCTTCTCTGGTTGGTAAAAGTTGAGTAACAATTCTGGGATAGTCATTCCACTACTGCTTTGCCTTTTCCAGGATTAGGTATTTTCCTGACTGAGCGTTCGTTTCGGAATAAAATACATGCAGATAGAATTGGCTGAGACTAATTTGACCAGTCAATGTACTTACGCAGGCAAATACCCGAGCCTCAGTATGCTGAAGTTAACAGTGTGCAATTTTTAAAATGCAGGGTCACCTTTAACTCATTTATGACTATCAGTATAAAAGATGTTGGCTCATGTAATCATAGTATTGTTTTGTACATGCAGCTTGGAGAAGCAAAAAGAAAATGTTTGATTGTATTTGTCAGCAATACAAAATAATCTGCTGTTGATCGGCTTTGTCCTTCTCTTGCAGTCACAAGGACAGGGCATCTGTAGGCCACGTTTTAGAACTCTGCAGGCTACATTGGGTCTTTGGGCTGCATGTTGAGCAATCCTCACTTAAAACCTACAAGGCAATTACCTACAACATGCTGGAAGATGAGACCTTCCAATCTTGTAAGATTATTCGGTGGCTGCTGGTTGCACTCTTAAAACACAATCACATCATTACATTCTTCTAAAAAACCAACATAACTGCATTTATCCTATTTAGTCATTGACCCATAAGAATCATACTTCATGCTCTTCATCCTGCTTCACAAAAAAGGACAGCTCTGGAAACACTTCCTATCCTGTGTAAATAACTGTGAATGTGGAGGTGTTAAAGCACAACAGCAGTAAGTGGCCACAGGTAGGGACATGTGTTGACCATTTAGGAGAGAAAAGGTATTGATTTGCTTCTTTGTGTGCCTGATATCTTTGTGGAAAAAGCAGATGGTTATAAACACAGATATATGTGTGTGTGTGTCTGTAGCTACAGTTTGTTTTTTGGAGAGAGTGTTCCTGTTGAGGTTATTGGAAAACTAACTGTGTATAAAGCTTCTCTGCTTTAATCTTTTATGCACTGCACTTGGGTTTACGTGATTTATACTCCCTATGCATCTATTGTGAACATCTAAGAAATACCTTTCCCAAGTAGAAATACAAAAGCTTGTCATGTGGTAAATGGTGGTGGTGGAGGGGTGTATCTGTATTTGTTTGTTTTTAAAAGTATCAGTAGTTCCATAGACATAAGGTTCTACAGGGTTAGTTTTGTGGGATGCTCCTTTTTATTTGCATGTCTTTTGGTTTATGTGATATTAACAACAAAAAAGGCTTTTGAAAAACTGGTAGTTAGTATGGGAAATTGTTATTAACCAGAACCTGTCCTTATCAGCTTTTGCTGTGACAAAATCTGTTTTCATATATGGAGTTGAAAGAGTGCCTTCTCCCCAAGAGTGCACTTCAGCTACAATTTAGAGCAATCGGACGGGTTCTGCTGCAGTTCTCCTCCCTCTGCCATCTTCAGCTGCATGTTCCCATTTCCCCCCCCCCGCATTGGTTCTCACAGTAAAGTGATTCAGAGAATTAAAGTGGCAGAAATCTAACCCGGAGAATAAACTTTCCTCCCCCTTTTTGCAGAAAAATTCTGAATTAAATACTTTGCACTTAAATATTTTGGTACTGAATGTTACTTTTTATCTCTGTAGCTCTACCTAGATTTATAGTATGTAACTTATAAAGAAAATTCAGTGTGGTACATGTTTGCATTTGGATTTCAAACTTTTCATGACTGTGTCATGAGAATGTTTTCGTACTTAGTACAGCTTTAAAGGAAGAATATTCATTGTACAGCTTCAAAAAGTGCTGAACTAAGTCAGGAAGCATTAATGATAAGATTGAACATTCAGCCTTGACTCTTCCTCTTTGCATATTTACATTTAAAAAAAAAAAACAAACAACTTAAAACCTGCAGTGAGATTGATCTCATCACATACTTTCTTAATATGTACTGCTACCTTATGTCTGATCCTCTTGTCTATGCACTCTATGCAAGTCTGTCCTCGGTGTGACTGCTGGAGTTAAAATGCTTGACCTGAAGCCCTTTGTGAAGTAAGGACCTGTTCCAACCTACTCATTTATATTACCTGGGTAGTCAGTGGAAAGAAGTAGACACTTAAGAAGACATTTCGGTCCCATGTATCTTGGGCACCTGTCTTTGATGGAGTGAAGTGCCCTCTCAGGGCAGCGCTCTCTGTCTATTGACCATAAGAGAAAGTTGTACCTTGGATCAGATGCCTAGCAGGGATAGGGGTAGAGTTAGGTGAGATGATCTGGAGAGTTAATGATCTGTTAGTTCAGTTACAGGGGAAAAGATAAAACTCTTTTTATAGAGGGAAAGGAGAGAGATAACCACTATAAAACATAAATAACATATGGCTGTAAAAATTCATGAAGTGGGGAGGAGGGGGTTTGAAAAAAACGTAATGGCTAAGATTGCTTTTCATTTTTGTTCAGAAATGCATTCAATTTTAAGATGTCATAGAAAGAGTTTATTGGTCCAATTGTTTCCAAATACTCTGATGCAAAAAATAAATTTTTTCTTGAGTTTTAGGGTGTTATTAATTCAGGGTTGAAGATGAGGGAATGATCTACATAAGCATTTACCTGTTGTACTCTAATTCCTAATTTTGCAATTGATCCCTTAAATACTGTTTCTTACACACACTATTGTGGCAAAGAAAAACAAATGAAATTGAGCAGCTGCTTAGTAACCGAAGGCAAGCTATGGTTTAGACTTCTATAGCTGTGGATTACAGGCAAAGTAAGTTGTCAGTTACTTTTAGCAGAGGTCTCTTTAAATCCTTTCTTTTTCTCCTATAAAGAAACAACACAAATAGAAGATCCCAGGAAACAATGGAGGCAAGAACAAGAGAGAATGTTAAAAGATTATCTTATGATAGCCCAGGATGCTCTCAGTACTCAGAAAGAACTCTACCAGGTGAAAGAACAGAGGCTAGCACTTGCACTGGATGAGTATGTACGGTTGAATGATGCCTACAAAGAAAAATCAAGCTCTCGTACAAGCTGTAAGTACAGTAGAGAATACAATGTAACTTCTTTGATCTGTGCCTTGCAGGGGATCCTGTTTCTCTTTAGGATGAGTTCTCAAGGTTTGCTATGAACACCTTGTACTCTGGCTTTTTTAAAGATAGCATCTCTACTTTTTTTTTTTTTAAATTTAATATAAAGATACTCTGCTGGAGAGAACCCTCTTCTCTCTGATGCAATTGTGAGCTTCTTTGAGCCATGGTTTAGAGCAGTTGGCTCTGAAATCTATTTTGTCATGCAGTTTGTCAGAACAAAATTCTGCCAAATCTAGGTTCAAAGTAAATAGAATCTCTTGCACTTCATGGTTGTGTACAGAAATGACCCTACTGTCTTGACAGGTGTCTACAATAGACCAAGAAGGGAATTTGTTGCTGCTTTGTAAGAATAGCATATAATAATTTTGTAGCTTTTGTGCTGTGATTAAGGGTGAAGTAGAGATACATGCTACAATGTGAGGCAAGGAATTGGCATGTAGTAAAGTGCTGTCAGAAGCCTGTTGTTGGCCAAACATCTCTCTTGGAAGTAGACAGTGTGATGAAAGTAACATGTACAGCTGTGGATGAACAGAGTGGTTGACCTCTGAGGCTTCTGGATAGATCTTCTACTTACCAGAAATCTCCTTAGAAATTACAGCTTCCAGGAAGAGGTGATCACAAGGTGGCTTAACTAGAAGAATGGGAGCAGAAGGCAAGGGATAGAAAGTCAGGGAGCATGAGGTGCTACTTTAACTGGACTAAGTAAAGGAGGAGAGATACCAAATAGTGGTAGGGGAAAAAAGGGGAAATTTTGATTATTCATTCATTATTGCCACCCTGCAACACTGACTAGACTACAAAAGGATTTTTTTTTAAAGTATTTTATGTTTTTCTGCACTTTGTAGTTTTAGATCAACATGGATTCATTGAGGAAGGGACTAATTAATGATTTTAAAGTACTTAAATATTTGTCCTTTTTTGTCTTTTAAAAAAAGTGTTCTCAGGTTCTTCATCAAGCACAAAGTATGACCCTGACATTCTGAAGGCTGAAATCTCCACTACAAGATTAAGGGTGAGAGTGCTTAACTCATTCATTTGTATTCTGTGTGCAAAGTTTATGACTATAGAATAAGCAAAGCTTGAACTAGCAGACATACCTTGTACCCTGGTACTGAAACCTCCTAATATTCTCATTAATACCATTCAGAAGTTTTTAAGGAATTTTTAAAGCTGTCTCTGTTACTTTCAGATAACACATTTTGGAGAAACTTTGACAGATATTCTAATTAGATGTGGGTTTAAATAAATCTGGTAACTATTTTCACTTGTATGCTTTTGTTTTTAAAAGGAAGAGTAAAAATCTTTAGGTGAAAATAGAAAAGTAGTAGGCCAAGGTGAGCTGCAGCTAGATGAATGTTTTTACATAATCTTTCTTCTGAACTGACTCAAAATTTTCTGTTGGTTTAAAAAACACTTTTCAATAATGGTGTGAAACTTTGCTCTGTTTTGTCATAATGAAACAGTTCAGATCAAGAATGAAAGTTTGTGTTTGCATTTTGAAATTGCTAATGAACAAAAATCCTTTATTTGGTCAACTGTGTTCAGTATGGTCACTAACAGACGCTATGTAAAGAACTTTCTTTCACAGGTTAGTCTTTAGAGAATTTATCTTGAATAAGGAGGAAATGGTGTGGAAGACATTTAAAATCTATAAAGGGAGTTCATTTAAGTTGTGGCATATAATGCTCTATGGATAGCCTATGCTTTCTGTAGTTAGTAATGAAAGAAGTTAGATCAAACCATGCAGGTTAAAAAGACAGCATCTCACAGCATAGTCCTTCGATGGGGGCTGGAATACAGACTGCGGGAGCAGAAGCAGCACAAGTGACAGCAGTTACTCAGCTCTTCCATTGCCCCCTCCTGGTTTTCACACAGAGCAGCACTCATAGAAACCTCCGAGAGTAGCAGCCTCCTTCACCTGGAGTAAGAGTTATGATTAGGAATCTAAAAATTAATGTTTAAAAGGAACTGTGGAATAGCTCATTAAAATTTTAAAACCCAGTATAAATCAGGGATGGAATGCACTGAAAACTGGCATCCAGATGTTGCCCTCCTGATGGCTTGTACACCTGTTTATCCTTACTAACCTCTATTCATAGTGCCTTATCCTTTAAGGAGAAGGGAAGGTGGTTAGTGAGAGAACTTACTTCAACACTGGAGGAGATGGGAGGAAAAATTTTTTAAGTTTAGTAGCAAGAATCAACAGCAGTAAGGACCCTGTCAGGAACAAGAATAAAAAGACAAGGCGAGAGCTTCTTTCTAAAATAAGTGAAGCAGTAACAAATGTTCCCTTTGGCAAGGGGATCACTAGTATATTTGGGAAATTAACAGTGTTGTTGAAGAACAAAACACATGACCAAATTTAAATATAGTCACCTACAATTCAAAGAGGGGAAAATTCAGACATGGTCCTGTGCTCAGTTTTTCCCGTTACTTAGCTCTGATCACCTCCCAGCTCAAGATGCAGAAATGCTGAATCACCTCGTGGCTGCAGATCTACAGTTTGTTCACTGAGGAGAGAAGCAGATGTGTTAATACAGTAATTAATTTTTTGGAGGTGCTTTCCTCTCTTCGTTGTTTCTTGGAGTCAAGAAGCCTAATATCCTGCTGGTTCCCGACACCCGATTTAATGGCATTGCAAAGTCCAAGTTGCATATGTGCCTAAAATAGGTGACCTGAATCTTGTCTGCAGAGTTTAGAAGGGTGCAGTCCAAGAATATCTGTATCAGCATAAAGTGTGTTGTCATCCAAAGCCACTGGATATGAAAATCATTGAGATAAGAAAAAGTGGAGCCCTGTGGTGCTAGGGCTGGAAAGTGGTTTTCATGGAAGATGGCAAGAGAGATATGACTATTATCATAGTTTACCCTTATTTGAATGCTTGAGGATGCTTGCTAATATGCCACCTTTTGGCATTTTACAGTATCTGCATGCATGGACTTAATGGGAAACAAAGTTAGTCATTAGTAAGCTGCTAGCCAGCTAGTTAGAATTTGCATATCGTTTGGTGAACTATTAGGTCAGATGTACTAAATCTGTTTCTCCCTCTCACGCTGGCTGAGGCTTACTGGTATCATCAGGTTAATGGTGGCTGGAGGGGGAAAACTCAGCATTTGAGGAAGTTCTGAATTGGCCTTTGGCTTTTTACTTGTTAGCTGTGCTTAATATATGCATGTGGAGCCTTTTGGATACATGAATTGCCTATTGTGCAATAGGTTGTGGAGAAAATATGACAGAAATCAGACAGCTGTTAAATGAAATAAGCAGGAGAAGAAAGACCTTTCTCACAAGATTAAAATCGAAGGATCTGATCATTCAGTGGACTTTGAGTGGGGCCATTTGGGGTCTTAATTAGTAATCAGTAAGATAATTCAAACACAGAGCATATGTGATCACAGTATGTTTTATGCATATGCAGTGAGTAGGGGATGCACCTTTATAAAATAACAAGGGAGGGGGGTTGTTGTTGTTGTTCCATTAGTACTCAAGTGCTGGGAATAGAAGGAGGTTAGCACAGGAGCCTGCTTGAAGATGTAGTTAGACGGAGGAAGCGAGAAGCCTGTCAGGTGACTTAAGATGATGTGCAGAAGCAGTAGGAAGGGGGTGAAGGATAAAACAAGTGAAGAGTTGTGAAAAGTGGGAATTATATGAAAGTTTTTGAAGGAGAAGACAAGGAGCACAAAAATAGCTTATTGCAAGTATGATGCAGTAAACACAGTCTATATTATCATGTAGGTCACGTCCTTCTAGGATAATGTGCCTAACATTTCTTGATAATGAAATGATGATGAATTACAGCAGAGGACACTCAGAAGATGATCTTGAGGAAAAATGTAAGGGTTTCTGAGAGATCCAATCCTCTAAGTTGAAATCAAGTGTGCCTTCTGCTATTACGATAAAATCACATTTCTGATTTAAAAAAAAAAGTTTAGCCATTCTGTGTTTCTCAGAAAAGTTGGGACTTCTTTCGTATTTTACACGTTACTTTACCTGGAACTTAGAAGTGATATCTGTTCATTTTCTATAACCTTGATCAGAACACTTGAGAGATTATTCTTGAGGTTTTCATGCTAGTCAGGGAAGTAGTAGTTCAGGAGTGCTGAATGTGTACTTAGAGACATTGTCTGTTTATCATGCTAACTATTCAGTATGGTCAAAATAAAAAGAGTTTTCTGTCAAGTAAAGCAACTAGTGATGATAGTTTCCAAAAGCCTGAACCTAACGCCTCATCTAGAGAACAGATTTTGCTTTGGAGAAAGTGGAGATTGAAAGCATTTTATTTCTGTCACAGAAAATTCATTAGCCAGAAGCTACAAACTTGAATGCCTAAGTATCATTCACAAACCCATACGAAGACCCTGCAAAGCACTGGTTATTTTAGACATACAAAGTATTTTAAGTCTCTTGGAAAGCTACAGCAGTTGCTGATGCTCAGTACTTTTAGTCACCTGGCATGTTGGGAATCTCACTTTTCTTTTTTTTTTTTTTTTTTTTTTTTTAATTTGAAGAATAGCACCAAGTAGGAAGTCTAAGGGCATTTGGATATAAAAACTCTTTGAGACATATTTGGAAATTAATCTCAGTTAAAGTGGTGAAAATTCTTCATTTTTAATATAATCCATTTTTCAAAAGAGTTGAATATTTGAGGACCTATATGAAAACAAGCAAGAATTTCACAGTGGTACGTGAGAGCAGGGGACTTCCAGTAGGCTTTTCCTTTTTTCACCTAACTGATTGGAAAGTTAAAAAGCCTAACAATATCTGGCTAGTATGTAGAGTGCAAACAAGCCAGGTATAGCTGTATAAATACCAAAATTTGGGACTTCACATTTCAAGGAGGCATTTCTGTCTCTGTGTGTATACTGAGGATTAATTTTCATTTGCGTTAAAGTACACTCCTTTATAGGTGGTCCAGAAACTTTGTTTTAGTATGTTTGGGAAGTATGACATAAAAAATTAAGTGGAAGATTTTTTTAATTTAATATTAATTCATAAATATTTTTTAGTGTATTCATATCTGCCAACATCTGAAATAGCAATATTAAGGTTAAAAAGCAATTGAGCATGCAAATTTAGGGAAAGTAGGGAATGTTTTGCCAAGGACATTTCTATTAAATAGACGCATATATTTGCGATCCAAATGTGTTTAGTGATTGTTGTCTTTGAATTAAATGAATGTGAATTATATATTTATGGATCCAGTGTCTGTAAAGCTTTATAAGAAAGGATGGTTCATAGAAAAAAAAAAAAAAAAAAAGGGCGTCCACGCTTTGTCTTTTACAGTGCAAATGACTTGAGAGCTTCCTGGAATGAAAAAGTCAAAATATAATAAGCCTAAAAATAAACAGGCATTTCCCTGTAGGACAGTTGGAATGCATGCTTAACAAGTGAGAAGTAAATTACTTGTTAAAGTTCTCTCAGGTTTAATAACACAGTGTGGTATCGATACAAATAAGAAATGTGATTTAATCTGCTTGTGTCCCTTTAATACTAAAGCATGTTGCCCATAGACATCAGGAAGAGAACAGATCCTTTTGTTTTTAAGATGTGTCAGTAGAGCAATTTACTCTTTGTTTGTTTGTTTGTTTTTTGTTTATCTGATGTAGAGAATACATTAATTGTTCAAAGCCATGTGTTACGCTGTTTAACAAGAGGAATTTTCTAACTCTTGCTTTGATTTAACACACAAGGTTAAGAAGCTGAAGAGGGAACTCTCTCAGATGAAGCAAGAGCTGCTGTACAAGGAACAGGGCTTTGAAACACTGCAACAGTGAGTAAAAGAAAACAGTTGAAACTGACTTAATCCAGTTGCCTGATTTCTTTTATTGGCATGGAATTGAATCCATCTTACGTGAGAGAATTATTGGGGGGAAAAATGAGAATCTAATAACTCTTTTTGTTGTAGTTAGGAAGCAGGAAACCTGTAGAAATGGCAAACCTATTGTGCAAGTGTTAACGTGAGAAATCTGTTCCCCCTCCTATTTTTTTTCCCCATGAGGTAGCTTTTGTTGCAAAGAGGCAGAAAGAAGGGCAGTGGTTAAGGGTCCCAAGGAAGAATTTAGCTGCTTTGCACATCCCATTTAAAAAATTTCAAAAAAATTTGAAAAAGTAATTAGGTCTGTCTGTCTTCCTTTCCCACCTCTGATCTCAAAAGAGAGAGAGAGGAGGGTGCTGTTCTTGGAGGTATAAATGGTGCACAACTGTGCGGGGTTTGAAATGAGTCACAATTTGAGGATTAGAGACCTGACTTTCTTTGTTCCAGCTGCTGGGATGCCTGATGTCCAAAGGGCTGATGCTGAACTGGGTGAGCATTCTGGGTATTTAACCAGCTGGATTATCAGGGAATGAATTTTTTTTCAGTCTGAGAACTCCCTGCTGCTCTGACTTACAAAGTTGGGCCCTAAAATATTAAACATTACTGGAACTGTCACCACAGAGAACTTGCTGCAGAGGAAACCTTAGTAACAAGCATGTTTTCTTGACTAATGTGAACAGAAATTTATTAATGCTATTTGTTTTCCCTATTGTGGTATGTACTCATACATTAAGGATACATTTACACAGTAAAATGCTAAGCTGTGTGCTCTTAGTACACTAGTTCCAGTAGCAGAAGCAATGTTGCAGCATTAATGTAATATTGTCTGGATTCACTTACTCTTTTTCTCAGGACCTCCTGTGTATGGCAGTGTACTGTCACATAAGTAATAATCTCTATCCTGGAGAGCTTGCAGAATAGGGAAGATGGGACAAAAGGTGGGAGTAGGGAAGTGCATTTCCATCTTCCAGGTAGAGTACTAAAATGCAGAGAAGTGATTTGCAAAGGATGACAGAGCATCTGTGTTTGGAGCTGAGATTGGAGTTCAGTTCCCAGTTCTAACCAAAACATCTTGTAGGCTATTGCCTGTGTATTTTAATAGATCAGTTCTATACAGTAGGAATTTTTTAAGTGGGAGAAAAAAAATTCTGGCCCAGAAAGTGGCCAGTCATAATTAGAGACATGTCAAAATGGACAAAAATATTTTTCTGGTATAAAGAGTTCGAAGTCAATTGGGAACTGAAAACCCTCACACCTTAGGAGGACGCCAGTCAAGTCTCTATCCTCCTTCATTTTGACTAAAACAGAAATGTAAGATTTGTTTGTTATTTAAATATATAAAGACTAATGAGGAGTGAAGGGAGAAGAGGATAGTTGATGGAATTTATTTAACCATAAATCAGACTTCATGTGAAGCAAAATTTAGAAAGTTGTATTGATTCTAAAGCTTAAGGTAATAAAAACTCATGCTGCTGTCCTAGGATTAAAGGTTAGCCAATCATGCTGGTTTTATTATATTAATTCAACAATGAAGTATTGTTTTAAAGCAGCTTGCTCACAAGCCATTTTGATAGGAATCCAAAGCATGTTTCAGAAACTGTCAACAGCATTCCACAGAAACACAATGGACATTTGTTTTTAAAATTCAGTCAGCCACTTTCAAACAGTACTAATCCTATTAATTTAAAACAGAAAGATGGAATATCTTGTATGTCAGAGATCCTTCATGTCCATCTTAATTATATACAGAATAAAGCAGTTGCAATTTGAATGTGGCACATCATATTACTAGGCAGCATGTGGTGTATTACCCAACTGTTCATTCATGATCCCGGTTGTTGGCATATCCTGTATCTATTTGACATTAGCAACCTGCTAAGTTACCAAAAATTGAGTGTTGTCAGACAGTAAGTAAGTGCCTACCTGTGAAAGAGTTTGAAGAACTTTCAAGCTGAAACAAATACATCCTTGAATAGGAATCTGAGTGCTGAGTCACATAGGTAATTTTCTTACACAAATGCAGGTCTAGTTTGCACAAAAACTGAAATGTGGAGAAAGGAAAACAGACATGTTCACAGCTTTAAAGACCATTTAGAACCTTGATATCTTTGTGCACAAAACTGGAAGAAAAATAGAATAGTTACAGGTGCTTTGTGCAAGCTGCTGTTCTTGCAGGGGATGCTCGAGATCACTTCTGATCATTAAAATGTTTGTTCATTCCTCACTCACAAGGTTAATGTCTTCCAGCAAAGATGATGGATGATGATAAAAACAGAAAACCAATTGCATTATAAAAGAATGTATTCTCTACTAAATGCTTGACTTTTGTGAAGATGGGTGTTGGTTTTAATTTTGTGAAGCACAGCTGCAGCCATTTCTATGATGCTATGAAATATTCAGTTAAACTAGAGATCAGAGAAATGTGTTTACAAAGTGTACTTCTTGAAGTAAATATGGAAATACTAAAATGAAATATCTTTTTATCTCTATGTTTAGTGGCTTTTTGTTTTGTTATTTTCAAGTTACATTTTTTAAAATCATTGACAGTCCAGGAATTTAGTAAATTGTCCAATGTATGACATAGGGTAATAATTATCCAGAGATTTTGTGAATAGAGAGAGCCTGGTGACTGGCTGAGCAGAACAGCTGTTCCAGATGGTTAATGCCTAGGATTAGGGTGAACGAGAGGGAAGCTGAGACAAGAATGGTGCTGGTTATGTTTCTTTTCTTCAAGGCTGATTAGTACCAAGAGGCTTGCCTGTCTGCCCATGTCATGATGTGGGTCTGGGTAGAGGAATACTACTAATAACAAATTTTGCTTCTGTAAGGGTCACAAACTGTTAATAGTAGGAAAGGTCTACCCAAAAGCTGCTTCTCAGCTGCAGAGAGTTATGGTGGGGATGGGAATTCTGACAGTGTTGTCAGCAATAATGCTGTACTCCTGGTAGCATGTGTAGGAATCTTCAATGCTCTGTGCCCCTTATGTCTTTAAGACTGGATCAACTAGAATTGCTTGTGGAGTCTGTCTTTGGTAAGGCCCCAGTAGTTTAGCTAAGTTTCTGTTGGTTTTAAAGCCAACAGAAGTATTTTTCCATGAAATTTCCTGATGTCAGAAAAAGCCATTCACTGGGTGTTGTGTATGTGTTAGATAGCTTGACGTTTTTGCCAAGGATTAAGTAGTAAGTATTTTAATGGAGACTTCAGTGTCCTTTTTCCTCTTTGCATGTCTGTTACAGGAAAAGGTATCTCTTATCTCCGTCTCTTCTGTTCTCTAACTATGCTTCTGTCTGAAGCAGAACAGCAGAGATGTTAGTATTATTTTCTGTATCTAGTATTAATATTCTCTTTTTCCACAGAATTGACAAAAAAATGTCTGGGGGCCAGAGCGGCTATGAACTGTGTGAGGCCAAAGCCGTCCTGAGTGAACTAAAGTCCATCAGAAAGGCGATAAGTTCAGGGGAAAGAGAAAAACAAGATTTAATGAAGGTATTTTGAAGAGTTGACATAAGTTTTGTGTGGATTTGGTTTAACATGACTCACTTTCTAGATGATAAATACTTCGCATTTTATACTTTTTAAGGGATTCTCAAAATTCTTTCAGCCAAACTAGTATTAAAATCAATTTTTGGATGCAGAAACTGAAGCCTGTGACGTTCCTAGTTCGAAAAGCCACTCTATGTCAGTCAGAGAATATAGATTTCTGAACTTGTATTTAAGGTACAATGCTAACCTATTTAATTGGTTGACAAGTTAAAAAAAAAAAAAAGAGACACACAAAACCATGAGTAGTTTTTACATTGTCACAGGTGTTGGTCACCCTTGGTGTCACCTAACAACTGTTTGATTGAAAGGATAGTTTGCTTAATATGAAGTAAACCCAGAATTTTCATATTGGAGTCTTTTATGTAAAATATCTTTTGGAGATAAACTGGTATAAAAAAGGTAAAGTGCAAAGGAACTTTAACACCACCTCCTTCTCTGTTTGCTGGACAGAGTCTTGCAAAGCTGAGAGAGAAATTCAATCTTGACCAGACCATTGGGACATCTGAACCAGACTTGAGTTCCAGCTCTGTAAACTCCCAGCTGTGTTTTTCTAGACAAACTCTGGATGCAGGGTCTCAGACTGACATTTCTGGTGAGGTGAGCTTTTTTCCATTTTGTCAAATATAAAGAGAAATTGAATCAGAATGCTGCAGTTAATGGAACTGGAATCAAGTAGTTATTTACTGTTGCTGATAGGTCTATATATATACATGTTTGAGAGAATTACTTAGAATCAGTTATCTTTTTTTTTCCTCTTTAAATTTTAAATCAAGATTCAGATGAACTTTCTCATAAATGCTTCATGCCAAACAATATAATGTGATTTAATCAAATAGTTCCAGTACAATGAAGATTGGCATAAGTGGATAGTGGTTTTTGGATCTGTCTATAGGATATGTTTCACCTTACAGACTTAATTCAATATGAAGACGTTTTTACTTTTCAGAAACAAGATCTCAGAATTGAAATGTGTGATTTCATTTCACACAGCTGAAAAGCTGTTAATGGAACTACTTGTTTGGTGATTCATTAAAACCTTCTCTGTTTCACTGACAGTATATTTTACATACACAGAAATATCTGCATAATTTTGGTACCTTCTTTGAAGTTCTGTGAGCTAAGTTTGTAGGGAAGAGACTGTACAAGGTCTAACAAAAAAAAGAGCTAAGCTTGTCTTAAGTTTTGTAGCAAATTTATTGAATTCTTACTTCAAAATGCACTGACTTATTTCTAAATTCTGAGTTCAGCGGAGTTCAAAGTAGGAGATTTAAAATTTCGAGTGCAATCACTACGAGACTTCTTTTGAAAATACTCTTGCTCTACTCTGATGGAATATGGACAATTGGTAGTACGGTAGTTAAAAATAGATTAACTGGATCAGAAGAAAGCAGCACTGTTTTGTACATGTGAGTAGATTCCTGATTAGGCATTTAACAGCGAGTGTGTGGCTGCAGGTGGGTGTGGTTTTACTTAAGTCATAATTTTTCTGGCCTGTGCATAGGTTTTGTTGATTCATTTAACAGCTTTACACAGTAATAAGGCTAACTTTTTTCTTTTTTTCCTCAACAGGTTGGAGCAAGAAGTAGATCAAATTTAGCAGAGAAGGTCAGACTAAGTCTTCAATATGAAGAGGCAAAAAGAAGGTAATAGGGTTAGTTGCTTTGTTAAGTTACAAACAAAGTTAAGTCTTGAGTTGGGAAGGTGTCTGGTCTCTGCAGCACTAACATTGTGCTCGCAGTGACATCTAGTGGACGGCTCTCTGGAGGCACTGTGGGCATCCCTGCAAAGGGTTTCTTTTTTCCTTCAGAATGCAAGCAGACTTTCAGGAGCAGTCGGTGCTTTTGAACAGTAGGTTTTACATTTAATGCTAAGTTCAATGTGTTAAGAAAGAAAATGCAGAGAGTGACAAATTAATGGCAGTTCCAGGATTAGGGGAACAGAGTGAGCTGCCTTTCCACTGAAAGGAGTCACCAGGTTATTTATGTCCATTATATCCTTCTTTGGGATCATCGTTTCAGTTTACTATGCCACTGAAGGCTCTTCGGTTTTCGAGTTGCTTCAGACTTCCAGTGCAGATTTAGTAGGCTTAATTATTTCTTCTTTCCCTGGGACTTTGGATAATTTAAATACTTGTTATCACTATGGGGTTGGGGTTTTTTAATGAGTTTAACCTGAGGAAAAAAGAAATCAGAAACTGCTCAACTCATGAATGTGGAATGCCTTTCAAATAAAGTTCTGCAGTGGTTGCTCATGAAAGCAGTGCCATTTTGATGAATTGCCACAGCATTGAAAAATGGGCATCAGAAAGCAGAACGTTCAGGGTTAGAATGACATGTCTTCTGGTGCACCAGAAGTGCTGCATAATACTGGGGGAAGATATACTACTTTTAAAAAAAAAAAGTGTTTGTGGGATATCTTGCTATTAATAATGTATTAATTGTGTTGTATTAGTTTCTAATACTTTGCACAAAATTAGGTGTCAGCTATTCAGAAACCTTATAGTTTTTGTTATGGAGGTGATTTGTAATTTAAGGGGAATAGAAATCTAAAAAAGTTATCCCACACGCAAAGTTCCTTTTTTACTATAAAGAACTAAACAAGGCAATAAAATAAAAAAACAAAAACACTTTTCCCCAGATTAAAACTGTGCTAAAATGCCATTTAATCTGAGATTTAAATATTATTTCAGTTGGAATACTGTGGCATGGTCAATTAGAAAACTAGGAAAAGAAATTTGCAGCTAATAAGTACCAAGTAAAGGCATAGTTAGTTTTTATGTTTTAAATGCAGGAGGCTGCACAACCAACATTTTTTTTGCCTAATTTCAAATATATACCCTCCTCATACAGAGTAATAGCTACCATCCTTGCTGGTAACAACAGTAATCCTTTATATCCTCATTACAGATCATAAAACTTTACTGTATAATCAATGCATTCATCAAAGAGTGCTAAGGCTGTTGTGTTTGTTCAGGATTGAACATGCATGATTCTGGCTCAGAATCATCATGTACATAATATTAATTGTTAGGTGGTGTTTTACATGCAGATAGATGGCATTTTTTTCTCAGGCGTGGTTGATCCAAAACTGGATCCATCCTCTGTTTTGACTATGTCTTGACACCAAGAAGTCCCAGCATTGTGTTTTATCTCTCCTTTGTAGGAACAAAAAAATTCCTGGCAGTAAGTCAGTTTACTACTTCTACCTAAAAAAAAAAAAAAAAAAAAAACAACAAAAAAACCCAGAAGAAGAAGAAAAACAGTACAGGATTCAGGGTATGGAGTACTGCAGCACAAGATCTTACTTCCTCACAAATTAGTGAGCCAAGAATGTGGGTTGAAATTTCAGTAGCTCATGTACTTACCTTTGCATAACTAAGTATTTGTTCTGTATAACATTAGTGTGTTTCAAGGTTAAATTATCTACTTTTAAATGGTATCTTTATTCAGTTTTGTCTGAAAACTGTCCAGTAATGAATATTCTTTTCAGCTTTAAATAACACAGTCATATTCCTTGAAGACACCATTAGTCTTTAAAGTGTTTGCACATACCAGTTTTATCAGTGACTACCAGGTGAACTTAATAAAGTGTACATATCTTGGAATAATGAACATATATACCAGTTTGCACATAAAGTTAATTCCCTAATTACACCCCCCTAACTATTATGGCCATTTTAGTCATCAGTATAATTTAATAAGTATTGACCATCTTTTTAAATGTGCAAATTCTTAGTTGTTTTGTGTTAAAATAACTATAAGAAAGGGTCTTGTAAGTGAACTTCTGTACTTGAAAATTGTCAGATAATTTTGTATTTTGCATATTTTATGTTGCTTAGCCAGCAGAATGTCTTGAAGAGGTGGAATGTTGATGCTAACTATGCTAAATTCAGTTGCAATTGTTATTCAAAAGGATCTGGTATAGCATGCTGATAATCCTATCCTGATGTGGTAAAGATCTGGCCAATATTCCTTGTTGACCTGTTGAGCAAGGACTTCCTCAAAAGAGTGAGACCAGTTCAGTTTTCATATCCATCTAGTCCTTTGCCCGTCTGATGAGGCAGCCGAACAGTGTCAGTTACAGTAGCAGAGAGTTGTCTATAGCAGAGAGAGCAAAAGAACTGTTTGGAGACCACCATCCCATCCCATAAGCCATCGAACAGCTGTCAGTAGCAGCTACTTTCAGAACAAGGTTAGCTAGAACCAGTGACCTGGAGGTGAAAGTCTTAACATTTCATTATTGATCTGTAACTATTCAGTTGTTTTCCCTCTGAATACTGCTCCTCTAAAGGACTGTTGAATATAAATGATATATGTAAAGGCTGCAAAATATGTTGAAATGCTTAATTTCATTTCATCCCACCATGTCGTTATGGTAGCACTGCTGATAGTATTTCTGTTTATTTTACATTGTTTTTCTGTGAAAATACCCTGGTGGCAGTATGGGTTGTTTTCATTTTTGAAGCTGTTGTTTTTTCATTGAGGTGCAGATAACAAGGAAATGTTACCCGTGGAAAAAGAAAAGGGGGTGGTTCCCCTTAAGCTTCTAGTATAAGCAATGGGATAATTAAATTCAACATTAACAATTCTTAGCTTTGACCATAAATAAATGCCTTAATGTACTGTAAAATTAGTACTGGAGATGCAAAATAAGCATGATATTAGTTTTGTTAACCACAGAAAACAAACTGGAAAGAAGAAAAACGTTTTCCCAGAAATCTAATAGGACTACAGAAAGATTATACATACCAAATTATCTGTGTGTATTTATGAAGTATGGCATGGGTCATTACCTTAGGTAGTGCCTGGTAACATTGAAGTTGCACAGACTTGTATCAGTTGTTGAGCTGACTTAGGTGTATTTTACTATGGCAGTTACAAATAAATAAAAGTAACAGTTTAAGTAACAATAAAAGATCAGTTCCTCTTTCCCTAGGTTGTATTGGAATGTCTTTTTATTTTGACTTCTCCTGTCTCTGCCTTTTTCCCAGCCTACAAGAAATAGGTTCAGGATGCTAGGAGCTGTTACATAGTTCAAAGCTTCCATATCTTTAGCTATGCAGCTGGTTCAGGTGTGGCTAAGGCTGGAAGTGACTGAAAGTTTTCATCTTCTTGGATATGTGGCACCTATAACAGGAATTTTTAGGCTTTCCCAGTGGACAGTGAATCTTTATTGCAAGACCTGTACTTCTTAAGCTATGCTGTTGAGCTCATAGACAGTATGATTATGGAGACTGAACACTGGAAATAACCTGTCTTGATTGGGACTGAGCTATAGTACAACAATAATGTAGGGAAGTTTCTGCTTCCATTATATGTGTGTATCTGCAAAATATGTATGGATAGCAAAGTCCTGGGTGTCTCAACTCTGTGATTTGACATCTGCAATGGGAACAGTAGCTGCACAAACTCAAACTTTTGAGTTAATAATCTCCCTTCTCTTTAGGTAGCCACTGTCCTATTACCTTTTATTTTAATCGCATAGAAGAGCAATGCTTTTGCCTTTTAAGATTTGCATACATGCATGTTGCTGCAGTGAGCACCTTGCTATGGTGCGCCTTCTTTCACCATGGTCATTGCTGTTTCTGAGGAGCAGTCAGCCTCCAACAGCTTAGAAATCCATCATACTCCTCAATGAGTAAAGCATAGTGCCACCACTATGTTACCAGACAGATCGCTTTCAATAAAGCTTTTATTAACGTTGTGACTTCTTCTTCAACTCGGCATTGGAACAGGAGCAACTAATTTTTAATGCATATGCATATTGCTGTTGGCCTGGATAGGTGGCTTGCTTTTCTGGCATAGTCTGCATTCTTGCGAAGCAAAACCAATTAAAAGTATGGCTTTGAGTAGAAAATGTTGTTATAACCTGATACCTTTCAAAGTACTGTATCACTTCTGTCTTTCCTGGGATTTGTGTGCTGTGCTGGGCTGAGACAAGTCTGCTGTGTTTTATTTTAGCATGGCTAACTTGAAGATTGAACTCTCTAAGCTAGATAGTGAAGCCTGGCCTGGGGCACTGGATGTGGAAAAGGAAAAACTGATGTTAATCAATGAAAAAGAAGAGCTTTTAAAGGAACTCCAGTTTATTACACCACGCAAACGTACTCAAGATGAGCTAGAGCAGCTAGAAGCAGAAAGGAAGAGGCTTGAAGAAGAGCTGCTGTCTGTAAAAAGCACACCCAGTCAAGCACTTGCTGAAAGGTAAGGGGTTGTCTTTTGCTAATATGAAATGCTTCTTTCTGCAGTCTAACCTTTGTACTCATTACAGACCCTGAACTATGCCATGATGGGCTGTTTTCCTTCAGTAACTGTTCTATGTAGATCTTAATTAAATTTGTTATTAGCCCACTGGGCAGAAACACAAAGAAGTCTTCTGTACTGTGAGAGAATGCGAACACCCTGTATGTGCTCTGCAATATCAGTTGCTCTGTGTTTGCTACCAGCATGAAAATGCCTGTGACAGATGTTAAATGAGTGAGGAATGTCAACATACCAGCAGGAGGGCAATACATCATTCACTTGTTTCTGATAATAGCTGTAAACTATTTGAACTCAGGTTACAAAGATTATCTTGATTGTTGCAACATCTGAAGCCTTTCATTGTGAGTTTTATTACATACAAAAATGCAACCAAAAGGGGAAAAAAAAAAGTTCAGAGGAGAAGTATAATTGCTGCAAAACTTTCCTAACTTGCTGCTACCTAACTGGTAACCAAAGCAACTCCTGCAATAAATTGTTCTAGCCAGATTCAGAGTTAGAGAAAATCAAAGGTGACTGTCACAAATAGACTTTTCATCAACTGTAAGTGGAAATAAATTTATGGCCACCTCTAGCACACATAAAATGCAATAAACACAAAATGTCATTGTGTGTATCAGTGTAGTATGCCTTACTGAAGTAATACAATCAGTACTGTAAGCCTTTCCCGCTTCCCTCTGCTAGGAAACACCTGCTGTTGCTCCAGTTTCACTGAATGGTGAAATTTCTGTTAGTGGCTTTAGAAGCTGGGTCCTAAATTGTAGCTCAGTAGTGAGGAAATTTTTTGTTTACAAAGGACGTAGATGTGCATTAGGCATGATTTTTAAACGTATTTGTACACTTTAGAATAGTTTAAACTGCATTATATTGATAATCCAAACGTGTTTTAGAAGAAGGGTTATGTCTTACAGGAACAATATTTTTGCAGAAGTGTTACCTGTCTGTGTTAGTAGTCTTTAAAGTACCACGGATCCATTGCTTTCTGACTTCCATTAATAAATAGAGAATAAGGGGTCAATAATAAAATCGCATTCACAAATAAATAATTTGAATCTAAGATTTTGATAATATGCTGTTGTAATAGCTAAATCCTGACTCATGCTGTAAATAGGTAGCTGGTTTTAGTCTTGTTTTGGATTTGCTTGTTTAGTGCCAAAGAAAATTCTGCACCTGACTGTTTTCCTTACATGTCAGATGCCAAACTTGGAGTACCAAGGGCAAGTAAAATTGTCTCCTATGTCAAGAAGAAATAAAATGGCAGATTTTTTCTATGTGTAGTGACACAACTAGTTGTTAGAACTTAAATTTTTTCCCTCTATTTTCTTCCAATTTTTCTGCTTTTGATTTTTATTCCTGAAAATGAGGAATCTTTTTCTGAGATTATTGTAAGATTTCATGTCATACACTGCTGGTTGAGGTAGCTTCTGGTTTGCTTTTTTGCTATTCCAGTGAATCTCCATTGAATTTCTATCTGCAACTGTTGATGATATATATTAAAACTATCTCCCTTGATGACTTCAGAGCACATCAATTCTTTCACACCAGGCTATTCTGAGATTATTTCTGGTGTGTCTGCTATAAACATAAAAAAATCCTCATTTTGTAGAAGGATTCTGATGGTGAAACTTTTCCTGAAATTAATTTGAGAAAATGATACATTTAATTGTATCAGATCAACCATCAGCATTTTGTTTCTTGGAGATGAGGAAGATTCTTTTCTCCATTATCAGTGGAGGAGCCACACCATCCTCAAAGTGCTGCACTGTTGTTGCATTACTATTTTCTTTCATGAAGCTTCATGAATGCCTTTAGGTTTCCAGTGTTTTTACGGGTACTGATAATGAAGCAACAATGTAAGCAGCTATGGATTGTGTCAGAGCTTGATGTGATGAGGGTTTTTTGTTTTGGTTTGGTTTTGTGGGTTTTGGGGGTTTTTTGGTTTTGGGGGGTTTTTTTAGTTTTTTCTAAAGGGGGAAGAAACAGAAGACTTGCTCTGACTTAAAACAAAAACATTATGGCATAGCCCTGGGTTATTTTGGAATAGGATACTGAAATTGCCACTAGTAGATGTACTTGGAATCAATTTACAGAAGGAGGGTATAAATCATAACATATCAGCTTCAGAAAAGCAGAGACAGGGCATAATCTGACTGCTCTAAGAAGCCCTCCAGCCACTATATAGAAATAACTGGATTGTGGAACTGTTGAGAACTCTTTGCTACTTTCTTGCCTCTATGTTCACCTCAGGGAGATTCCATTACTGCTTTAGTTCTGGGCAAAATCTTCTAAGTAATCACAGGCATTTAAACAGATGCATGAGTTAACTACTTGATTGTGCTGTTGCCTGCAAAACTGGCCCTTGCTCTTGTGCCTGTTATAAACAAACATGTCCACATAAGTTTACATTGAAAGGTGACGTATGTGCACTTTAACTTTCTAATGTATTTTTTTTAAGATTCTGTGCCCCTCTCAGCAATGTTACAATTTAAGATCAAAACTAGAGAAAGATGTCTCACAAACACTCAAGTTGCTCCTGCAACGAGTGAGTAATAGGCTAATTTAGATAGGAGGGGTGCAAAGAGGAGAGATTGAGAAAGGCCCATGTCAGAATAGATAATGTGATGGTTGTTTACGTGTTTACATAGTCTTGGGGATATTAAAGTTCCTGCTTATGCTAATGCTATAAAGAAGGAAGGTTCATTGTTTGAAAGTTTTGGGGGTGGTTTTGTTGTTTGTTTGGTTGGTTTTTTTCATTTGGCCTGATGTAGAATGAAAAAAATTTCCTTGAATCTCAATTTGTTGTGAGATAGTAAAATTATTTCCTGTATGTCTTGGAACTTCCAGGAGCGATTTCATCATCTAGCTTGTGTTTGTGACTTGTTACTAACATCTTTCTGAAATTTCCTTACAGGTATTAATACTACTTCTTTAATTACTAGTAGATCAAATTACATCCAGGAAAGAATTTATTTTCAGGAGCTGGATTATATGGGATAAATTACATTTTGTCAACCTCCTTCAGATAGTAAAGGAAAACAAACTTTTGCTTGTGCTTTGAAGAAAAACAAACCTTTTAGTTTAATAGTACAAATTCAGTGGATCAGCTATAGGTGTCTGTTTTGAGGACTCCAGTCAGAGAAGTTCCTAAGCTTTTAATTTTCATTCTTGTCTTTTGCCATTAGTAGTTGAACACATACAGCAATTTTTGTGCCTTTTCCTTGAAGATAAAATATGATAGTTTACTACTGAAAAGCCACAAAAGAGCTAGTGAAGAGCACTCTTGCTTGGGAAAAGCAGGATAGATTAAGCTTTAAAAGATAGAAGGCATTGATAAATAGTAGAATGGTAGGAAAGAGTATCTGATACCATAGATGAGCATAATTCTTGGTTTGGAAACCCGTGCGTGTGTCTTCCTGAGCAGAGAATGAAATACTGTGTATGCTTTTAACAGTCTTAGCAGGTATTGGTAGATGAACATATTATTGTGGTGTAAGAGCACACGCAGTGTAGGCAGTGGAGTGGAAGTTCACACCCTGGCTGACCTCAGGGTAACTTATTCACCTTTGCATAACCCAGATTTGCTCGCTGAATAAGCATGGGTGTAAGCAAGTGCTTTTCATGCTTTGCTAAATTGAGGACTTAATGTCTTTTTACTGGTATCTGACACTCAAAGAGAGTGAATTCTGGGAACTCTGGAGTATTTCATTCACTTTGCATAAGAAAGCAATGGTTGATTTTTGGTTTTTGTTCTCTGAAGTGTTCTCTGCTTTGAATTTTAATTTATACATCCTTGAGATGCCAGAAAGGCCAAAGGAACAGTTTCTGAGAATGAGCATCAATCTTTTTTTTTTTTTTTTTTTAAAGGAAGGGGGGTAATTTCTTGTCTTTCAGATTAGTTGCTTGAGAACTTGTGACATGTATCAGTTGACTGAGCAAGGGCTAGAGGAGAATATACTAATCCACAACTACAGGAGGGTTTTAGCTGAATCCACTGAGGGAAAGCAATTTATTTGGTGTTGTAAATGGGAGTGATAAAAGGGAATTATAAAAGGAAAAAATCACTGTAAAGGTTAGTGGATCCTTTCTGCTAGCAGCCAGCCAAAAGGAATGGGAGAGTTCCACCATTCATGGTTTTAGAGCTGCACTGGATAATGTTGCAGGAGGCAATATATCCTGCTTTTTCATAAAGGTGAACCTTGATAATGAGCATTACAATGCTATGTGGCTCTGAGGTGATGACAAAGCTGTTGAGGTTGTAGAAATCTTTACCAAGGACTCCTAAATATGGTCCATTGTCTCAGAAGATTGTGCTTGAATGCTGCTTTGATTTTTCTGTGCTCTGTCTCTATATGAAGAATCTGAGATCAAATGGAGTGCTTTAATTTTAAACTTCCTGCAGTGCTACCCCAAGTTACCATTATTAGCACTAATACTGGTATTAATGTTCTTTGGGGTTTTTTTCTGAAACTGTATTAAGTGAGGAGCCAGTCTACAGCATGGCTTTTGAAAACTGTATCAGTGCAGATCTTATTTTCCTGAAGTTGCAGCTATTTTCCCAGTGCTCATGTGTTGCTCTTTTATTGGGTGCACATTCCCCTTGGTACAGTGTGAATGTACCAACACTGCTTGCTTGTACACTTAGCAGGTTTGTAACAGTGCTTAGTATTCTGCAGGTGAAGTCACTCTGCTGAAGTGGTTAGGGTTTTACCATAGGACTGAGAGCTAACACAGTCTCTTGGATTTTAGTAGTTGG
The DNA here is from genome assembly GCF_000737465.1 of Haliaeetus leucocephalus. Lineage (NCBI taxonomy): Eukaryota > Metazoa > Chordata > Aves > Accipitriformes > Accipitridae > Haliaeetus > Haliaeetus leucocephalus. Next base: position 6,230,141 of record NW_010972720.1, read on the forward strand.
CAACTAGATGAAAATATGAGGGATGTTCACTTTGTTTCTGTCTTATCTATAAAGTATTTTAGCCTCCGGATTATTTTGTAATGCTTTCCTGTACTTATATGTACGTCTCTTTCCAGACTCAAATTGGAAGAGAGAAGAAAAGAGTTGGTACAGAAACTTGAAGAAACTACGAAGTTAACTACTTATTTGCATTCACAACTTAGGAGGTGAGACTGTACTGCATAATTGAAAACCTGTTTTCAGCAACAGTCTAATGGACCTGGATGTCTCAACTTCATTCTTAGGTTTTTCTGTTAGCTGGAAGCTGAACAAAATGTGTTCAATATTTAAGGAAGAAAATGCAAGTGTAATAGCTTCAAGCGTTTTGCCACCATGCAAACCTGGTGTACCTTTATAATTTCAGTAAGCACTCAAGACTGGATTGAATGGATTTTTTGCACAGCTTCCATAACTAAGCAGGCAGACATTATTTTGCTTCAGTGTACAAAAATAAATAAATCAGGAATTCTCTAATTGGTCATATCTTCAAAATCCTGTCATTGAGGAGACCAAATGCTTTCTCAGAGTTCTGTCTAAAAAGAGTTATTAGAACTGTAGCCTTTGTTCTATGTAATAACTGGAGAGACTTAATGAGTGTATGCATGAAAATACTTATGTGAATAGTTGATTCTGGTTTTATTCTGCAACATTGACGTACGCTTTCTGTAGATGGAAATGTATCCTCAGCAGGATATTTTTTTTCCTGACAGTCATTGATTCAAAATCTGACTCTGGGTTTATGAAATTCATAGTGATAACAAAAAAGTAATCAGTTACAGCAACTGTGAACTCAAACTCATTGCTCTGATGGGAATTCCAATATTTAATGATACATGTAACTGGTCCTAGGGAAGAGTTTCTCTCAATTCTGGACTGTTAACCTGGGCTACCAAACCACGTGTCCATTATATTTATTTAGAAAATCCTGAATTTTCTTGCATATCCCAGTAGGATACACCAATCAGACAATGCATTAACGGTTACTTGTTCTCTTAGAAATCAAAACAGGGCTTTAAGAGGAAAAATGTTTTGAAGCATTCTATAAAGGTCCTCTCACAATAAGCCATACCATCCTATTCCTGGGATCTAGGCTGGCTTAGCTATTTCAGACATCTCAGCCAGATCCCGTAAATTGCATCTTGATTGGTGATTAGTTAGGGAAAGAGTCTTTTAAATGTTTTTGGGGGTTTTTTTTGTAAGTATTTTGTGCTCATGTTTGGACTTTTGGGAATCTCTTTGTCCTGTTAAAAGCAGTTTTCTAGCTCAGTGGCAAAATTTTTTGAAGTCGATAGCTCTGTTGTTGTCCAGTAGGCATCTTTTAAGTGTTTAGAAGGGGCTGCCTTAAATTATTTTTCATGACATTTTTTCCCGGTAGAGTCCTCCTGAGCCAAGGCAGTAACACTTGCTTTCTCTGGCCTGGCAGGGCTCCTTATCTTCTATTATTAACAAGGGAAGATTGCATGTTACAGCCTTGGCCATGCTTATGTAGTTGCCTTTACCGGGCATGTAGAGTGTGTGTTGTCTGACAGATATGAAGCTGTTCTGCTATAACTTGTCTCCTTCTAGCTGCCATCTTTCCCAGGTGCTTGGGCAGAAGGCAGGCTGCATAAATTGCTCTAGATGTGGCAGCACTCCTCTGCTGCCATAACCTCCCTCCCGGGGATCTCTTTCCAGTCACATTGACCCCGTGAGCCCCCACATCAGAGTGGAGCAGATCTTTGAGGGAATATAGCAGCTGAGAAGGCTGCTGTTACTGCTGGACCCGTTTGTCAAATCTGCAGCCTTCTCCAGAAGAAAAGGGGCTTTGGCAACAGGCAGTAAGCTGGACAAATTGCCCTGATAGTGTGCAGGTTGGGCACACTGATGTAAGCCAAGTATGGGTGCTTAAAAAAACGTAATGCTCCAAGCAGCATTCAGTTGTAAATCGTTATAGTGCAGCTCCAGTCAATCTTATCTCTCCTTGTACCGTTTTGTGCTTGTTTAGTTTAGTAACATCATTGTACCTGTTTGTGCTTTCTTTGCAGCCTCTCAGCTAGTACATTATCTGTGTCTTCAGGGAGCAGTTTGGGATCTCTGGCATCCAGCCGGGGATCTCTGAACACATCAAGCAGAGGGTCATTAAACTCACTCAGCTCCACGGATCTCTACTATAACCAAGGCGATCAAATAACAGATTTGGACTACCAGTATAAACTTGACTTCATATTGCAAGAAAAAAGTGGTTACATTCCTTCGGGGCCTATCACGACTATTCATGAAAATGAAGTGGTCAGTTCCCATGGGAGACTGGGTTACAGTGACTCTCATTCAGCTGCAGACCATCCCAAATTGACTGAACCTCCCAAATCTGTGACATCACTGTCTTCCAGATCCTCCCTGTCTTCCTTGTCCCCTCCAGGCTCCCCTTTGGTTTTAGAAGCTGCATTTTCAATGTCAGCTCAAAATTCCCCTCTGCATCACCTCACTACGGATTTTGAAGACTGTGACCTTTTGGGTGATTTTGCAGGCGTTAGTCTCTGTGAGAACCAAATATTATTGGACTCTGAAGCTAGAGCAGGATCTCGGATTCCTACAGATGATAAAGATCTTAATGAAGGCGTTAGGCAGCCTCTGCCTTCTCTACATGAAGGAAGTTCAGGTAATAAAAAAATCTATTGTCAAATGTATATGTAACATGAAAATTTTGAACTAACAGCTGGCTCTTGAATGGGGAGGTACCTCATGTAACTGAAGAGTATCTTGATCAGCCTACATTTGCTATGGCAGGCAGGCAGTAATTCTGATGGACGTTACATAACTTCTACTTTAGGCTGCAGAGAGCTACGATCACCCTGATTCCTGCTGCATTTTCAGTAGCTGTCTCAGAAGGAAAGTTCATGTGTTGCAGACTCTGTCATGAAAAAGTAACAGAAGAACCTAAAGCGGGATCTTGAAGACACAGAGCATGTGTGGTATTCCTAGGTGTTGTCAGGATGTATGGGGATAGAGCAAAAATACCCTTTGCTGGTTTTTGGTAACTTGAAATCAGATACCTTGTTTCTCACTGAAGAGTAAGTTACAAACTGACATCCTCAATAAAAGAGATTTCTGGACTTAAAAGAGTTAGAATTTTTATGTGTGTATGTATATCTAGTTATTCGAACCTGCTGTTGCTGAAAGATCTGTGTTTCACTTTTTTTATGTGAGTTGAGAAAGACAAGTGACCGCATGCCATGTAAGTTACAGTGAGAGTCTCCCCATTTTTAACGTGGATTTCGTAGCTTTTAGCTTTTATCTGTCTGAGTTAGAACAGAGCTCCTAAGCTAGTTTAGGCTCCCCCTGCAGTCTGTGGGTAACTTCCAAAAGGATGAGTCATCTCATCCTAAAACATACTTCCCTTTAAGGAAGATGGGATGAATGACCCTGTGAGTTATCAAGGTATCCTTAGTAACTAGTTAACTTTAACTTTGAGATGACTGAATTAGGTGTAATGAATTCCACTTCTAGTCTGCAGTAAAAGCCCTGCAACATACTTAGTCATCTTACATCGTCAAAGCCTTTGGCAGAGAACTTCAAAAATCACAGCTGTCAGGAATTGATGGCTTGTCCTCAGTCTTAGAGTTGACTTTGCTGCCTTTTGTTAGGGTTGACAGTACGTTGTCCTTTCTCTGCACATTTATTGACTTTTCTAGTGGCATTCTGTGTCATTGTCTTTATGTTGCAAACATTTGTTACACAGTGGCTTGGTTTTCCCAAGGAAGAACTGAGGGAGCCAGATTTCCAGTAGTGCTGAGCACTGGCAGCCCTGTTTGAAACCTGATCAGCACCTAGTGTTCCCAGTTCCATGTTTCTGGGCCTAAGTTGATAGTGAAGCGGCTAACTAAGGAGTTTGGGTGTCTTAGAATAAATACAGCCTAGCTCTAGAGAGTGCCTTGTCCAGATTTGTTGCTAAGCTTGAACTCTTGTGCCTGGACTTTGCCAGTTTTTAGTAAAAGTACCTGGACATATTGATACAGACATATTTTAATGAGAAATTTGGGGTTTTTTCCATCTCTCTATATATCTCTCTCTCAATGGATTGTTGTAACTTGTCGGTTAATTAGCTTAGCTTACTGCAGTACTGTAGTAATTTCAATATTGACCAGAACAGTGTGGCACCAGAAGAGAAATGTATGGTATACATAGTACAAGCTGGGAGTCCCCCCTCTGTCTAACTGTGCAGAAAGAAAAAAAGAAATTGACTGATGTCCGAATGGTCTGAACCTGTGAAATGCAAAGTGGAAAAACATGGAAGGGCATTTGGGGGAAGGGGGGGGTCATTTGGTCCTTTTTCTTTTGAGTATAGTGAAACACAGTAGTTATTTTGCTTTAGAGCTGTATTATAAAAGATGGAGAAAGTAATTAATTTTCCTGCCCATATTTCAGCAGCATATCCTTTCCAAAATAACAACTTTCGGTCTGTCTGTCTTTGCAATCTGGCTGCAACTTACCTAGTCTGAGAACTGAATTTAAGATGGTTTGGGATTTGGGAACATATAGGGCTATGAGGAATCAGAATTTTTTTTTTAAATTTACTTCTTTAGATCATTATTTTCAAAGGCATCATGTGGTTGTCTAAAATTTTTGAGCTTTTTTGACTACCTGTTATTCTGGATAGTGTCAGGGTGTCTTTTAAGTCTATAGGTAGTTATGATTTTTAAATACAAATTCGTGCTGTGATTTTTCATACTGATACTTCCTCATGTAGTGTCATATATGTGATAAAAATCATCTTTAAGTCTATATTAAGACTCCCAAAACAAGCAGGCAAATTTTGAAAAGCCAGCTATTAATTAATTATACTTCAGTACCTCTAATTTCCATAGTAAAATGGGCCTTACGGTGAGGCTTCAGTAAATTAGCAGGGAGACACAGACCTGGGGTTGGTACGGTGTTTTTACTCCAATTTCATTCTTGGAACTGCTGCAATGCTGAACGGGAAGGTTTTCAACAAACTCAGCTGGAGGCATAAAACCTGCATGGAAAATTTCAGCTCACACTTAAGTTTTACAAAACTACAAATCTGAATACTGTTGAATCTTAACTTGGAGGTAGACAAACATACCTGAAGACAGTATAGCTAGTATTTTGATGTAATAATCTGCATTGGCTCTTTAGATGCAGTGCTTACCTGCTTCTCTGTCTGTCTCTGACTTTTCTGTACAGGTGAACCATGCAGATATTTGCTCCTCTGCACATGTCTCTGCTGTCAGAAACCAAGTTGGAATATCATGTAGCTCTTCCACAGTCAGTCTCTGTCATTGTCAAAGTCAATTCAGGCTGCTGTGGTAATTCCTAAGGGTAATCAATAAATCATGTCATCACCTTCACCCCTCACGTGGCGGCGGGGGGAAGGGAAAGAGCACTTCATCATCAAGGAAAAAGCATTCCTACTGCCATAAATAAACGCACAAATGCAGCAATCAATCATCTAATCTGAAGCCTTACATTTTAAACATCTTAACAAGATGTAAAGTCATGATTCAGGTGGGGATGATAATGCATAACAATATCCTCACCCCTTGGCAGATAAAAGTACTGCATAGGCCCTCAACTTACTATGCTGCAGAACGTGGCTTTTTGTGAGTGCAGCTTTTTCATTGCATAGCACTAGCATATGAATGCGATTTGAAGATTACAGCTAAGTAGTAGTTGATAGTAAAGAGACTGTAGCATAAAAAGTTTTTGATGTAGTAAGCTGGAGGGGATTTTTAATTTCTAGCAGTTATGTCACTGAGGAGAGGGTGTCTGTCTGACTTCTGAATATTTAATAAACAGTAGGCAAGCACTTTGCATGTAGCCGAAGTGTTACTACAGTGCAGAATGTGAACGTGGCAAATACAGGTTTAAAGATCAGGATAATGAGGGTTAATAATGAAGGATAATAACTAGCTCAACAGATACGGGTGATGATAGGAGCCTGTATCTCTGGGAAGGAATAATAGTTGTACATTTTCAAGTTCATCAGTTTGGCTATATCCCTAGCCAGAATATGTGATAACAGCAGTACAGTCTCAGAATGTTTAATGATGTGGAACAAAACTACTCTGTGATACTCAGTTAAGGGTCACCTCTTTCAACTTGACAATGTTCTAATCTATGCGCTTCTCTCTTTCTGACTATTAATCTCTTAGACTGATTTTTCTTTCTTTCTTTTCGTAGGTGTTGACTTACCGAGAAGAACAGCTAGTCACCTGCTTGAGGAGAAAACAGCTTGTGTATCTGCTGCCGTGTCCGATGAGTCTGTAGCTGGAGATAGTGGTGTATATGAAGCTTCTGTGAAACAGTAGGTTTGAGAAATAATGCAAACCAAATTCCACCAAAAATCTAAATATATCTATAAGCAGTTATATAATACCAGCATAAGTAGTTTATCTGTCTTGCCTTTTTTTATAAATATTTTGTACTTTCATATTGAAAGGAAGGCATGTTTGCCAAACAGTGAAGGGGTTTTTTAAGCTAATAAATTTGCATTAGAGTGCTTATATAGCTTGGTTGAATAGCATTCATATGCTACCTTCTACTCTTGGGGTTTTTCTTGCTAGAATTGTTCCTAGGACAAAAGCTGGATTTAAACTACACAGGTTCTGCCATGTGGCTATATTGACTCTACTCAGAGTGACTCTTGTTACTTCTTGTATTGTTTACATACAGTCTTAAGATTGCATAGCATTTTGCTTGAATATTTTCTTTTTTAAAAAAGAGGATATAGAAAGATAAGAAAATCCTCAGTTGTAATGTTGGTATAAAAATAAGCCAGGTCAGAGTTTAATGTTCTTGCTTTGCTGTGGTGAAAAGGATATAAGAAATGTATCTGCTGTTGTTGCTTTTTGACAAGACATAACTTCTACAGGATTCTTCATACTAGTTTATATAGTATTGTCTGTTTTCTGGCAGGGAGAACAATGAACTTTAGACTGCGTGTTAGAAGACTATTGCAAACTATGAGAGAAACCAAAATATTTATTTTTCACCTCAGTTTTGGCAAGTTGTTGACATTTAAGAATTTTTTGTCCTTTTGAATATTTAGATAGAGATGGTTTAGCAGTATTGTTACAAAGACGTAGTTGCATGTCTTCTGTTGCCAGGCTAAATGTTTTTATATTAGCACAGGTAAAGGTGCATTATGATATCATAAATGGGTTTTATTGGCCTCTGATAAAATTACTTCTACTTGTCAAGTCTTTCACAAATTAAAAGGTAATAAAAATAGATGAGACCAAATAAAAAAGCTGAAATCCAAAGGGTTTTCTCCTAAAGTGTTACAATGCCCATTCAATCTCATCTTAGGTCATGGACCCATATTTCACCCTGAACTCTGAAACCTAGTATTAGTTTGCTCTATGTCTGCAGTTAGACGTAATGCAACTTCTTAGGCTGAAATAAACTCCCATCTATTAAAAACTTAGCTTTCACTTGACTGAGTGGCTTTGACTGTGTGTTTTGGTTCAATAACCATTTTTGTCTTTCCATTTTATTTCAATTCTGAGCCACTGTGATCAAAATTTACTGTTTGCTCCAGTTATAAGACCAGTGGATAGCAATGAACAGACATTGGACCAAAAGCAGTGGGTGTTCTATGGAGCAAGTCTTTAGTCCTCCAATGACTACGAGTAGTGGATAGGTGGAAAACAGAACAAATTCCTGTCGTCTTCCTGTCATTACTGCGGAAAAGAGGAAAGAAGGCGAAGGCAGTTGCATCCCCTAAGCCTGCGTACAAAAGGAAACTATTGCCATTTGTGCAAGCTAGGATTTACAGACTCTAGTTATTCCATGATAGTTCCAGGTGTGGCTACTCTTAATTATTACTGAATAGGAAGTAATGAAGAGGTAATGAGTGCCTCTGTGTGAGTTGCTTATATTTAGTAGAAGTGTCTTTATGAGCACTGTGTATGGAATGACTTACAATTTGTCAGTATGCTCCTGAAGTTACAGTACAGTGATTTCTGCTATATAGACCAGTTGTTTGTATTGAGTAATGTAAGGCAGGGGAGGGAGTAAATACACTCACATCAAATTAGCCATCAGCCAGGAAATGAATAATAAAAAGGAAACCTCTAAATGCAGCGTCTTAAATAATGCTATCATGTCTTGTGGGATGTCTGTGTCATTCTCCACATTTCCTGTCTTGACATTTTCTATCTTAATCTTGTTTATTGATTCCAAAAGTCTAGTTTTAAAAATCAATGAAACACATTAATACAACATCCTCACTCAAACCTTCCAGAAAATGACTGGAATTATTTTGCCACATGGATTCTCTGTAATTCCATTCAACGCTAGAGTTGCTCTTCAGCTGCAAGACTTGAGTCCCTCTGGTTCTTTGAATGGTTCCAAAAACAGGCTCAGAGGAAAGATGCTTCTTGTTTGCACAGAAACCTCTTTATTTTACAGAGCTCCTGCTTCTCAAGTATTCTCCAAAGCAGTATTTCATATCCAGTTTACGTGTGGTCTGATGTTTATTACAAATTTTAATTTCCAATTTTGTATTCAGGGGGATAAAGAAGTACTAAGTATGCATAGGAAAATGTCATGAGTTTTTCTCTTGCCTGTTAGTTTGGCCTGCTTCAGTAATCAGCCTAAGGCCTTTCTGACTCATTACTGGAGTTGTCAAACTGTTCAGGCAGCGATTGTGTCTAAAACGGGCATTGCTATTGTGTAGGCTCTGAAATTCTCATTTGGAGTGCACACTGTAATTAAGTCAGCCTGTTTTAGGAGAATGTGTATACATTCTGTGTATGCATACCTTAATTATTGCTGCAAGCTAATTATAATTTTCCTAAATTTGAGTATTTGCCTGTTTGCCCTAGACCAAATGAAACTGAGGACGTCGTATATAGTGAAGATGACGCGACAACTTTAGAGGCTGCCCAGGTACAAATAGGACTCAGGTAAGTAACCAGCAAAGGGAATATTTCTGTTCATACATGAATGTGAATAGTAAACTTCCTCATGTTGTCCTTTCTTTGACAGATATGACCACAGCAATTCAAGTTTTGTGATAATCATAGTACGGCTCAGAAATCTTCCAGGGTTTTCTGTCCCCCTTGGCTCTAAAGTGTAAGTCAAACAATCACTGAGCAGTAGTGTTGAAATATGAGAATATAATAATAAATTGTACAAATTCTCCAAAGGAATGGATTGATTTAAACTTTTAAAACTGTAGTAGTACTTAGCTTTTACATATTCCAGCAATGCTGCAAGAAAAGAAGTTATCAGGAAATTTGCACATTGCACTAAAGTGGAACAAAAAGGATTTTTTTAAATGATGCTTCATTTAGTGTTTTTAAACATTCTGTAGCTTTGTGAGTACAGAACAGCTATTCTGTAGTTACTAAAAACATTCTTTTGATACTTTGCCATTCTTTCAGCTCAGAATCTTGTCTTTTTACATTTATGTGGCATTTTGATGTAAAATGATGTTAAAATAGTATATGTCTTTTAAGTGAGCTTTTAATGGTGAGGGGTGAATTGATAAATTGCAAGCAGACAAGCACAGCCACATTGAGATACACCATCCCTAACAACTGGAGCTTAGAGGTCTGTAAAGACTTAGTTCTTGTGTTGAATTGGATCAATATGAAAGGTCTAAAAGTAATTACAGTGGAAATCATGTGCAGGAAATGAACAAAAATGACTGAATAAGTAAATGTTACCACTGAGATTCTAATCCAAAACTCTCATCTGTACAAGTAAGTACAGCTTGCCTTGGCTCCTTGGGGACCCTTGTACTTCAGTGAGCTTTTTTACAGACTGAAAAACTATCTTAAACTGTTGAGAAGCTTAATAAGATTAGAGTAGAACATACTCAATACTTGGAAAATTTGGTTTTCATGCTGGTCCCCTTCCTCCTGTCCCCCATTACCTTGAATTCAATTGGCAGATTAATAGGAAGCCACTGAATATGGAAAGGATGTATGGAAAGGGATACAGGCCTGGGTACCTGTGGCATTTTTTCTGTTTGTTTTTGTTTGGTTTTAATAACAAATGGTTGTCTACTACCATCCTTCCTTCTCTGACCTCCATCTTTCCCCTGCTGACCTTCCAAGTTCACTAGCATTTAGCACAAGAATATAGAAAAACTATAGAAGAGTAAATTGACACAGCCAGGAGGAAAAGTAGACAATGTAGAATATAAAAAAATGCCAACAAAATGTTCAGTAAGATAAAGTTACGTCATAGCTGGCATCTTTTTAGGAATTAAAGTATGAAGTTGTAATTACAGTTGTCAAGCATCTTCAGTGCAGAAGGCCAGACCTGCTGCTGCTAAAAAGATTTAATAAAAATAAAGCTACACAAAACAAGGAGAAAGGACAGACAGGGTAAAGGAAGGACCTCGCAAACAGCATTTTCTCTGTCACTTGCCATTGTGTGCATATATGTATATAATGTACAGATATGTACAATGATAAAATTTGGGTCTGGAAAATGATGCTATGTTATAACTATTTTCTAGAACATCAAATTGGATAGATCAGTACTTTATTGAACCTTTACACATAGAGGAATAGATTTGACATGAGGTCTTACTGATACCTGTTTCCACACTGTTTGTAAAAGCTGTTCATTTTTAGAGTAGGTAGAGCCTAGCTGAATACTTATTTGCATCAGGATCATTTTTTCATCAGTTCAGAAGTCATAGGTTTGTCATAGCAAAATCTGAGGCATTGGTTAACTTTTTAATTTTTTAATTAAAAATGAAAGTAAGCACTCTTGTAAAACAAAGCCAGTGAAAAATTCATCTTTTACTTCTCTGTTTACCCCTCATTCTGGCCTGATGCCAATAAATTGGCTAACAATTATTAAAAGAAAGCTCCAATGAATGACCTTTAAAATATACTTTTAATATACTTTATCTTCGATTCCTACCTCTTTCCTAAATGTTTCCTAATTGCTTAATCTATTAAAATGGCTGTTTTCAGTAGACCATGCAAATTGCTCACCTACATTTATGTGAACACAGCAGCAGCGTTACTGGAATAACATTACACTACCACTTAACTTTGGGATGGGTTTGTCAAAATGCTGGATACCTGCTATCCAGGCTATACGTGTGAACCAAGCAACTTAGATCTTACTCTTTATCCCAAGAGGCTTGGCATAATTGGGGAATAAAGGCTATGTCCAAATTCAAATAACAAAATAAAATTTCTCACAGACCTAATTTCTTTCAGGTCAATTAATGTAAAACTAAGTTTTTAATAGTAATAGCAGTCTGTACGTAGTCATTACCAGAAAATATAGCAATAGTACTATAAATTTTGGGAGAACAAGTTTTTTCCAGAATAATTTTCCTTGGTCCGCTTTTTATTCTTGCTGTAGCTAGCTTCATTGCATTCTGTTCCACAGTGAATGTCAATTATATTTACAGCCAATACCAGAAATAGACTAATGCATACACACAAAAAAGATGTAAAATAATTACTATGCTCATTCGTGTGTACGAGAAGGTGTGCAATAGGTAAATGGCATGTACAACTTGCATTAGGAATGTCTTTACGAAACTACTACTAAAGTGAGACCTGGAAGTTAATCAGTACTACATTTATCCACCTAATATCCATTCATATTTGTTACATAAAAAGAATGCAGCTGTGTAACAATTTCAAGTTATTCCCTGTGCTTGTAATTTAGGCTTGCAAGATGCATTCTTCTAAGTCTCACTTAATATATTATGAATTGATCTTAAGCAGCTATGGCCCTAGCTATTTTCTTCCTCATTTTCTTTAGTTTTCTGGTTTCTTTGGAGGTTTTGTTTTGTTTGTTTCTTTAAAAGATTAAAAGACGTCACTTCTTTTCAGTGCTGCTCACATTGTTCTAAGAGTTTAATTTTTACATCCACCCAAATTTTTCTCATTTTTTTTTAAATTAAGATCATGTTTCCTCCCATCTGTGACATTATTTTCAGTGTTCACAGTACTAAACCAGAGGACAAATTTGGATAGAGACAGAAATAGCTACCTCTCTTGCTACTACCTTACCAGGCACAGAAATTCCTTTTTGGGAAATGTTTCTGCAAGGGGCAGGAGGAGTTTCTCACTCCTGTCTTTCACCTCTTTTCCATTCCACCTCTGCTTTGTTGCTGTTTCATTTTCTTGCCATGCAGTCCTCTAGTTGATTGTGGTCGACTTCTATCATGTGTCACCAGCAAGTGCAAGTTTAAATACAAGTAAAGATTTTGTTTTGTTACTGGCAGGTATGTTAGAGTAGCAGTACTTCCATGCTCAAGTGATATCAGCTGCCTGTTCCGCACAAAAGTTCATCCTGTCATGGAAACCATTTTATTCAACGAGATATTCAGAGTAACCATTTCCCAAGTAACACTGCTACAGAAGACGCTGAGAGTAGATGTTTGTGCTGTCAGTAGAAGTCGTCGGGAAGAATGCTTGGTATGCAGTTTTATTTCTGGCTTTTTTTGGCATGCATTTGTTTGTAGTGTCCCCTCTTTTTTTGATGGTCAGGGCTGCTAAAATTCCACAGTAATTGGAGACACTCTGAAGCACAACTTGGTTGTTGCTGTAGTACTTAAAATACTACCTTTCTCTGAAATTCCTGATACAGAAGTCTTATCCTAGATGGAAGTTTTAGGAGGTGTTCTGATAATTGTAACGCTGCATTACCTTAACCCTTTAATTACAGATTGATGCTCCATCTTTGCAGTTTTATACATAAAAAAAATCCCCCTAAACTTCATTGCAACATTACTCTAACACTAGATTTTAAATTAAAAGCTGAATAAGAGCCACAGTACGTCCAAAAAAAAAAAAGCAAACCCTCATTATCACAGCTTGTAATAAAGAACAAACTAAATTAGATTTTTGCACATTGTTGTAGATATGTCCAACTTTTTAGTCTTTATGATCTGTAGAAATAATAAAAAGGCATGACATTCATAGACCAGTCTATTGGAAACTGGCACTTTTTAAATTTTGTTGTTAATTGTGTTCATCACCTGATTAGTGATGAGACATTTACTTTCAAATTGCTTTTGCATGGTCTGGTACAACTCAGTTTAGTTTTTCACCATGAGTCCAACTTAGTAGCACAGCAAGATTTTTAGTTACAACATGCTGAAGAGATGGTGGAATCTGGTGGGTTTCATCAGCTCCAACTGCTGGGAACAGCCTCTCGCTTTCAAAAATGTAGAAGTTAACTTAATTCCTGGGGAATGTGTTGGCCTTTTTCAGTATGTAAGAGGTTTTCCCCTCAGGTAAGAGGAGGGCAGTGGAACAAAAATGCAACAGAATGCAGGATGCAAAGGTGAAGAAAAAAACCCAACAACAACAAAACCCCACCAGAGACATAAGAGTTAATCACAAGATCAAAAGAAAGAGTTGGGCGTACCACCTTGTTGTGGTTTAACCCCAGCCAGCAACCAAGCACCACACTGCCGCTCACTCACCTCCCTCACAGTGGGATGGAGGAGAGAATCAGAAGGGTACAAATGAGAAAACTCATGGGCTGAGATAAAGACAGTTTAATAGGTAACACAAAAGCCACTCACGGAAGCAAAGCAAAACAAGGAATTCCTTCACCACTTCCCATAGGCAGGCAGGTGTTCAACCATCTCCAGGAAAGCAGGGCTCCATCACGTGTAATGGTTACTTGGGAAGACAAACGCCATCACTCCGAACGTCACCCCTTCCTCCTTCTTCCCCCAGCTTTATATGCTGAGCATGACATCATATGGTCTGGAATATCCCTTTGGTCAGTTGGGGTCAGCTGTCCCAGCTGTGTCCCCTCCCAACTTCTTGTGCCCCCCCAGCCTCCTCGCTGGTGGGGTGGTGGGAGAAGCAGAAAAAGCCTTGACTCTGTGTAAGCACTGCTCGGCAGTAACAAAATCATCTCGGCATTATCAACACGGTTTTCAGCACAAATCCAAAACATAACCCCATACCAACTACTATGAAGAAAATTAACTCTATCCCAGCCAGGACCAGCACACACCCCCAGCAGAAAGCCCTGGGTGACATGACGAGAGTCTTGGCAAGAGCTACGTGCGCAGCCCAGTAGCTCTGAACATGATTTGCTTTGCCAAAGAAGAGACTATTTTAATCTCCAAGGCACAGCCCAAACACGAGTACTTCATAAGTTTTCCCAGAGTGCCAACTCAGTGTATGTCAGTGCTTGTCCAAATGAAAGGGTTTGTTAATCTCTTTTACTGTCTTTTCATCTGCTTCCTCGCTGGTTAGAGCAAACAAGGTCATCTGTTATTGTTTGCCATATTGATGATTTTTGTGGTGGAACAACTGAAAAATTGACTGAAACTTGCTGCTCTATGAGTTGATGCTGCAGGTTGCATTGATGCAGTTTTTCATTATTGAATGCTGTAGAAAGCAGACGTGTGCATTACAGTGATATAGGGGTTTTTGTGTGTGTGCATGCGGGGAGAAATTCCACAGATTGAAATAAAAGATGGCAGAATGGACAATATGAAGGACCTTTCCATGTACTACTTATTTGTTTATTTTAGCGAGAAGTGGAGGGAAATAGAAAATTGTACAGTTAAAAAGGGAAGTAAGATTCATGTCAAATTTGTGCTGCCTATTTTACATGATAAATACTGTAGAATTTTTTCAGCTGTTTTGCAGGAAATAAATTTCAACAATTTTCTTCTGTTTTCTTATTTTGTGCAGGCTGGGACTCAGATCAGTCTGGCAGATTTATCGTTTTCTGATGAGACTTGTACTCTGTGGTACAACCTGTTGCCTTGCAAGCAAATTCCTGGCAAAAAAAACAAGGAACTAAATGAAGAATCCATGTTTCTGTTAAGCAAGCAGTCATTGGACTCACTGGACTTGGTGAGCAATGTGTGGGCTATTACTGTAATAGCAAGAAAAAAGCCATAGCCTCTAATTGTGCTGTTGCACTGTGGTTATTTGAATACGTGAATTGTCCTCCCCTGAAGGTCCAAAGCCCTGTTGTCTTGCAGGCACTTTTGTTTATAGTGAATTTCTGTGGGAGTAGGTCCTGTATGGGGTTTCAGACTTGCTAGCAAGTGTGGATAGAGCTGATGCTTCTTAGCAGGATACAAAATTGCTCTCCAATTTGAAATACTTCAGCTGTATTTCATTTTAAAAAGAATGTTATTGAAGAGCTTCCTTAAATTTACCATTTATTTTCATATGCACACATTAAAAATTGCTATTTATTAATTATTTTAATTTGCATACTTAAAGCCACTGCACTGAAAGTGCTGTTTATTCAAAATACATACCAATTCTTCTGGTTAAATAAGCTTTTCTGCTTTAATACCTCCTTAAGAGAACTATGTTAAAAAATGTAACTTTTAAGAACAACTTTTTTTTACCTGGGGGTATTACAAGTATGAGAGGGAGAGACAAGACATTAAAGGATGACAGGAGCATATTTGATTGCATTATCGTTTTACAAACAATCTATTTTTGATTGACATTTACTCTGTATAAAAACAATTGGTTAATGTGCTACACACTGACAATTCAAACCCCTTACACTTCTGATCTGAGTCATGTTTTTGCTGGCATCAGGGAGCAGCAGGGTAATACAGCTCTTGCAAGAGTTGTCATTTTTTTAACCTATGTTATGTATCACTCAATTCTGGTTTCATCTTCTCTTTCCTTGTGAGCAGGATGCTGTGTCAGCTCTGCTGGAGAGGACATCTGCTGAGCTAGAAGCAGTAGAACAAGAGCTGGCTGAAGATGAGGAGGAGGAGCAGGAGCAAAGGGGCTCTGAGGAAGACTGGTAAAGCCACTTTTGCTCCCTCACTGTTCATGCCTGAATGATTCCACTCAT
Source organism: Haliaeetus leucocephalus (assembly GCF_000737465.1). Classification (NCBI taxonomy): domain Eukaryota; kingdom Metazoa; phylum Chordata; class Aves; order Accipitriformes; family Accipitridae; genus Haliaeetus; species Haliaeetus leucocephalus. Next base: position 6,245,972 of record NW_010972720.1, read on the forward strand.
TCCTCCTGTTCTTAGACAAATGAAAGGGCTGTACTTTTGGAGGAGATCATAGACTCATGGAGCAGTTTGGGTTGGAAGGGACCTTTTAAAGATCATTTAGTCTAACCCCCCTGCCGTGGGCAGGGACACCTGCTAGATCAGGTTGTTCAAAGCCCTGTCCAACCTGGCCTTGGACACTTCCAGTGATGGGGCATCCACAGCTTCTCTGGACAACCTGTTGCAGTTTCTCACCACCATGGAAATTGGGGTAAAGTCTTGTGTGGTCACCTTCTTTTAGGTTTGCTACGTCTTGGCTGCTGTATTAACTCCTACTGCTGATGCTCTTCCACTCCATGTACATCTTCCTGTGAAACCACCTGGGGAGTCTAAGCCACTGGAGGTGTACTAGAACGTCTCATGTCAAATACTAGTTGCATTCACAATAATAAGCAACTAATAGGATTTGAAGAGAGAGCTGCTGTCTGACAAAGTGTGTGTGTGCTTCCATTGATAGTCTTGTTTTCGGAGAACTTGTGAGCTTTCCCAAGAAACAGATTTCTTACTAAATTGCTACGTTGAGTTCTGTTCCTGTGCAATTTCTTAGCTGCAGTGTAGAAATAATACATGCTTTATTATGAGGGGAGACTCACTCATTTGTTTTCTGAATTTATTGCAACCAAAGTCCTTCAATGTTATCAACATACAACTATTGAATGTAGTGCGGTGTTGTCATAATGATCTTGAAGGTGAACTGTAGTAGAGCTTGCTGGGTTTACTGGAGCATATAATGAAATGTGCCTTCACGTGAACTTAATGGAAGCATTTGGGTGATACTCTTGTTTTCCCTGTCAGGAAAATGCGTACATTGTACATGGGTGAAGGCCTAGGCCTTTGATACCTTTCTCTGTTGGGCTTTTTCAGTTTGAGAATAAGCCTGGGCTGCTTCTGTTCATACAGGTTGGAAATGCTTGCAGAAGCCTCTGATGAAATTGTGGATGAAGAGGAAGATGGTGTTAAGCTGGCAGTAGAAAGCAACTGTACTGATGACATGGGATTACTCGTTGATGCACAGGAAACAAATGAAGACAAGGACAGAGAGAATGGTGATGAGGCCCATGAAAGCCAGCAAGCTGCTATAATACTAACACTGGTGAATATCTTGAAATACACATTCCTATGGTATTTTACTGCACCTGAAGATTTATTTCTGAGCAGTTAAGTCTGCTGCATTTAAAATTTGATGTGTCTTGCTGTAGTGCTTGTCAGTATGTACTTTTAATGAAATCGGTGTGGTCACTTCTGAACTATGAAGAGGACATTTAACAGATAGGCAAGGCAGAACTTCTAAGTCAAAGACAATTAACCAAAAATCTGTATCTTCACTTTTTTTATTGCATAGGGAGAATATTCAAAGTACAAGTGCAGTTCAGTAGCTTCAACTTGTGCATACTTAAAATACTTCTGCTCATCTGTTTCATTGTTTCCTTTTTTTTTTTCCTGATTCATCTGATAAAGAGGGAAGGACAGAACAGGGGTCAAGATCTTTAAACCAATTAGGGGATTTCCTTATTTCTTCTCTCTGTTTTAGGGTGTGAAATACAAAAACTGGCTTAGCAGAGAAGAGGAGGAAAGATTAATGAGCAGAAAATTCTAAAATGTGTATTAAACTGTGTACTATTGAACTACCCCCACACTGCACATAACAAATTCTGATTCCATGTTCTTGTTAACCATTTGCTTTACATCATATTCCACCTTTCTGAAAGCACTTTTAGTAAATTTTTAGTAAACATATCCCTGATGTGGTAGCACACACTCTAGAAATAAAATTTTTGGAACACCTTTCTGCATCTTAATGAAGACACTGTTGCATGCATTAAACCCACAGGTTCTGTAAAATAGAAAGGTAAAAACACAAAGAATGACATCTCGTTCCTTCAAGTTAGTGACAATACAGAAGTTCAACACCTCCATGGACTTGCTGGAAACTGTAATTAACTTTCAATTAATGTGGCAAGATGCCATATGAGCTAAGGCCATGGTATAAAAGGACTGACAGTCTGCTGGGTAGCAAGCAAATACAGATCAAGGCCCAAACTTGGCAAGGGGAGACATCAAGGACAACATCTGAAGGTTAGGCACGCACACAAGTGTTTTGCTAAGCCTGGGCTGGACGGACCTGGATAGTGAGTGAAAGACATAGCAGACCTCATTGTAAAGCCAGCCACAGATCTTCGTGTGCCAGATCCTCTCAGGGTTGCAGTTGTGTTATTTAGGTCACTGTATTTATCACCTGCACATTGAAAACCGTGAACATCGCTAAATTACCCAAGTTGAAGAAAATGCCCCAGTGCACATCAGTAACATCAGAAGTGCCAGCTGCTGCAGTGCTTGTTCTAGCTTGGCTGTCAAGATGATTGCTGCATGTAAGTAAGCACAGGCTGCACCACCTACGGGGATGTTGACACCTGAGGCTCCCTGTGGCACACGTGGGGCAACTGTAGTAGGCAGCAGGTCGTCCTGTGGAACAGTAGCTAGCTAGTCTCTTCCCTGGGTTCACAAGGCTGGTGCAGCTCTGCAGGCTGCCCTGAAGCAGCCCCGCTGGTGGGGTTTGGGGGACATATGACAGTATGTCTGGGAGAACCTGGGCAGTGTAACTTTCCCAGCTGCCCCTTTCAGTGCGCACAGGCACCATCTCTAGCATGGCAGAACCTTGCTGTTCTGCAAATGCAGAACAAAATAAATATTAATATAAATGCGCAATAACAATAATAATAATGTCCGCAAGTGGCAAAGCAAAATACTTGTTGCACCATGGTTCTATCAGACCATCTGTAGGGCAGCAAAGGCCTTTCTGCAAAAGCTTTGGTTTTACTGGATACACAGAGTACCTTCAAAGACTCTTTGCACGCTGTTAAGTGTTTTGGGAATTTTGTGTTTCTTTACTCAGCAAAGTTTCTGTGTATATGCAAGCTGCTTTTCAGTGCTGGTCTTTTTCCATCTGCTGCAAGGTAACAATGCTTGTAAAATCCAAAGGCACAAAAACTATGTGGTGGCATGTGTCTGGATATAGTAGTTCTTACAAACTAAATTCCTTTTCATAGGTTGATAAAGAGACTAACACCGAGGAGTTGGTTAACGAGAACGCAACAGTCCGACCCAAGGACAGAGCCAGCTGGAGCTCAAGACAGTGTCCCTTTGTCAGGAACAGCATGATAGTGCGCTCACAAACCTTCTCTCCAGGCGAGCGTAACCAATACATCTGTAGGGTAAGAGGAAAAACACTTGGAAGGAAGAGCTATTAACTAAAGAGTCATTTAAATTCTTGGGAATGATGCATTAATGACAGTGAGTCATGTACCAATTTTCCCTGCAAGAGGCACAGCCTGTGCTTTCTCTAATTCGTTCTTTCCATAACTGATCTGATGCATAGTAGAATTGACTTTCAGCAGAGTTGCGTACTCTTGCAAAACACCTTTAGTAGGGCAAAAATACATCCTATTGGAGAGAAGTAACACAGATGCCTGTGCTGGCTGGCTGCAAAAAGTGTGTTTCCCTGCATGTCAGCAACTACAGCTCTCACACAGCAAAATAATTTGTTAAAACACAGAATAGAGTTCACTGTAAACTGCCATTGCATTACCATATTTTAATAATGTAACCGTTTAAGGGTAACAGTGTGGAAAGAGCTCCATCATCAATTTTAAATCTCACTTTGTATCTCAACTGGTTTTAAACCTGGGCAGCCCAAATGCTGCTGTAATTACATCTTTGAAAGATGTGCGAGCGCTGCCTAGGGGCTGAGTTTTAAACATGCCTTTGGCAACAAAGTTCTCCAGTCTTTCTAGATCTATGGTAGCATGGAAAAAAAAAAAAGATTTAGACTGTCAGCCCTGTTGCTGCTAAACTAACTGTGAAAATCATGTGTTTAAAGATTTAAGAATGGATTACCAGCTCTATAGATTTTAATTACAGGCACCTTAGAAAAGGCAGTTTATTTTGATCTTTAGTTTCTACAGGTTACTCACACAAGTATGACTTTTTTTTTTTAAATACTTATGCTTTAATTTTTCTCCAGTTCAATTAGAGGTGGTTGTCTTAATCATTTGGGAACATTGAAGTTGATCACTTCTCTGTGATTATCATTGGCCTAAAAAACCCAAAATAATCTGTAGTTGATATCTACATGCTTAAATAACTATTCCGTACACCCTCCAGAATGAAACACAGTAGATAATTTTGTAACAATCTTTACATAATTTGGGTAGATTACTGGCTGAATTCAGAACCTAACCTTCATCTTAATTCCTGTACACTGGAAATTAGGTGTATTGGCAGAAAAATACAGCCTTAGCTTACTGCCTATGGAGGTCTTTGGCAGGATGTAACACTAGTTGCTCTGATAGTTTAGTTGGTATAAACTCCTGAGGTGTTTTGCATCTGGAAAGCCGTTGGGCTTTTGTAGCTTTGAACATTGCTACGTACCTACTGCCAGAAGCCAGAATCTAAAAAAACATACCTTGAATAAACCATTCTCTTTCTCATGTACGGTATTGCCTGGAAGCAAAGTACCCTAGGAAAAACCCATGTTTGCACAGATGAATCTTTTGCAGTTTCAGAAATACTTGTAGTCCACTGTCAGGGCTCAAGAGTGGGCACTGTATCTGCGTCTGAGTCCACGGAGAGGGCTGAATAATGGGGGTCTCCCCAGTCCTAGTCCCCAGCTTGCACCACAGGCATATCCAGCCTTGCTTGCTTTGTGGTGCCATAGTAGAGGAAAGCAACTGTCGGACACGCTCTGGCTAACTGCCAGCTGCTTTCTTTTTGGAAGAGATGGCCTAGCTTTAAGAAAGCACCTACTCTCATACGATGTTACAGCAAACACAAAGATTTTTGAGGCCTAAAGGACTGACCCAAAGTCTGTTGGTGCCTTTGAAAATCTCCCTTGAAAAGTGCATAAAGAACATCAGTGATGATAGCCACCTGTGCATATCCAGGGGTGGGCTCCCAGTAGTGGCTCCATAGTGAAGAGATGGATTTGTCTCTCGAGAGGTGTATTCGTATTGCAAGAGGTGGTATTTCTCACCTCCAACTCCCAGTCAGTCCTGTGTAAGCATGCTTTAGGGCTCTGGCTTTGGTTATTGAAATGTTAGCTGAATGATTCTTTTTGTCTGTCCTTTTCTGAAGAGGTGAAGTAAATATCCTGCAGATAGATGCTTCTGTTTCTCTGAAGGTTACCACCGTGCATGCTGATGCATCTAATAATCTGTCTGCACTGATGTATGTGGAACTAATGCTATAATTAAGCAGAAACTACTGCTGAGCTGTGATGCATATTTTTGAGAAGCAGGAAGTGCTTCTGAAGGAGGCTGTAGGCACACCTATACTTGTTACAAATAATAATACAAAAATACTGTTTGTTGGACAGGTGCATGTCTACAGTAATTTACGATCCCTGTAGTAAATTTGTTAAAGCCTGCCCCAGGTAAATGAAATCCGTAGTTTATAATCTGCAGCCAGACAGTGATTTGGCAGTACTTAATAACCTAACCGTAGTTATCTTCCTTGCATTTCTAAAGAGTCTACTTACTAGTTGTTCAGTAAGATCAATGGTTGTCTTGGTTTAGGAATAGACTTTTGGAGTAGACGCTTATTCTAGTTGAAAAATTTTTTACTTTATACTAAGAATGATCTACATGTATATCAACACTGAGGTTTTCTGTCTGGTTATATCAATACAGATGTATTTGTATGTGAAGGTGCTTTATTTCTCTGTTATGTACATTTTGACAGTTGAATCGAAGTGACAGCGACAGTTCAACACTAGCCAAAAAGTCTCTCTTTGTGAGAAACGCCACAGAACGGCGGAGCCTAAGAGTTAAACGGGTATGTGCTTTATTACCTGGACATGGTTTAAAACAAAGTATGAAGAGAGAAGGAATAACAAACTACTTAAACAATATGCTTTATTTCAAGTATTTCAGCAAAAGCAATGCAAGTACCCATGTAGTCCTGTAGTTCCAGGTTGAAATCTCAACACAGTGGTCTCAGTCCTACATCTTCCCCCACCGACAAAACTTATGTTGCTCTAGTTGTGGCTGAACCAGGAGTAGGACACTGGTGCTTAGCATCGTGGCATTTACTGTTGAACTTTAGCTTGTTACTGTCAAATGGATCTGGGTTAAAGAACCTGAATATTACAAAGTGACCCAAGATGGCTTATGCTGCACAAAAGTCAACACCAGCAACATATATCTTGAGCAAATTTTGGTGGAAATTTCAGGGATCCAGATGACCTTTTAAAGGGGATGTACTCTTCTCCAAGAGTATTTTGAGTAGCAGAAGGATTCAAGGACAAGAGAGTAAGATTGTATTTCTCTTGCATGGAGGTCATTCTTAAATAAGTTGAGAGAGTTATGTTTTAATCTTGATTGTAACTAAAAAAAACACTTCTGCGGAAGGGTTGTTACCAGGTAGCAGGATTACATTTGGCATAAGAAAGAAATATTGAATAGTCTGGGATGGCTTCTCCTGCCTGACTTACTCATGCGAAAAGTCGCTGTGAAAGGACAGTAAATAATGTAAAATACACTAAAGAAATGCATGCTTACAGAGTTCATAACATTTTGTGTTTGTTTATGCCTTGAAAAAGCAAATGTTAATAAAAATAAATAATGTAGTTGAAATCTATGGGGAAGTCTGTGTAGTGTTGATCTCCTGGCATTGTGTCATCTTGAGGATCAGAACAGGTTTTTTGTTTTTAACCTGTAAATATAGCATGGTACATCTGGTTGGAGAAACTTTTGCATTTATTTTTAGCTAGTGACTGAAGAAAAATTCCAGAATAGATTAATTTTTGCACTTGGATCTCATCATAGTAGCTTTCTGCTAAAGAAAAACAAAGAACATTTGAGCTTTTCTGACTGTATTATGTGAAACCCTACGCTAGTCTCTCTAGATATTAATTTTTATTGTTCTGTCTCCCAAACGATTTAGCCTGTTTGCCAACCAATCATGCGAAGAGCTACGCAAGAGTGCCCCATACGCACTTCCCTTGACTTGGAGCTGGACCTCCAGGCATCACGCACAAGACAGAATCGTCTGAATGATGAGCTTCAGGCCTTGCGGGATCTTAAACAAAAGCTTGAGGAAATGAAAGGTAGAGGAGAGACAGACCTTCCCCCATGTGTGCTAGAGGATGAACGATTCCAGAAACTCTTGAAACAAGCTGAAAAACAGGTATGAGCAGCATACAGAAATTTGTGAGTGAATATGCATATGCCCCTACCTTTTCTATAAATTTGTTAAAGAATTCAGTCTAGCATGTTAAAAGATTTTTACAGAAGCTCACATTTGTCTAATTACATCTCTGAATTATGCAGTGTAAACAGTATTTCTTTATTAGTCAATACTACAGCATTTAAACCTAGAATTTGAGGTAGTATTTTTCTAGTGCCCTCTAAATACTTTAGTAATTCACAGTAGAAACACTATTATTTGGAGTAATAGTTGTGGTTGGTGTAGTAAAATAGCATTTACGTAAAATTTAATTTAAAATTCTCATGTCCCAGCTGTACTCCTACAGACATGTATGTGCTTTTTGTCCTTCAACATCAGTTGATCTGCAGTCTGCACAGAACTTGTAGCCAAAGATGTTTGTAACAGGTAGAGAGAGGCAATGACCATTACTCATAGTGGTAGGGGCATGTGGGAAAGGCAGTACTTCCACTGTGGTTTATTTCCTTTTCAGGACATACTTCTTCTAGTTTTGGCAAAGGAAAGCCAAATTCTATTCTCTATGGGATCGTCTCTAAAACAATACAAGCATATATGCACTGTCCCTAAACTGCTGTAAGGTAATGGGATACCCTCATGTGGATAAAAGACAAAAAACAGGATAGAATGAGTGAGAGGCAACAGTGACAAGTTGGAACACGGAAAATTCCAACAAGATATATTAAAAAGTTGGATGTTGTGGGGTTTTTGTTGTGTTTTGAGAAGGTTGGTTGTTTCTTTAAATTGTGAGGGTGATCATACACTGGGATAGGGGCCTAGAGAGGTTGTAAACAAAAACCCAACCTCCACAGTTGGAGATACTCGGAACCTAACTAGACAAGACCCTGAATACCCAGCTCTAGCTTCACCTACTCTGAGCAGGAGGATGAAGTAAATGCCTGCTGTAGCCCCCTTCCCATCTATGTCAGTCAATGCACATTAGTTTTCAATGGGGGAAGGTTGCTAGTGACATCCAGGAAGGAGTTGTACTCTTTAGCTATTTATGGTTGATAGAGATTAGTGTTTTGATGACACCAAGATATTCAGAGTAGTAAAAATGGACAGCAGTTTCAACACAGTGCAGAGGACCTTCTTTCTAATATGTAAGCAACAGTTGTTGGTTTTGTTGTTTTGCTTTTTTAAAAGCTGAATGTCAGTAAATAGCCTTGTGTAGAGGAGGGAAGAGATGATCCTAATATTTGCATATACAAAGCTGAGCTCTGAATTAGCTGTTAGGAATGAGATACTTTGGATATAAGAAACAAAAACGTCAGCAAAAACATCACAGTGATCAGCAGATGTCAAAAAGCAAGTAAGACAGGTATTAGTAAGAAGAAAAGTTGGAACAAAACAAATCATTGTTTTATGATATAAATACATGTTATGCCTGTAACTTAAACATTGTTCAGTTCTGGTTCCTCTTCTCAAAGTGGATAATGAAACTACAGAGGGTCAACAAGGATGGTCAAAGGAGAAAACAGCTTCCATGTTAGGAGTGGCTAAGTAGCTACAACTGAAGTCTATAAAATCATGGGTGAGGTGGAGAAGAGCAAATTAATCATTGTCTTTTATTACACAGGAAGTAGGGAATTGAAGAGGTGGCATGTTAAATGCAAGCAAACATAGCACAATATTTAGAAACTGTAAAAGTGTTTTCCATGGAACACTGAGTGCTGCAAGTTTGCATAAGTTCAAAAACCAGTTTGATAAATTCATGAAGAAAAATCCATCAGAGGTCAATAACCATAATGATATCACCTACTTCAAGAAGTCCTTGATTGTCTGATAGCTTAGGAAACAAAACTTTCTCCCAACATGTTCTCCCAGCTCTATGTTTATGCCCTATTCTGTCTTCTCTGTCTTCCTGCCTCTCTTTCCTTGGCATCTGCTATTGGCTATAGCTAGTGGAGTTCTAAAATGGCTGTAAAATACTAACAGAGTTTAGGCCAAGCATTTACAAGTGTTCTGAAAAACCCTTGGGCAAAATGGGATAAGACAATGCAATGTTTAAACATCACACAATGTAACTGTGTGGGGTTTTTTACCATGTGAATTCATTGTCTGGATTTTATCTTTCTCAGTTTTATCCCATAAAAATAGTAGCTTATATAAAGGAAGCATAGCTAAATTTATTTAGAAGTTCATAGTTTATATTTACTGATGGATAGAAATGATAATTTTTAATTGTTTATTTAATTTAAAACTACTCCCTCTCTTAAAGCTATTCCTGCTAGAATAGAGTATGCCTCTGCAACATTTAATTTTATAAATCCTTTGGATTTGTGCTTTCTTATTTCAGCTGGCTCTTTCAAGGCAGCAGATAGGTTTGTCATATTTTATGTTTCTGGTGTCAGTGATCAACACCATGACACACACTGCAATGAGGAATAAGAGTAATAATATACCTTCCTAAAATATATGCAGTCTGCAGCACAGCATTTAAGTCCTTCTTTCCAAGCTGAAAGTCAGAATAATGATCACAGCCACTCCACCTCTTTTGAAGAGTGCTTACAAAGTTTCTAGAGATATTTCTACCCTTAAAATCATTGCAGCCTTCCCCTGTGGAGCAAAACAACCCTGAGAATGCTGTACTCTGCTGTCAGTGTTTCCTCTTGGGTTAGCAAAACACAGCAGCCTAGAGAACATTGTCATAGATTATTTTTTAGATCCTGCAGGCATTATAATGGCGCAGACTAATGCAGCAGCTGGAAGTGCCAGAGAAATTGAGAGAGTCTCAAGTGAAAAATGAAACCACAGATGTGGGGGATGTTGAAAATCAGTGCTAGCACACAGTTACTCTGCTTGAAGCCAAATACACAGACTCCATACCTTCCCTCCCCTTCCTACCACACCTTCCTAAGTACAGCAAGTACATAAAGCCCACTAATACTTGCAGATCAGAAAACAGTTGGTAATTCTGTGCACCAAAAGCATTTTCTCTTATTGAGATTGCATTTTTGTGAGAAATCACGCAGTATTTCAAAGTTTGAGTCTTAAATCCTTATACGAGTAAGTTTTCAGACACCTAGTGTCCTCTGAAGTACTTCCTCTTTGTGTATGTCCAAAAACGATTACTGTGAATATCTTGAAAGATCTTGTTCTTTTCAGTACCTCTTCTATGTAGAGGTAATCTGTAATTATGTTGTCAATACCACAAATATGTCCTTGTTCCAGTGTTTTGGTGTCTAGTACAGTTAATAGTTTCTCTTGAGATTCACTTTATTCTATACAAAAACCACTGAAGGTCAAGACAGGAATTAGGGTTTCAGCTTTAATTTTGATAGTGTTTCTTCTTTGTTATCTCATGCTTAAGCTAAGCACAGATACAGAGATTCCTATCTGGCACTTATTTTTGGCAGATAAGTGCCAGATTTTTGGCACTTACTGAATGTATGACCAATGTATTAGTGTGCTTTTCTGTATTCTATAGAGATGGAGGATTCACTGTCTTCATAAAACACTTGAGAAATATGATGTAAATATAAAACCTGGTCATGTACATAACTTCTCACGTGCATACTCTTAGAGGCATTGGGCTGAAATCAAAGTTTCTCTGAGAGCATCCTGAAAAAAGAGCAGGATTGAAAAAATGAAAAAGGAGTACATAGTAATAGAGAATATGAAAACAAAGAAGTCACCTATGCTGCTAACCTGAAATGCAGTAGTCACAAGAATCTCGTGTATAGTTAGAGAAAAGATAAAATTAGAAAATTTTGAAATATTGTATGTTTAGTGCTTTGATGAAAAATATTAACTAGGGGAGCTGATAAAACATATGGCCAGTGACATATGTAAAATTAAGACACTACCAGTTGTAGATTGCAAATTGCTGTTCACTAACTAATAAGGAAAACAATATTTATAGGTTAATTTCATTTTAAAATCATAGCTATTTTGGAGTTGGGGACTGAAGAAGTTAACAGCAGTATAAGCTGCCTGGATTTTGAGTTGAGTTACTGAAAGGGTGGTGTTCTTTAACGTAAAACACTTCCATCTAAAACACTGGACTGCGTTTCAACAGATAGGGTACCACTACCCTGCTGTGAACAGCAATACTGACATACAGAAATACTGTAACTTAGAAGTGCATATGTAGCTGCTGAACAATATTCACATCAAGAAAGATCCTTAATCTGTTGTTACCACTGGTGTTCTGTTCGCTTGGCTTTTACACCTCTACAATGCAAATGAAAAAAGTGAGTCTTACATGCAAAATGGGTGTTGTGTCATGAATAAAAGCACAAAAGTTCACGAATATTAATATTGCTAACAAGGGCAACAAAACTTGAAAGTTTTGCATGGAGGAGGAAAGTTTCTCAACAAAACTTTGAGAGCATGCCTCCTCTGTTTTTTTTTTTTTTGTCTGTTATTTTAGAGTAGGTATAGGCAACTTTCCTGCGAGCTTTCATTAGGAAATAAAAGTATTTTACGTGGGAAGAGAATCACTGTCTCCCAATTCGAAAAAGGTATTTGGATAGATGACACTTGTTCGTACAAATTTAGGTGTTGTCTAACTATAGCCCTAAGAAATATCTCACCAAAATTTATAACACCTAGTAGCCACCTGTGATGGCATGGGATTTGCTCCATTTATTTTTTTAGGAAAATCTCTGTTACCTTATTTTGCACCCATGGCTTAGGCTTGTGATGTCAGTCTTCTGTCTTGCTGACCCTTTGCATAGAGATTTTCATAGAATCATCTAGGTTGGAAAAGACCTTTAAGATTGAGTCCAGCCGTAAACCTAACACTGCCAAGTGTTTTCCTTGACACAGAAGGATTTGCCATTTCTTTGAAATGAGTAGTTGTTCATTATTAGCAAAACATAGTTATTTTTCCTGTTTACAGGCTGAGCAGTCAAAAGAAGAGCAGAAACAAGGTTTAAGTGCTGAGAAATTGATGAGGAAAGCTTCTAAGGATGTATGCCGGTTGCGGGAGCAGAGCCAGAAAGTGCCACTGCAGGTGCAGTCATTCAGGTATGGCCTGTTCTGCTTTTCATGCTCTTTTCAATGTAGTGAAGTAACATGAAATATTTCCAAATATGATGAGACATGCCCTGTAACATTAATCAAAAATCCACACACCTTTGAATTTGCAAGAAACATCATACATTTCTGACATAGCTCAAAGTTGGAGTTTCAAAGGACCGGGCGTTGGTAACTTGCTCACGTGGCAGTATGTCAGCTGAGCTGTGGTGGTGAGGACGAAGAATGAAAAGTTTCAGACCGCTGTGTGGCATCTGCTGTGGCCAAGCACGTGTGTGACCATTGCCGTGGCTTGCCTCACCCACAGTAGGTTGACAGTGGGCTTTAAGTAATGGGATCTTTTCTGGTGATGGCAGGTGCCTGAAGCAAATCGCCTTATTGTAGTAGAACAGTGTGCATCTCATCAGGAAACTGATTAACCATTGCTTGTGCCTCGCTCAAGACTTATTATTCAAGAAAGATCTTGAATCCCTCCTCCTTTTTCCTTTTGGTTGCGGGAACAGCAACCGATTATATGAAGCAATTAATCAAGTGTTCTTGCTTAGCATAAGCCAGAATGAACACTTGCTATCTCAAACCTTAATTGTAACTGGTCTGAATTCCTAAAAGACTGGACAGTAAGTGGCAGGCTAGCAGCCTGAAGGCCACAGTTCTATATAAACATAATTATAAAACTGGTGATTGAAAAATACAATGCTTACTCTTCCACATAGAAACAGTACTGCAAGCTAATTTAATCTGTTTTGTCACTAACACACATTTTTAAAGTCTGGTTTCTGGATTCCTGTATAGGAAATTTACATCAGCTGCTAACAAGTGTAAGGATTTTTCTCCTTTTTTAACCCAGTCTGGTTTGAGCAGTTTGAGAAATCTATAAGCAAATAGGGGCCTGTGAGGCACATAGATGCAGAATCAAAGCAAGAAAGAAAGGAAGGGGGGTCCTCCGCAATGAAGCATCACAGCTGAGCTATTCATCTTCAGCATGAAATTCAGAGCATCTTCAAACAGTTTTCACTTGCTATGCAAGTCTTGAGAGAGTTTTGATCAGTGCTGGTAATTTAACAGTCATCACAAACAGACTGCTGCCCAAATTTACAGGAACGTGTAATAGTGCTCAAGACACCATTCCCCTGCAAGAAGGGTATCGTAAGACTCCATTCTCCTTTATCTTCTAATCACCACACAACTAGCCAAGGAATCCAGTTTACGTAATTGATTTTGCTCTGAGCTACTGTTTTTGATGGGAACTCGAGTTTCGCCAGTGGAAAACATGGTTTAGTCTACTGGACAAATAGTTACCTCCTCAGGCTGAATTGTACGCGCCCTGCTAGTTGGACTTGTTACAGTGCTGTGGCCTCACACACTAATCACACAGAGGCATTTCTGAAGCTCTCAAAAAGAATGACTCTTCTGAGCTTTAATTTTTTATCCCCCCAATACTTATCATCTGCTTTCTAGGCTGCTGGCAGACAAGCTTGTATAAACTTGTTATGCTTCAGTAATCTCTAAGTTCATAGGAGACAGAAATGGTAACAGCACAGGGGAAGCAACTAGAGAATGGCTTGACAATTCTGCTTCTCTGAGTCTTGCCCAGACCCAATGCTTATACCCCTTGAGTCAGGATAAAATGTTTTATTTTGCCTTTTTGTCGCCCCCACTGAAATATCATCATAGGAAATTCAGTGACTAGATCGATATTTCAGTCTCATCACTGCAGTTATTAATGAAATATTGATTATTTTTTTCTTTTTCAAAATTGGAGCTGCTTTTGACATAAACCTGCCTAAGAAGGGAATAATGTCAGAATGTCAAATTTGTAAATAAATTCACTGTGTGTTTTCCTCACTGTATATTTTCCAAACCTGTATTTTAAAGGAACTATGCTGTAACATGAGCAACCCTACAGCAGATGACATTGGAGTCATGCCATAAATAGTAAAATAATAACTTGTTTTCTTTTCTAATTTCAGGGAGAAGATAGCATACTTCACAAGAGCAAAGATCAGTATACCAGCCCTTCCAGCTGATGATGTATAATTATGCATTTGCATTGAAGTGTTTTTTCTGCTTGTTCATCTCTTTTCAGATGAACTTTGTAGTTCCAGTGACCTGCTTTTAAAAATCTTCTATTTTACATTCACTATTGATATGTTTATTTGTAAAATATAGTGAATTGAATTCTTGTATGCTTAAAAAATGGTAAAAACCCCCAACAACCAGAAAACCAAAGTAGATTAATTTTGGTATACTGATGCTGATATTTTGTACAGTTTGTATGTATTGCATGTGTGTTTTTATTTTGTAAAGATGGAACAAAGGAACAAAGGCAGTACTAAGCATGTATCCTGTTGAACTGCACTGTGTTGAGAAATATTACGTTCAACAGAAGATTGTTTATCTTTTCACTATTTTCATGTGAGCAGACTGTGAAGATGGCTGTTTTGCCATGCGATGTTTTTGTAGAAGAGTGTGACTTTTATAGTTTAAAGTTAACCACAAGCGTAAGCTCCTTTCCAAAACATCAAGGCTGCCTCACAACAGCTGCTAATTAGATTCATCACCCACATTGGAATTTTGTTTCTGAAAACAGATTTCTTCTGTTTTTGTTTTTTAATACTTTGTAGGAAGAAACAGAGTTCAGAGTTTAGTTTTGTGAATGTACAGTACTTTAACCTGCACTAAATGGTTTCTTGCATCTGCGGGAGAGTAAGAAAGGCAAGGCAGACAAGTAACCCTAAAAACTAATTATGAGACTACCAAAAGGGGCAGCTGCTTTCTGAACTGGAAGCTGAATCAAATTCAAAATACCAACATTGACATCGGAATAGTTATATCCACTGTACACTATGTTAATCCTTTGTCCTAGAGGGTATCTTATTGCCAACTAGGAAAACGTAAAAGTGTTTGTTAGGTTTACAAGTATGAAGATGTTTCATTAAAGTATTTTTACCAGAAGAAAAATCTGCCATATACTAACTCAGATATCATAAGTCTTGCTGGTAAGGTAAATCCTTTCTCAAAAAGAAAAGCTCCCAACTAGAAGTCTTCACATATTTCGGTACAATAAATAACATTTTTAAAAATACACAATTGACCCTGTATGCAGTTGAGGGTGCACGGTTTAATAAATAGATGTGAATGGCATGTTTCAAATTTGTCTTACATGAAGCAGCCAGCTAGGAGGAAGCATCAACTTGGATGCATTCTGTAAGAAGTCCAGAACATTAGAGGTAGGTGTTTAAGCAGCCCTGTCTTGGTAAAGCAGTTGGGGTCTTATCTTCTGTGGGTACTGTGTAAGTAGGTGGACATTGCAGAAAACAGAATTATTTCATTTTCTACTTAATATGTTGCACTCAGATGTATTTAATTCACTGGCTAAAGTTTTCTTCCCCAAGCAACAAGCCACATATGCATGGACTTCATCTTTCAAAAGGCTATAATTACTTGGTGAGAAAATGGAAGCAAATATAACTACACTATGGTAGCAGCTGTCTTTGAATTCAAAGTGACAATTCTGTGATGAGAGGTCTGTGTAACACCTAAGGGTTTTCTTATGCACAATACATCAGTTCACTTAAATGTATAGCCAAACATGCTATTTTGGGCAAGATGACTGATTGAACATCCTTTATGAATGCCCCATTTGTTTTTTGTTTCTTGGGTTTGAGATAACATTCGTGTTTGAAAGGTCAATTTAAAA
This sequence comes from Haliaeetus leucocephalus, assembly GCF_000737465.1. Taxonomy (NCBI): domain Eukaryota; kingdom Metazoa; phylum Chordata; class Aves; order Accipitriformes; family Accipitridae; genus Haliaeetus; species Haliaeetus leucocephalus. Next base: position 6,261,909 of record NW_010972720.1, read on the forward strand.
AAAAAAAAAAAAAACAAATCTGGAATTATTTAATGTAGAGGTGAAATGAAGGTTGACAGTTTCAACTTCTCAATTTGATTATATAAGTTGTTTGTAGAATGATGTTTAGAGGTGTACTTTATGATTTTTCTTTTATTTATTTACAGTCTTATTTATGTTCTGTTTAATATAGTTCAGTTCTGGCCATAAAAATATTTGACACTAAGTATGCAATTGTGAAAAATATTTAGAGCTGTCTAAATTCTTGCTAGATTACCTGTTTCTCCTCACATGTTGAATAATTTTTTTTAAAAAGTATTATTGTCTGATTTGTAAGCTTGAGGTGAGGTCAAAATTTAAGTATTGCTGGCTTTAGCTTGCAAATCTCATTTAAAAATGAGAGACTTAAACATATTCATGCTCCTCATTTTCCAAAGTGGTAAAGTTGAACATATTTGTAGGCAGCTTTTAAGAATTTTCTGGGTTTGGAGTTTTGGGGGTTTTATACTGATTCAGATTATTCACACTTGAAACACTCAATAGAATAAGCTAAAATAATACATACAAGTAAACCCCCATCAGTTTAAAATTATAAATACTACTCTTGAAGTGGAATTTACTCTGCACAGCAGGGTATAATGAATGTAATTAGTTCTGTTTCCAGGTACCAATGTCACTGCAGTTGCATATATATCAAAATCTAAATATTACTGGTACAAGAATATTTAGCCAAATGAGCAAAGTTTAGCAGAAATTGTAACAGAACACAAATCAAATAATTTTAAGATTTTTTTTTTTTTACTATTGCTATGTTTATACTGTATTAAATATCAAATGCTCAGGACTGAACTAAATATTTAATCAGGTTATATTCTGAATGTGTTTCTGTTCTAATTTTGTCTGTAAGAGTATGCAAGTGCATCACATAGATTAACTTGTCTCTGCACTTTCCATGTGTTTCAGTGATTGGAAAATACATTTTTTAACAAAGCTCTTTTCCAGACCAGTGTTTGATTTAATTCTTTTATTGCTGTTTTATGTCTTTATATGCTCTTTGCAGAAACAGATGGCTGCTACAGCTTTGTCAGTGTAAAATCATTGCCATTTCTAGAAAGTTCACATCAATCACTGACAAGTCTTAGGATGAGTTATATAGAAACTGATTCATATACTCTGTTAGTTCTTCATATTCATGAAGTAAAAGCTACAATAGCAATGAACATGGTCAACTCTCCACTGGACAACATCTCATTATTATTCAGAAATACTGGCTTTCCTTAGAGAGAGATTGTGCAGGGATATGTTCAATCATTCTCTCTCTCTCTCACACACACACACAATGGAGGATCTTGCATTACATGACACTATGTCTGAGAACATTTAGTTTCCTGTAAATGATACAAGTCCAGGGAACTTCATTCAGGGTTGTACTGTATTAGGTTTTTGTAATGTATGTTGAACTGACACTACAAACTTTCAGGACTTAAACTAATATTTTTGTAAAAAAGACATTGTTCAAAGCAGCCCTAGTAAGCATTCAGCCATTTAAAATATGGTCAAGTCTCTGTGCATGCCTAGAGATTAAAAATTTTATACTCACTTATCCTAAAAAAAAAAAAAAAAAAACAACAAAAAAAAAAAACAACATCTGCAAGTGATCAGATTTTGGAGAAATACAGTGGTGACTTAAATCTGCATAGCTCATCAATTAATGTTAATTAAAATTGAAGGTAAGTAGTGATTAAAGGAAACTACTTTGTAAGAAGCAATCCCCCCACCCTGATCTTGTAAACAGTAACCTGTCTGTTCAGCAGACCTTTCTTACTGTTATGCAAGAGTAAGAAATCTGAAAACCTGATGTCTACCCTTTTAAAAGTCTTCTGTTTCCGGTTTCCAGATGTTGATGGGTGTCTTGCATATCTGCCATTGCATACTGCTCTGGTAATGGATGGTCAGATGATAAGCAGATTGTGGAGAGGAGTAGAGATCCTCCTAGAATTATAAAAAATCCACCAAACCAACCACTGAACAGTGCATCCCCTACTTCCCATCTGGGCACAATCTCTGGGATGTCTTCATCCTAAAATTCCTGGATTATAGTATGGGCAACCCAAGAAACAGGGACTAGGGCCAGAACTCCAGCCATCCACAGGAGTATTCCTCCAAGTAGTAACAGCTGTTTCTTCAGCTTCTGCTCTGTATCCTCCACCTTTAGGCAGTCCAAACCAAGACTAGAGATCACACAAGGCTCAGAAGTCCTAGCCCATTTGATGTAGATACTAAAGTCCTGGAAATCTTGAATTCTAGAGGCGAAACCAGTAAAGAATCAAAATCTTTACACAGTGTTCCTCCTACATCTTGGACTACACAGGTTTGCCAGAGTCCCATGGTCCAAAGCTCCAGTACATTTAAGTCTAAGTTGAGATTTTTCCAGTCTGATAAATACAGGTACCAGTTAAAACCCATCCTAGTACAGACAACAGAAATCCAGCTAACTGTAGCCTGTGCCTGTGGACCGAGTTCATTTTTAACACTCACAGAAGCTCTAAACCACTCACTTTTGCGGACACTGTTCAATTCTTTGTCATACTGAACATAAACAAAAGTTAAAACACTGCTTTATAAAGCATGAAGTACTCCTCCCCCTCCTGCTTTGTGGTGCCTGGTTCCACCTGCAGTGTTTGGGGGACAGGGAAGTAGTGTGGTAAACCAGTAGCTGAAGGGTGTGGCCACAGCTGGGCTCACCTTTCATTAGTTTTGGGGTTTTTTTTTAAGAAAAGCATATATTTTGCTTTCCATCAGTCTGCTAAAGCCTTACAACAGTTCTGCTAGATTTGGCATCTCACAGTTTGTTTTTAAATTAAGTTTTAATACCACATTGGTACATTTCTACTTAGAGCAAATGAAGCTGTCTGCTTTGTGGCCAGTTAAATATCATTTGTTTAAAGTCCAGGGTTACCCGTTCAGAGCAACATGTTGCTGTAAGTGAATGGAGCTTAAGGAGCCTTTGATGGGATGCATGCCTCAATACCTGTATCGGAAGAAAATTGTGTATTTTTTAAAGCAGCATTTCTCAGCCCATATTTGGTGCATAAAGTATGCAGGTGCCGGAAACACTTCGAATAACTCCTATGGGCAGCTTAATGTGCTAGACTGGGAAAACACAATTTACTTACTGGGTATGAAGCACCTACCCTGTAACACCCCATGCACAAAAAGACATCTGCAAAGCTTGCTAGAATTTCAGAAACCTACAGTTTCCTTAGCACAACAATTTCCAAGTACACAGAAAAACAATTTGATGCAATGCATGTATTTAGACTGTTCCGGATGTAAAAACACAAGTCTGTACGTCACTGCATTAGGCAAGTGGAAAATTGCAACAGGGAATCAAGCTTTGAGGCTCATTTAATTGGTTGTGTATGAAAGGGAAGCATATTTTGGTTAAAAGCCAAGCTGTAAGAGAACATGCATATTCATTTTCAGGATTTTACAGTGCACTTGAGAAAGCAAAAGCACCTTTTCTGCATAGTCTATGAAAACTTCAGCATTCTGCTGTGAAACAAAGTTTTAAACAGGTGAGAAAGCAGGTGAGAAAACACACCATCTTCCAATACCAGTTATGGAAAAAAACAGACATAAGTTTAGGAAATCAGCTAAGTAACAAAGAGTCCTTTGAATTACTACTGGAACAAGCTTCTGGCTTGCGCTAGGGTTTGAAAAAGATAGGGCAGTCTTTCTGTGCTGTTTAAAACCTTCCATTTTAAGGCCTAGTTTCAGTTTCCACATGTTGACACTGATCTTGGTGTTCTGGTACTGCGTAATGGACCGAAGATGGATGGACTTCAGTTGAACAGATTGTGCAATTGAGTAGGGATCCTCCTAATATAAGACAAAATCCAGCAAGCCAGCCAACAAATAACGCTTCCCCAAAATCCCACCTGGGAACAATATCTGGTATATTCTCATCCCAGAATTCCTGGACTGTGGAATGGGCAACCCAAGAAACTGGGACAATAGCTGTAATCCCCGATATCCAGAAGAGCAATCCTCCAAACAGCAACAGCCGTTTCTTTTGTTCCTGTTGTCTTTCACCAATTTTCAAACAGTCCAACCCAAATCCTGAGAGCAAGAGGCCCAAAAACCCCAATCCATTGGAAAAAAACATCAAAATCCTAGAAATCCTGAGCTCTGGAGGCAAAGCTAGGAAAGAATCGAAGTCCTTGCACTGCATTCCCCCTTCTTCCTGGACAACACAAGCTTGCCAGAGTCCCATGGTCCAGATCTCCAGTTCATTCAGTTCCAAGTTAAGATTTTTCCATTGGGGTAAATAGGTAGTAAGACAGGATAGGACCCATCCCAATAGAGAGACTAGTATGCCACTTAATTGCATCATTGGTCGATAGACCAAGGCCATTATAAGAGCACAGTCCTAAAAGCCTGAGGAGGAAGGTCTCCCCAGCAGTTCTGTAACAACTGCTACCTTGAGTGATGGTGGAAGCTATGATGATTTTAGTTCTCTGCTGCCCCAAATATAAGCCCTTGCTATTAACCCTTTGTAAGCTCTGAAACACTTTTTTGTTCTTCACGCATATAAAGTTTCACATAAAGGACGAAGGACTTCACTAAACCATGAGTTAGGCTTTCCGATAAGGATTTGATCCGTTACCTTCCAATTTGCTTGGTAAAATTATATCCCAATGCCTGATGATTACAAGCCTGAGGATGAACAAAGAGGGCTCTATGACCCCTCACCCTAAAACACAACAGAAATCTTTGTACTTCAATACGGATTAATTAGATTTTAAGTGGTGATAAAAAGTCAGCTCTGTGTGCAACAGGACTTCATTGTAATAGCTAAATTTGAGATTTCAGGGATGTAAATCAAGGCCTTGTAAAGAAAGGTAGACTGTTTGCCTATAATCTTTATTCTTAGACTTCCTCAACATACATAATGGCTTATCTTCCACTGCCCTGTTTTATGTCCCCAGCACTGTAAAAGACGCTTTGTAAAAGATCCTATGGTTCACATTTTCTACATTCATTTCTCTTAAAGTGGGCTTTGTTTTGACTGACTCTTAAGGGGAAAAGGAGACGGGTATGGTGAAAGTACCATAGAGAGTGAAATCTTAGACATCCCTCCACCATAATAAACCCAGGCAGATCATCAGCCAGCGTAAACTTTACCTGCCCCAGCACTTCAGCAACACCACGGTAGCAGCTTACACCATCTCAGAGTGTCCCCTTTCCTAGTGCCCACGTCCCAGATGGCACAGAGTGTATACCCTTAGTGTCTAACAACATTTGGCACTCAATGCTCCCAGGGCCAGGAATGCCTAGTACCTTTCTGATCAAAGCAAGACACCATTATGCCATTACCCCATTAGGAAACCCTGCTTTTTTCCTGCTCTCATGTCAGCTACGCTTGTGCTTGTCTACAGGGTCAGCAAGGAGAACATTTGTCTGCTATTCCCCTCCACAGCTGTAACAGCACAGCCTGTACGGGAAGGAGCTGAGCAGTGTGAACACATGCACACGTGTATGACCCAGAGATGCTTTCCAGTCTTTCTTGACTTCATTTCCTAGATATGATAATGTACTCATCTGCATATTCGAATTCTCAGTTGCTCGAAACAGGTTATCAGGTTATAGAAAAACATAACATTGCTTTTGAAGATTTTCAAAATCCTGAAGGGTATCATTAAGAAATTTCACTATGAGATCTTCTTCATTTCTGTATTGGATCTTAATTTCTAAACCTCGTTTTTTTCCTGTCACAAGCTGTGAAGAGCCAACAGAAGGAAAGATGATCAATTTCCCTTTTGCTTGTGTACCAACCCAGTCCAACGGCTTACATCTGGTCAAAAAATTACCATGGACAAGAGCAGGAATCACCAAGGATATTCATTACTGACAACACTGCGAACAAATTGATGCAAGCAAGGCTCTAACTTTGGCCATCCACTTAGTAACAGAATCAAAAAGACTAACCCTGAATTCATTCAAACTCCAGATTGTGTTTTCAGATTTGGCAGTGTCGTTTCTCTCCCCTTTCTCTGTTCAGAGCAAGAATGCTAGTTCTGGAAATCATCATGACATTCAATGAGAAACTCCATAATGCCATTTGAATAATTTTTTTCAGATAAACAACTACACTCCAGGAGTGCTTCTGCTCATTCAGGGGCTACATGCTTATTTGACTTTAAAATCATGGTTACTGCCAGACTGTTAGTGAAAGCCTGTTGCGCTTCTCTTGTCTGTGAACATTTAACATCATCTCTTAACTCCAACAGTCAATACATCATGAAAGCACAAGATCAGGCATGTGAAGTCCATTCATTTTGCTAATGTTGACCACAGCTGGAGCAGTATGCCAGCCTTTAAATTTTAGCAATCACAAGCATTCAGACTGCAGCATCAGTAAGATCTGCCAATTAAGTTCTGCAACTTACTATTAAACATGCGCTAACCTAGAGCAAGCAAAGCTTCCTTGTACTATCCTGTGCAAGATTATAAAAGAATCCTTGTTCTTCCAGTGGAGGAAAAAAAAAAAAGAAAAAGACTTGCCTTGTCAACAGGATAACAAGGTCTGAAATGCCTTTACTTGGAACTTACTGATCTTACAAAAATCTCAGCAAACCCACAAACAAAAAGAGATCTTCCAGCTGAACTGAGATACGTAAATTCTTGGGTCAGTAACTGCCTTAGCCCTATCTCCCTTGTCCTTCTTTCACACTTTTCCTCCCCACCGTTCTTTCTTTCTTTCTCAAACATCTAAAAATGTCTCATTCCCAGAATAATTTTATTTTGGTAGACTTCTGCCTACACAGAAAGTAACATGTCAGAGTTACTGCAAAGTCTAAGAGCTAGAATTGGGCTCCCATCAGTTTCTGCCCTACTGCTCAGGGTAATTTGAAACATAAACCCAGGGTGCACTGTTACATTACCATGACAAAAAACATCTGCCGACATCTGCACCGCCTGAAACAACAGATCATCTCAAGGGGTTTCAGTGGAGATGGCCACTGCCCCCCAAGCTGGTGGGGCAGGGAAGCTGCCTGCCAGGGACCTCCCCAGCCACTGCCACGGGGCCCATGCACAAGTGAGCTGCTCCAGGACAACTCTGCCCCTTCTCCTTGCCGTGCTCGCCTTAGCAGCCTCTGCAGCGAGGACTGTGCTTGTCTAACACACGCTTGTCTGGAAGAAAAGGAAGAGCAAGTACAGCTATCACCAACCAGTGTGCTTTCAGGTAAGGAAGGTGAGGATGAATTTAGGTGGGGTTTCGACTGGGTTTAGAGCTCCCCCCCCCCCCAACTTTAAAACCCGATGTATGTAACATTCAGGGATACCATCCTACAGAGGCTTAAGCAGCTAAAATAATCTCAGCATATGAGGAACTGAGCTGCAGAGAAGAGAGATTTCTGGTCCCTTTGCCAGAATGAGCAGAAGCCAGCAGAGACTCTCCAGAGCATCAGCCCCCCTGAAGCCAGGCACTTGCCACAGACACACAGATTGGGACATCTTCACGTGCTGCTGTTGCCATTTGACTGTTTCAGCAGCCAGTTCTGTGAGACACTGAGCTTTTGTAACTCTCATTACAGACAATGCCCACGAAGAACACAGCACACGTCACGATCAGGTTTCTACAGTTTCAGTAATACTGTTTAAAGCCTCAGAGATCACATCATTCATTCAAACTAACTCCAAGCATCATTTTGCAAACTGATTTTGACTAGACTAAAGCAGAATGGGAGTGGTCAGCATGCATATAATTTCATGCAGGCAAGTGCATTAGATTTTTACTCCGCATAAAACCATTTCAGGCTGAACACAAGGATTCTGAATCTTATTGCAAGTAATACGTATTTTCTTTAAAAGATTTAGCACTACACTAACTCTTCTGGGAACCTCCACGGCCAGAGATAGATACTCTAATACTTTACCCCCTGCAAAGAGTATTAGGGAATTGTTGTCTTTACACAGCTCTGCAGCCCATGCAATTATCCAAAAGTTTTTTGTTCAGCATAAGTGGAAAGAAATATCAGGTGCGGCACTTTGGGAGCTGATTAGGCAATTTAATCCCACAAAAGCAGTCAGTGTATTACATGAGACTGACTCTTTCCTATGCTTTCAGTTCCTATGCTTTCAGTTCTTTTGTAAGACATAAGCATGTTCACATTGTGGTCTTGTTTATTCTCCTCCAGTGGTCCAAAAGTGTGCTCATCTGTGAAGTACAATTGTGTCCAACAACGTTCCCCAGACACTACCATAATTTTTGCTAATCTGAAGATAGTCACAAAGTTCCCTAAATATTTTTCATTGCTCATTTAAATATCTAGTATTTTCATGAATCATTCACAGGTCTCTCTTATTTTTAGATTTCCATCTTGTAGATACATATGCAAAAGATGGAAATAAGAATCAGTGTATAGATTTTCTATAACTGAATTTTAGTTACAGCCAGTAAAACATAGCTGCTGTCAGAAGTTGGCACGGTAGTGCCTTCAGCATCTTACTACAAGTGAGTTCATTCATTCAGCTTAGCAGTCTTTTGCTTTCCACCTTATTGCCTGAACTAGAAGTTGTGGGAGTTAGCGTTTTCTTACCCAACTAAGAACCCATTTCTTTGTGATGCTGGAGCATCTTTTGCATATCCAATGTGCCCTTCAGTGAAACCAATAGAAACATCGAGCAAAGAACACAACCCATACTTCTACCCATATTGAGTTACTCTAGTCTGCATTTAAGTGAACTTTGACAAAAATAATTATTTTTATTGGTAGATCCTAAAGTTTCAGGGTGCTTCAGAGAGCATCACAGTAGAGAGAGGTTGACTTGTCCCTGAATAATTATCTGTGTGTCTCCAACCACTGAGACACATAAACTTTGCAACAGAGTGACAGGAGGTACATTCTGGCCTGCTGATGAAGTGGACTGATCTGAATTTTATTTATTTATTACTAAAGTTATTATGGTTCTTCTGCTGTTTGATTTCCTCCTTGTTTCCCCCATTGAAATTACAGTGCCACATTAGACACAGCCTCACACAGAGCTGGACGGTTAGGTGTAGTGGTCATGTGAGAAGTCCAGTGAATCAAACTGACACAACATCCACAAATACTCCATACTCCGGTGGCACTGGTTGTTATACACCTGCTTGAATTATAGTGCAATCCACAGCAGCAACCCCTAATTATGGACACTTAGAGGCCACTGTGAAAGCAGGGAAGAGAGGCAGCATGGAAAGGGATACACTGGTGATGAAGATAATGACAATTTCCATTTTGGAACGGGAAAAGAGAGTAAATTTTAAACACGCACACAGAGTTAGCTCATGGTGTCATTACACTTTCATAAAACATCTAACTCAATATTTCGAGGTGATGATTTATGAGACTACATTATTTGTTTCTGTATTACATCTGAAGATAGTGCCTCTCAGTGAATGCTAGGATACTGCTGGAGCAAAGAAGTCACAAAGCAAACAACTGAACATTTTGTGGAATGTTACAGCAGAAGGGCACAGTCCAGCAGAGACAAAGCAAATCGTCATGAAGACCGTATCACCTCTTCTGATCCACCCTCCCTGACACAGGCAGAGAATACACCCCAGCAGTACAGCCACTGCTGATGATTTTACACCGCTGTCGTACCAGGGCCGGCATGCAGAGAGCACGGCAAACCTGGGGTGAGGGCAGCAGTGGAAGGTGGGATCTCAGCAAGCACATGCCACCTCAGCACCTTCAGAAGAGCCAGGAAGGGGCTACAGAACCTTCTGATGTGAGGAAAAAGGCACAGCCATCACTGGCCTTCTGAATAGGACCTCCCTCTTCAAATGGGCACATTCCCAACTTTTCACTATTGCAAGGACTGCCCAACCCTGCATACCTTCCCTCTTCAAACACTGGATGTAATTCATTAAGCAACTTTAACAAGAGCCTATTATGTATGCAAAAGAAATGTACTTCTGGGAGTGAAAGACCTTGCAAACAGTTTCACTTCTGTAAGATTAACAAAAGCTTGAAATAAGATGTCATGTAGGATTAGTGGCAGTTGGACAAGATCTAGAAGGGAAAGGCACTGAAAGAGTTAAGCACAGCAAGGTGAAACTGCCTATTTCTGCTTTAGGGACTTATTCAAAAGATTGAAATGAGAGAGGGTAGATTTGCCATCCTTATACTGTAAGAATAAAGAATGCTTTAAGGCTCAGTACTTCAACCTTTGCAAAAACTTTTCCATCACCATCCCAATCCAGACTTCAAAGTGAGGGTTGACTGGGTTAGAAAATTAGCCTTATTCTTCAGGGAACTTTTTCTGATGTACTGTCAATACAGGAGATTACTGTAAGTATGAAAACTCATGTCACTTAAACAGTGATTGGAATGTGATTTCCTTGAATGGTGGAAGTCTAAGAAATTAATTTCTGAGCTGTGAAATGTGTAGGCTTCTTTATCATTATCCATCCCTTATTATGAGATTCTGGTTTAATAGAGTGTTACACATATATATTTCTATAATGCTCTTCATCTAACACCTGCAAACAATTATTATAATAAGCTTTCTCTCATTCCTTAAGACATGTTTCTTATTATCAGTAAACTTACGAGAAATTATTTGTAGTACCCAAGTTGAACCTACATGGGGAATTGTTATTGCATGACAATAGGGATTACAAAGATAATAGGAACTTGTTAACCATAAATTAGAAGACTGCACATACCTTTTAACATCAGGCTAGCCAGAGTGTGAAATGAGCCGTGAGAATTTCTGACAAGTGAAGGAAGTGTGGGGCACCTGTGGCGTTTTGCTCATCTGCCATAATTGAGATTTGGGGGGAAGGGAGAAAAGAAGCTGAACAAATTTATGGTAGTCATTTGAAATACGATTGTTCTTCAGATTCTAGTGGGTTAAACTGTTTTAGTATTTTACCTTTTAAGGTGCAGGGAACTAGGAGATGCAGAAAGGAAAGGTCTTTCCTAGCAAGCAACTGTTCTCTCTAATGTTGCAGATCCTTTCAGCTTAAGAAAAAAAAAAACTATCCAGCTTTTCTTCCCTCCTAGGTTTTAACCAGGATTTAAATATCCCCCCTACAACTGAAATCTAAGCAAGCTTATAGTTTAAAGAGTTCATGACATCCTGCCATTAACAAATTAAACAACTAACATTTGTCAGTATTAGTTAAAACTTAAATATATGCCTTACTGTCATCTTAATCCCTGCCCCTTTTCTACCCCCTCTCACCTTCCCTACTTTAAATCAAAAAAGCTGAAAGGCCTCTACCCTTCAGGGGGACAGTGAGGAGGGAGTCAAGTAGAGATGCCTATGGCTGCTCCTGAGGAAGGGACAGGTGCAGGGAGAGGAGGAGGAACAGCAGTTTCCTCCCTTTGCTTTCCCCTGGCCCTTCCACCAATTGTGGCCACCCAGCAGCATCCTCACATGTCGAATACTGCCTGCAGAGGTGAAAAGTATAATGCATAGAATCCACTAACACATCTAATTCCTGAGGTATTGCAAAATACAGGATAGATGAGATGAGTGAGACTGCAGGAGTTCTAATTAATTCTGCGTCAGTAAACTGAGATAATGCCAGCCCTTGTTCAATATCAACCCAGAGAAAGAGAACTGCTGAAGACTTCTAATATCATGCCTCTGCAATAGTTACGTGATAGTTATTTCTGTTTTAACTAATTGATGATGACTGCATATTGGAAAGGTACTAAGTATCTTCTGCAAAGTATCGCACACTTTCTAAACACACTTACATAGAGGTGAGGGCTACCTCCATACCATGGATTCAAACACTTTAACAGAGAATGATTTATCCTAAATGAAAGACAGTGAAGAGGCTTAGGTTCTGACTGCAAGAAAACAATTGTGAAAATGATTACAATTGGTATTTCCCAATTTAAAGATAACCTCTGTTCACTCGAGCAGACATCTGCTTTGAATTCTTTGGTCAGTCACAAGAATCTACTTTTTCTTTTACCTAGTACCCAGAAAAAGATAATGGGAAAGTGACCATTCTGCAATATACTCAAGGCTTTGTATTATTTTGTACAAAATCCTATGTAGACAAAAGGTAGCAACTGCATGAATTAAAGGAATGTATAAAGACAATGCAGACATACACATTACTGAGCTTGGTATACATTTGCAAAGCTACATTCACTAATACAAGAATGGCAGTACTAGGTCAGGCCAAGCCAAGCCAAAAGTTTATCTAGCCCAGCAGGAAAAGAATATAACAACATAATAAGGATAGATTGATAATGTCTCCATCCTACAGTGTAAAGAGCCCTGAGCCTGGACTTTAAGTCTACATCATCAGGTTTAGTAGCCTTAGATGGACCAGCCCTTCCCCTAAAGCATACACTTGCTGCACCCAAAGCACCTTACAACAATAACTTCCACAATTTAATTTTGCCTTGCATCATTTTATCCCCTGTAATTACAAACTCACCGCTAGATCATTTTATCTACTAGTCCCTAGTTTTTATGTGATGTTCACTATTCTTCCTAAGTGTCTATCTCAAAACTATTCTTTTTGGTATATACCTCTTTAACATCCTTATGCAGAGGTCTTGTCCATGCTAAAAGATCCTAGCTTATTATATATACAATTATCTCTAAACAGATGAAAGAGTGGTGATCCTACCTTCCCACCGTCAGGGTTCAATACAGTGTACATGCTATCATTCCATAAGAGAATTAATGTGGGAAAATAAACCTCTCTTCTTTCACACCACTAGCAGCATGATTGTCATAGTTATGTTCCTGTTCACCATACACTTTAGGACAAAAAAGAATTCGTTAAAATCTTTCCTGAAGTTGGAAATATTGTGAACAGAACCATCTTGTTGGTATATTGGTATCTGCATTTTGCCATTTTTGGAAAGTAAGAACTCTAACCCAAGAAATAAAATGGAAAAAAATGAATTCTCTCAACGGTAGTCTGACTGAAATCTAGTATCTTCCACTGTAAGATATGATCCAAAAATGGTTTTTTGTTTTTGTTTTTTTTTAAATAGGAAGGATACACTCCCAAGTGGATGTACAAGTGAGTTTCCTGTAATACACTGCCAGATGCACAGATGGTGTGAGATTGGGAAAGTGCTCCTGGCACCAAGTGTATGATGATTTTCATAAAGTATAGGTTCAGTGGTTGGGAGTAATGCATCTGTATTCATGTGAAAGCCCTTTATGCTACATCATACTATCATGCTTTCTCATTACCTAATTATCACTTCTCTGCAGGACAACAATCACAGAATTTGCTGCTATTGTGGTAGAGGGAAAAATGGGGCATTATATGCCTCGAGGAGTGCAAGTGAACTTCTCTCTCTGACCCCTATGTCCAGTTACATTAACCACAGCCCACAGGAACACCACTGACAGCAGGGTGCAGAAATATTTTTAACCTGAGGAGTTTCCCCACAAAGGTGGAATAAAATTACATGTAGTTTCCACATAAATTGAAAGAAGCATTAAAAGTAATTTTTGTCTGTCTTTTTCTTAGAAGACAAAACAAAGCAAGCCTAGACTAATAGACAGTTACTTAGCTTTTCTTTCAAAATGTCTGCTGACAGAAAAACCACAGCATTCCTAAGCAACCTGTTCTAATGAAGCACTGGAATACAGATCATATTTCCTAAGGCCATGTTCTCATTCTCCCCTTTTGTCCTCCTTTCTTGAGCAATAGCACCTAGCAGTTAATGTCACAGAGACAGGCACTATCTGCTCTTACAAACAACATTCCTCTTGTTGCAATCCCTAAAAGGAAGTAGCTTGTTGTTGTTGACGCCATCATTAAATCACATTTGGTTTATGATTTGCTATAATTTTAAATTCTGTTACGATGTTGACATTCCTTGCAGCGCACACACATCCTGTCTTCTGATGATGTTGAGAGGACAAGGACCTTTCCCAGCTGCTAGCACATGTATGGAAGAAGATGGGGGCTGACAAGCATTCCCCTTCTTCTACTCCCTGCTAGATATGATGGAGAACATGCATGTGTCTCTCCATGTAGCCCTGACAGAAAAGCCTTTGTCTCTCACCTCTGCAAGTGGTTTGCTTTCAGAGATGTTTGATCGCTGAGCTCTCTGCTGAACTCTTATTACACCTCCACAAATGCAAGAGAGAGGCAGCCTTTTTCAGATTTCTGAATCAGAATCAAACTACATCCAAATTGTGAAAGGCTGGAAGTGGGATGACTTGAGGAAAGGGTAGGGAAAGGATATAGCTTGGGAACATCTTGTTAAAGATCTGAAGCTCAGTTCCCGAATACTGTGCCCACATGAGGCATATTGCGTATCAGAGAAAAGGGGAGTCAGTATGTAGCTTTGGCGCTTTCTCCCTCTTAATTACAGAACAGTCACATCTCTTGGATTATTTTCTAGGGCACAGAAAACCTTAGTGTGCCCAAATCATCTCACAGCTACCACGCAGAACATTTATCTTTCTTGTCATCAGACCGTGTTCCACAAAACATAGCAAATAAACTGGCTTCTCAGACTTGTACAGGAAAACATCGTTCTATCTCCAGTTGATCGGGGATAGCCCAAGCTGCAAAGCCAGCAATCCTCATGGGGCTGAGGAGACCAGCTGCAATGAAATCAGTCAGAGGAGGGAACAACTTTATCAGCATACAGCAATAGTGCTGCATCACAGCCCTGAACTCCCCACGCAAAAGGATCTTCTGACCCACTGTTGACTATGGAGCTAATACATTATTCGTGCAAGACCAGGTGAAGTGGGCCAGGGAAAAGTTTGGGAGCTCTCATGGTGAAGATAACAAAAATCCTGGCTCCTTTGTCTTTTGTGTGATTTAGCTTTCTGTATCAGAGAACAGCAGGAGTGAAAATACTCTGTTGGAGCCTAGTAAGTGACCTAAACAACCAATAACAGATAAAAAGATCTTGGAGTGTGATGGAAGGAAGATACTCAAGTTTCAGTAGAAGGATCTACAGTGTCAAGTACTGCAGCACAGCCTGGGACTGCCACAATCCCCAGTGCTGGTTGAAATAGGAATTAAGGGCAGAAATGAATGACTGTTGCAAATGAAACAGGAGTTACAGATGCATATTTTGGAAGTTTCCAACAGCTCAGGGAAGAAGCTGTAGCTGAAAGAAAGCCGAGAGCTGCCTGCTAACATTTCAGCAGTAAAGGCAAGAAAGATTTACAGTCAGCTGGGCGAACTGGGACAAGAAGCTTTCTTTGAGAGTGTGCCTCACAGAAATGCTGCAAACTAAAGCATAAAAAGATCTTTGAAATGCTATGTATATTAAGTGTTAGATAATTAATATAGAAAACTTGAGACTCTGCACTGCCATGAGCATCTGATATAGATAAAAAACTAATTTATAAAGACATATCTAGGGCCTTGAAGGCAAAAAATAAAATAATTTAGATCATAAAGCAAAGAAACCCCATTGTTAGAATTTGGTATCAGAAGGAGTCAAAGAGGCAGGCTGTCGTATCTAAATACATCTTGAACTGTCTTTGACTACCTTGCTTTCCTTTGTTTTTAGGGGGGGGGGGGGGTGGGTGTCAGTTATTTAGGAGAGCTCAAAGAGTTTCAACTGAAAAATACTGACAGCCCCAAACAGTACAAAACCTCTTCTGTTGCCCAGACACACACACAGACCATGCCAAATCCAAGAAGGTGCATTAAGAGCACAGATTACAGCCATACACCAAAGCACTGCTTAGCCAGTATCCTATTTCTGTCAGGGACTGGTAGTGGATGCTAGGGAAGAGCAGAACAACAGGGCAAGCAGATAGTGCTATTTCCTCAATATCTTTTCCAGCTTTCACCTAAATGCAGGTCAGGGGCTTCCTAAGTCTAGAAGTGGTGTCTTTGCATTCAATAGACCTACACTGTTCTTTCATCATTTTGTCCAAGCACTTACTGAAATCATGTTCAGCTACAAAAAAAATTTCTCATCTCAGGCCAAGTCTACAGAAAACTCTTGCCAGTGAAACAACATTAGCTTGTGGTGAAAGTCACTCCCTTCCCCTCTTTTTTAAAATCAGCACCTAAATAAGTTTTTCTCCTTGTACAGTTTATGTCCTTTTGAGGGAGTAAAATATATTAGACAACAAGACATAATAGAAGGGTTTTCTAGTTCAGATATCCTAGCAAGCTATCTAGAAAAATAGCCAGATGACAGAAATATATATTTAATAGTGCCCACAGAAATTAAACATTTAAATATAAACATGCCTATTCCTTTTGGTATTTCATGTATTTTAAAAAAAAAAAAAAAAGCCAAGCTGTTCCAAATTTCATTTTCTGTGAATCAAAGCTTATGCTTTACTTTTAGAAATTGAATGCTGTTCCCAGTAGCCTCATCTCATCTATCCTTAAAGCATAATACTTATGCTACAAACTATTTCTTGGGGTTCTGGAATAACTGAACAGTGCTTTATGCCTTCTCTTTGTTTTGTTATGTGCAAACTAAACGCTAATCCCCTCCAGGCACAAAACAGACTTACTGGTTCTATGGAAGTGACAAGAACCTCAAAGGTAGCCTAAAGTTATTGTACAGCAGTAATCAGAACCATAAAGTCAGTTTTAATGCATTGAAATAAGCAGACAAATCCCCCAAAAAGCATTAACAAGTAGAGTTTACATGAGTGGCCATGAGAAGATCTGAGCTCAAGTTTTGATCTCCCCACAGACTGGATTGCTGACAAATAATCACAATTCACAGTTTCATAATAGAGTCTGGGTTCAGTGGCTGTCTAGCCCAAGCAAAGCAGTATATTACATGCAGAACAAGGAAGACGACCAAGGGCTGGAAGTCAGGCTCAGGTCTTTTTCTCAACTCTGATAATGGACTTACTTTTAAGAAGCAATTTAACTACATTTTTTAAGTAAGTACTTTGTTTTTCTTCCCCTATAAAATGGGATTCAGAGCAGAAGAAACTATTGCACATCTAAGGTGGCCAGAAAGAACAAAACAGATACTGTGTAAGATATTTGTACAAGAAGCAACCTAATTTTGCATATTTACAAGGCAAATCATTTCACTTTCAAAAGAAAAAAAGCTATATTGGATGAACATTTTAGTGCACAGCACATTTAGGAATAAGCCTAGCAGTGTCAGTATTCTGATGAGGAAAGTGGTCCTAAGGGTTGTTACATCTTACATCTACAGGAGAATTGATAGTAGAATAGAATTCTTTTATGTTTTATTTAAAAGTTTTGCTCAATAATTCAATAAAGAGATCCATTATAAATCAGGAAAGAGTAAGAACATGCCATGAGTACAATCCAGTAATGAATAAAAAACAAACCAACACAAGGATAGCAAGTATCTGTAATTTAGGAAGCGTATAATTCTCTATCTAACCCTACCGAATTAAGTTACCTGGGGTATAAACCCACACGGAGTCTTGGATCTAAATAATGACCCTACTGTAACCCCTCATCCTATGAAAGTGAATAGATGAAAATTACACAGCAGCTCCAATGTTTTTATTAGCAAACATGCAATGGTCTAGCTTTTTGATCACCTATTGATGCCAGATCTTTTCAGGATTCCATGTGAGGCAAACATAGAAAGGAAAAGTAAGATGTATGTGTTTTGATCCTTATACATTTCCCTCTCATCCCTGAACAAGTACCGTAAGGTCAGTTAGATACCCCAGTGCCTATTATTTAAAACTCTGTTGTGGCCCAAATCCCAAGAACAGGATTCAACAGGATTCATCCCAAAAAGAGGATTTACCTTTACTTCATAGAAAGATACGTTGTCTTAGTGCTCCCAAGTGTCAAAAAGAACATGTGGCACAACAGGATTGTATTTCTAGAATTTCTAGGTGGACAAACCTTCATGGACACCTCATTTCCCCTTCACGCTGCCTATATTTAGTCTCACGTACAGAAGGAGTACATTCCCACATATCTTGCCATTCTGAATTTTCTAGCAGGAACTACAAAATTATTTTACATAACCTCACAAAGAATCTGCTAGCAGCAAGGAAGCCAAACCAAATTAGGAAATGCATTTCCACAAAGAGTCTTCCATCAAAACACAGCAAATATGGAAATTTCCAACAACTCAGCATGTTGCTACATTACCGTTTGCCCATAAATTCCAATAATACATAGCTCTGGGATCCCATTAGCATCCTAGAGAGTAAATAACAAGTGAGCTATAAATCTCAAGCCCTATAATCACAGTCAGGGCTACCTATCCCCAATCTTTGAATCAAAAAATATTTTTTAAAATTGCATTAGCTATTTTTATTTTATTTTGTGCCAAAATAAGCAATTCTGAACTGAATGACACCTTTTATCAACTCCAGCTGTAACCTTGCCATCTATCACCACTCTTTCTAAACAAGACATCCAGGTAGGAAAAAAAAATAGATATAAAAAAATCTCTTCTTAAGGATCTGTTATTACAGCAGCAACATCACAACTAGGTATAGAAGGCTAAGCACTTTGTGCTTCCTTGCTTCCCAGGAAGTAATATTTCTACCTCTTGCTATTCTTGTATCCCATCCCACCCCCCCGCCAATACTTATTCTATTCCAGATAGTCCTGATTGTCCCTTCAGAATACATCATAATTTGTCCCAGATACTCCTCTGTAGGTATTGATTAAAATAATAATAATAGCCATCTTTCTTCCTGACCCAGGTACCACTGAGGCACCCAAGGTCAATATCAACACAAGCCAGAACTTAGCAGGACGTGACAGTGGTAACATTGGCAAGGAAAAAAGATCTTTCTTTAATCAATCTCCTGCTGCTTTATATTCCTAGTCTGAAGGCAAATGCCACTAGGTTGATATGCCTTCAGGTAAAGAATAGCTGCGTTCATTTTATTATCCTAACAGGATTGTGGAAAAAAAAAATCAATTAAAAAAAATCCATGTCTCTCAAAGATTACTTAGGAACAAACTCTGAGAATTATATAAACCTTCCTTATGCTATGATGTCAGGCATAACTGGAAAGCCAGAAGAAATGGGAAACATAAGCCTGAAGAACTAAATGCAAGTGAAGCAGAACTAAACCATCTCCCCTTAAGCCTCTATTCCATTTCTTTTTCTCAGTTTTGGAAAGCTGTAGTAGAACTCTGCTCCTTTACAGACATCCCGTAAGTATTCAAATGTAAAACTTCTCAGACTGTGTAACAAGTCTTCAACCTGAGGCATGGGCTTACATATATGGCAATGGAAATTAGAATTTGCTACACTTGCTATAATTTAAATTCTTAAAAGTCAGATCTGGCAGTCAAAATTATGTTAGGAGCTCAACACTAAAAAGGTGTGTGTTGTAAAGGGTTGTGTTAGTATTTTTAAGCTTATTTTAGCTGTACAACAGGGGCTTTATGCTTATGCTGCTATTGTCTCTAGGTATTCACTTTCAAGAAGGCTAGAATCATTTACTGTACCATAAACTAGCCCTGACTTGCCAGATTTACCTCTTTTTAAGTAAGCCTTGTTCTTTTAAACAAATCACATAAAAAGTTATTCACATACACAATGTTTTTTGTTGCTGTGTATACTAATATCCTTTAATAAGAATACAATTTTTAAACAAGCAAAATGTAAAAGTGTATTTCTGCAAAACCATGATCAAATAGTAGTAAAGTGGTGAACAACAGTTCCAGACAGTTTCCCCTCCACTTACATGAGAGACGTTTAGGGGGTTATTTCCAGACACAGTTTATGTGTATTCATAAACCAAACCAATTGGTTACATACGTCAGAGAAAGTTACAACAGACTATTGATTAACATTACACTTACCTCTCTCACGTTACAACTTCTCATGTTACAACCTGAGCTGACAGTGTTTTCAAAGATTAAGTTTTCAATTAAATGCAGCTTGAGTTCTTCAGTGTCTGAGAGATGAACTGCTAAATGTCCTTATTACATAGCTTACAGACATTTTAACACTAGTGCAATAATGTATGACAAGTTGATTGTTATTGCTCTAACATAATAAAGGGCATATGGTTCCTGTCAGGCTATTCTGTTTATTTCATTCTTACAGCTGTTGCGGAAGCAAATAGAAATTTTAGGTAGACCTCTCAAAACTTTAATTGGTTTCTGTATGCATAGCTATTTATGCTAAAAGCTTTCATTTGAACAAATACCTTAGTGCAGTTAGCACAACACACAAGCAATTGAGAGTCATTCACCATTTGTTTTTCCTTTCATTATATGACTACTCAGTGATCCTAGGCACAAATGGAACAGTGCTGCAAGACATGCTATGACAGCATACAAAATGTTAGTGCCTGGTCCTGAAGGACTTCCAGTCAAAAAAAAAGATTAAAACCTTCTGTAATCGTTTCCCTGCAGGCCTGATGAAAAAGCCACATTTAATATTATTGCAAAAGTTCACTGAGGCTCCAACCAGTGCACAATAAAACTAGATGCTGTGCTAAGTAGCAACACTTGCTTCAACTTTCTTTGCTCTTAAGTTGGGTCTCCATTCTTACCAGGAGCACAGTCCATGATCAGATGGGCAGCCTGAGGCTAGTTAAAGAAAACATTCATTCTCCTCAGCTCTCTGACAGTTTTTAAAAAAACAGTTGTTTAAAACTGCTTCCAATTTTGTAACATTAGAAATGGTCTCAGTAAAAACAGATCTGTAAGGCACAGAAGGCTGTCAGCAGTGAGAAACAAGTTGAATCAATGAAATTTACTACCTCTCCATCTGATGGAAGCTAACACCTCTCTTCAGACTGTAGCAAATACATGCAAATATGTTCTATTCCAACAAAATATTTATTTCATCATAACTGGAAAGATTATATAGCATTGTCCCTTTCCCTACCAGCAAATAAAAGCAGCACCCTGGTAGTATTGGTGGAGTAGATTCATGCCTGGATATCCAGGTTTTGGGCTACCAGCTTACAGCGTCCTGCAATTTCATCCAAATCTATGCTTCCAGTTTTCAATCATCAAACATTAGCAATGCACGCCTGAATGTGCAGAAAACCTAATTCAATTGCTCTAGCAAACACAAATCACTTCTTGACCATGCATGGGTTGTAACCTTATGACCCACTGCTAGACCCATAGAACATGCATGCCTCCCAAAATGGAGCTGTACATACACAATGGGCTCAGTCAAAATTGTTGCTCTACCATCCATATATTACGTTTATCTAGAGTAAAGCCTGCTTACTATTGCTCCCAACACCACTCTACAGGGACATTTGGAAACACAGAGGGGCCTCATGGCTCAGTGTATAATCAAGTTTTTGGGACAGAACACTTACAAATTTGAGCACGTCCAACAAGATTCTGTGTGCACTTGTCATTAGCACATATCTAGCAAGCAAATAAATCCTATGAACGCACATCTGTGCCCAGACAGTAGTATTAATAACCAGGAGGAATAAGTGTGCTTCACATTTATATTAGTAATGTATTATCTTGCTGTAAATACTAACTTTGCTGTAGTTTAGACAGCTAAATGCAAATTAATGGAAAGCTTATGGGAACATAAAGAGACTATGCTCTTAATGATCTTCTTAATACTACCTTTCAGCATACCAATGGGAATTATGGAGAGATGCATTGTGAGATATTATTTCTAGTGCCATTAGAGCCTTAAGACACACAGATAAAAGTATAAGATGACATAAGTATGCATAAGGAGGATTTTAGTGACATTTTTAATAACTTCTTAATCATAGAAGTGTTTCTAATACAATTGTTTCCAGCATGTAATTTAAATTGAAAGTTAATGTTTAACAGGAATAGATGTAATGAACCATTTTTAGCAGGATTTCTTATTAGAATACTTCAGTTTTGCCAATTAGCAGAAGCTAACATTTTAATATTATACACTGCCATAGTAGAATACAAAAGCTCTGAACAGTTGGAAGATAAATAGCACTGCTTCTTTGTTCAGCCCTGTTTTGTGATAGAAACCAAACACAATTTCTAATATATGCCACTTAAAAGCGTTGAGGGTAAAGAAAGGGAGAAAACTTCCATTTATGAGTTCATAGGGGAAAAAGCAGCTGAGAACCTTTATATGGTAAGACAAAATATGTATCATAGCTACAGGGAGACCATTTTGTTTTTGCAGAAGAGACAATTGCTCAAGACAAGATTGCAATAGATCTTCTCTAAATCAATTAAATGCTTCCCCTTTAAGCAAAGTAACTTCTAGATGGAAGCAGGACAATCTAGTAAAGCTCTGCTGGATAATGTGCAAGTTCAAAACAGTAGCCCCTGAGATTACCTAGACAGATTTCCTGAATTTAGACCTGCCCTGTACGAGAGTTTTGCGACAAGATTCAGCTCTTATACCATAGCAACTTGATGCAAGACATTGACTGATGGGGCATGTAGGGGGATATACCACCAGCCCTTTTAAGTCACAAATTCCAGGTTCAGATAGGCCTATGGAGGAAACAAGTCCTACAGTCAGAAAACTTGCAGTGGCAATGATTAGTCTGTCAGCTATGCTGCCTGTCAAAAGCCTCCATCTCAGGCATTAGAAAGAAATCCATAAGCACTCATTCAATACACCTGGGTGTCACCAGACATTCACACCAAGGGGACAGACAGGACATTGTTTATGGATGCCAGGAAACAACTGGAAAAAGCACTGCTTAAGAAACATGAATACCAATGCTATGTAGCAGCACCCAGTGCCCTGCCATAGGCATGCATAGACCTAGCTACATCTTTTTTGAGGGAGGGAAAAGGTTAATTTGCAGGGCAAGTCATCAAAGGTATCAACCTCTTTCCAAGGAACTGCTCAACATTTCCCTTTGTTCAATCTAATGTTATCTGCAAACAACAACTTTCCACACCATGCTGCCATACAAATCCTGCTGGCCTGTGCAAACTGGAGCCCCAGTCAGGATTTAAGCACGAGCACCACACACAAAAAAAACCAAAACAACAACAAAAAAAAACTTCCTTCAGAGTGCTCAGCAAGGCCTTGCAGCAGCACTTCTCCTCACAGGGGAGCACAGCCTTCTTAGCTCTTGCATCCCTTGCTAAACATCACTGCAGAGCAAATAGGCCTCCCCCTCTCAGAGCACAGTTCTCTGCAGAGCTCCCATTTAATCCCACCCTTCCCTCACTCAAAGGACAGACCATAAACATAAGCTTCTGCTCCCACCTGGGTTCCTCCAGCTCCCTATTTCCTCTCTCAGTTCACACAGTTCTTGTGATTTTCTTGTAGCCAAGCACTGTCACCACAGCAGGTTTTTCTCCTCTTGTAAGGTCTTTCCTTCCCACCTCCCCTACTGCAGCCACAGGTTCCTCAAACGCCCAGGCACAGCTGAGGGCTAAGTAGGTACTCAGGCTCCATTAAGCCTCCTTCCTGGTAATTCAGGGCCATACCCCTGCACTGGCTCAGTCCCACAACAACTTTCCATCTCTGTGGGGGAAAGAGGGCAGCCTTCAACCCCTGTTGTGTACAGAAGACATTCAGGAGCTTTCGGGTTGCTTTTCACTCAGAACAAGGCAGGAAACAGACTGCTTTCTGCCATTACAAAGGTTTGCAGCTGTTTCAGAAAAATATTTTGTTTTGCTTTGAGATGGACCCATATGCTTTAAAAACCTACAGGAATAAAATGAGATAGACCTGCTTGCTCCAGAAGAGTAAACAGTTTTGGTTGTTCAGCTGAGATCAAAGAGACTATGCAAACTGATTTTGACCTCTGTCCCTTAGATTTCAAATGAGTGTCCTGGTTGCTTGGGTATGTTCACACATGTATACTTGCTTTTGACTAGGAATGCCATTTACACTGGAGAAGTTTTCAGTGAACAGGTATGTTCTTGTAGAAACTGCTGAGTCACCAAACTAGCGCTTTCTACAAACAAACAAACAAAACCACTTCTCTCCCCCACAAAACATGGAGATTTTTGCCTTTAATGCAGCAAAACTGAACACAAAGTACTCTTGCTGCCCTGCTTCTTCAGGTTCAGCAACAGCAGTGAGGAGCTGCTCCTCAACCCAGTGTGAAAGTACTCAATTGAATGGCCCGATTTTTAATTTTTGCATGTAAAGAGAGTAACCTCTATAGCCTGGTGGTTAGATCTGCACAAGGGAGGACACATGGATTTCAGTCCCTCTTTTGGCAACTATCCTACACTAATTATTCATAAGAACAAGAACCCCCCACCTTCCCTTTTCTTTGGGAGTGCTCTCACCAGCAAGTGACATACTCACTGTTCCTGATCCAAAGCATATTTAATTATTCCATGCAAAACTTCACTAAAGGGAATCAGTAAGCAGAATACTGGAACACTTTAGAGCCTGGCAATTAGGGCATTGCCTTTCAAATTCCTGCAAGCAGTGAATGAAATGGACTTTGTCTACCTACTATCCGCATGAATGCTCTAATCATTAAGCCTGTGAATAAACAAGGGGAGGGTATAGGACACTCTTGCCTTTTTACCAGCCTAAGATAATAAATAAAACTTTTCTATCTCAGCTTCATTTTAAACACAAACAAAAAATACCCATAGCTTGTCAACCCACCAAGCAGCAAAATATTTTCTCTACCCTTTCCCTACCTGACCCTTCAGGCCAGAGTGTAGGAATGGGCCACCATCACATAGGGTCACTTGGATACCCACACCCACTGAATATCCATCCCTTCCAGAGACAATCATCTTTAGACCACCCACTTCTCTTTCTGGACTGGTCCAATTTACACAGTTGAATATGAATCAGGCACCCACAGGGTGTTTTATTAAGTGTTATGGCTGTTCTCCCAGGCCTATAGAGTACCTCTTTCTCCATATTTCCTCTCCTAAAAAGTACCACTACCTGTTCCTGAGATAGCTGTGTTTTGCATGGAGCCTCTGCTTGTTAAGTCCAGAATGATGGCTGGATTAATTTCCATATATGAAGGAGGTACCTCATCTGTGAACCTCAGTGGAACCTGTAGAGATGAGAGAGGCCCAGAGCTCTCCAGCACCATCAAGTCTGAGACATCCCTGGCATGGCATGTGTTATGTGGGAACTTTACTATCAGAGAAGCAGGCACCTGTGGATTACAGATCCTTCAAAGCAAAATTGCAGCAGAGTGTAAATTTTAACCTCACATACATAAATACCACTTAAATCCATTTGTGGATCTAACTTTTAGGCCTTTTTAAAAAAAAACCTAATCTCAGCAGGTGTTTTTCTCTCTTTGCTACTTTTCTCTTTCCCATCTAACCTGGGAATTAAAAGAGGCAAGCAGTTTACAACAAGGCTACAAACCACAGTTTGGAATTAAAAAAGACAGAAGGCCAATTTGCTTAACATCTACCCCACTCAAATGAACCTCAGGTTTGTTGGGCATTTATCCCTCAAAGCACACTTGACAATGGGGCAACACGATGCTGAAATGCTCAAAGGCAAAACTCTCTGGGATAATCGGTTTATATGTGCATTGACAGAGTGTGCCATTCATTGTACGGCCAATACAAACCCCTTTTCCGTGCTAGAAGACAGAGGGCTCTGGAGGTTTGCTGGTCATGAATGAGAAGTCTCACTTTATATCACAACATAAGCTATCAAATGTATCATGAAGCCATGCCAATGCATTACAGTGCAGGATAAAATAAAAAAAAACATGTCAAGATACCTCTTTAAAACAATGCAGACTATACATTCATAGGATAGCTCCTTCCCAGGTACTGAAAATATGGGCTAAATGCTAGTTTCAAATCTGTGCAGCAGTCTCCTTGACTAACATTTGGCTCTCAGTAAAGAGATTACTGTAGGATTAAGCCTTACCTTGGGAGGTAGAGAAGAAACAAATCTCTAATTATCTCTACTCTCGTACTCTGGCCATGATTTCTTTTTCTTTGGGGAAAAATAAACTTTGTATTGTCTAAAGTTTAATGTGTGTATTCTTTCATTAGTTTTAATATATTTTAAAGTATTAATAAGGTAACTTGTAACTTTTATTTTCTAGTTGTTACATGTACTTTTTAATAGCAATATTTTTTGTAATTGTTCTTGCAGCATATACACATGTTCATGCTAAAAAGCTCTCTTTTAAATATTTTACTCTATAACCTGAAATTCCCTTTTACGTATGACGTAAACCACTTGAACCACTACAGGAGAAGGAATTTTGGATTTGCAATCAAATAGTTTACTTTTTGTTACTATTTAACTAAACTATTGATAAATATTTGCAAAGCAAACTCTCTTTGTTAATGACTAAACACCATCAAGAACAGAAACAACCTTCCTCATTTAGAGAGGAATGCCATGCAAGGGGCAAATTTTACTATCTTATTCTTCCTCCTAGGGGCAAGGTTGAAGTTGGAAGAAAAAAAACTGATGAAAAAAACAAAGAAGTCTTGATCTAGAAAAATAAAAACATGTCTCTGCTGAGTGAAGAGGGAAGGAAGGACCTGCTTTCTAATAATGTGAGAGAAAATATAACTCAGTATGTGACTCTGACGGAGAGAATGAGAAGTTAATAGCAGACAGGAATTGCAGTTTAAAATAACTTCAGAAAAGCACATGAGATGGTGCTTTTGGTGAAGAGGAAAGAAAAAGATGAATGCAGAGAAGAAAAGATGTATAGAAATTAGGGAGACTGAAAAGACATCACAAGGAGGTACAGGAAGAGAGTAAGGAAAAATCATGAGGAAGATGTGAGAGGGAAACATGGATTGTTGCATGAGAGGGAAAACCAGGATAAGTATTGATGTTGCACATGCAGAGGAAATTAAAATCACCAGGAAAATTCACTAACCTATACTAAAGAAATAGGAGCTAGAAAAGGAAAAAAAACATGAAAAATGAAGAAAACCCTAAGTTATCTGTCATTTTCTCACTTCTACTAAACCTAATCTAAATTACACACACTTTTGTTTGACTTAGAGGAAGTCAGGAAAGCTCTGCAAAATGTTTTTTTCCCCTGGAAAATGAAGTGTCCAAATCACAATTTTCCTGAAATGTTTCTATTCTGTTAGGAAAGGTAGAACAAAATATGTTATTCTGAGTTAAACTGAATTGATGTTAAGTTTGCTTAACTAATCAAACCCCCTGATCTGGGGTTAATCTATAACTAAACTTTTCCTGCGTGAATTGTTGTAGGGTTTCTGGGGAGTTATTGTTCAACTACCATGTTGTATTCAATGGATTAACTTTCCCAAGGAGGATTGCAGCTTCCCGTCTGCCAAAACTGTTACATTATACACTACTTGCAGGAAAACCGGTATGTCATGGGAGACATTGCCTAAACAGACACCTAGTCTAGAGACAAAAATAGGAGTAAGGCACAGAACTGTTTCTTTCATAGAGCCCCCCCTTCCTACTTGCACTTATTATTTGCTTCCAGTCCACAGCCTTATTATGGTTTTCTGTTTCCTACCCTCACCTCCTCTCACACCCAAAAATATGTCTTCTATGCTCCATGCTCTTACCACCGCTTCCACATCTCTTTCCACGTTACTGTCGCCTTCTCTCTGCCCCCATCCTTATTTACTAGACACTGTCTGCTACAAAGACTAGTATGTCTGCTATGAAAAGTAATATGCTGCCCTTGGTATTTCGGGCACATCAGCCTGTCCAGGAATCTTCATTCTCAAATGGCTGTCACTCAGACCCTTTTCATGAGCCCAGAAAACAAGCCTCTTAGCCGATGCTAGTTAAGGGGTTGATGGAGGATATGAGTGTGTTTGTAAAACATGAAGTCCTTGGTGTGTGCTGGCACAGAGGATACATATTTATAGGTCAAAGAAAAAAAAAAAAAGACTCAGTACCAACAAAGAATTTCAAGCATAAAAATGAGAACATTTTTCAGTTATGTGTTGTGATGTATATGCCCAGGGGTGTAACATGTATGTGGTGCATGTGATAGGTGTGTTGATGATAAGAAATGTTTTCAGCTCCTGCTGATTTTTTCCTTACCCCTAGGACTTGTTATAGAAGAAAATAGATTTCCAAAAATCTGTTACAAAAAAAATAGAGTAAGATAGTTGCATTTAAGATGTACAAAAGAAATTTAGCCTTGGATCACAGTTCAGTTGTAACTAAATTTCTTCTGGCTTTTTTAAAGACAGCAACTTCATATATTTTACAAACTAAATAAGCTTATATGCAAAATTAACCTCTATCTATTGCAAATTTGTAAGGCATTTTAGCTTTTCCTTCTGGAATCAACTAACCTCACCGATTAGTCACACAGGAAAAAATCTTTTCAAAGCTTCCCTCCAAAGAACATTTGTGTCTGAATGATGAGAGACCTAAAGGATGAACCAGTCAAATGTTCTCCAAACCCTGAGTAAATAAGCTTTGTGTTGGAGAGGAGTTGTCTTCAACCCCCACAAAGGAATTTCAAAGGTGTGAGTTACTCAATGTACTTATATTTTTCAACAGAAATAACAGATGTTCTCGAGTTTCTCCAAGCTGTGACTCCAACTGTTGCGCTGAAAAAAGTCATGGCCCAGCTCCTACAAACATATTAAAACTGATTTTATTTCACTTTACATTTTATTAGCCAATTGCTCTGTCTATTTATACCATTAAACATGATGCTTTCAACGACAAAGGGACTCATCACACACTAATTGAAACCAATGTCAACACTCCAACTGGGTGCCAGAGTCCTTTACAAACATTTGCAAGCATACTCAATGAACTCATGTATAAAAAAGTCAAATCTTTGCATAATCTCTAATGTCGTGTGGCATTCAGAATACCAAAATAATAAGGATGGGAACCAAAGCAGTTTGTCAAGGATCTGTCCCTTTCCTGTTACACCCCAAAACTATAAGGTTAGACCTGCCTTCTCTCTATTTTATAAAAGAGGTTTTATTAGATGCCTGCTTGAATAAAGCATATATGAATCAGTGATGCAACCATGGCATAAAGCTCATGAACTGTTCATTTAGTGCAGGACAGGAATAAATCAAGTTCACAGTGGATAAGTGTACCTTCAATAATACACAACTATCATTTGCATGTCCTCTTTTGGCCACCTCATCCCCTATCTGCGAGCTTGACAAGAGGTAGTACATGATGTGCAATTTCTGAATTAGGCTTATACCAACTGGTCATCTAGCATACCTTAGGGAAATGGTAATAGCTGAGCTCCTTCCAAAACCTTTTCACCATGGGAGCCCTCATGTGATTTTCTCCCTACCTACCTGTCAATATTCACAAAACTTCCATGATTCCAACTGGTTTTGATATTTAAAAACAAATTTCTTCTCAAACTTGGCAGAAACTGGTCCATAGATTCAAAATTTGTTATGGACAGATTGATAGACAAAGAGCGTGAAACCAGGTAAAATAGTAGTATTGCACAAAATTAATGCAGCCCATGCTGAATACATTAAAATTGCCTGATTGACAGACCCTAGAAAGTAATTACCACAGTGAAATCATTAACTAGTACTGTGTTAACTCTGTGGAGCTCTGCCAACAAAGATTCCCTTTTAGTTTGTCAGTGACCTAAGAGAATTGTATCTTTCTCTTCAGGATTTATGGGCTGAAATACTAAAAGAGTTTGTTATCCAAGTCAGACAAGTCTATCACAGTAAAGTCTTCACTTAAAATCTCTGTTGATAACACTAGTTGCTTGTTACAGCCATGTTCATAAGCCCAAGAAACCTTCTTAAGCACAATACAGGTTGCACTTTGTTACTTTAGGAGATACCAGATGATTACAAGCCACTAAAAAGTGTACTTAATTTTGTCTCTCAAAGCAAATTACACAATTTTTAGTTTAATATAAAGTCAGATAAAGAATGCCTGTCTTCTTACAGCATTGTCTCAATCAAAATATACTTTTGAAGAAAACAAAATGTCTTGACTGCTGACAATCGAACCGATTTTATAGAAAATAATTTCTCTAGTGCCTTGTTTCCTACACACACCAGACGAATATTCAGAGCCCCAGCTCTCTACACATTCATGGCTAAAAAGACGTGAATGCGTAGCCTTTGAGACTTTTTCACATAAAGAAGGAGGGAGCCTTCCTTACCTGTAGTCAGAGAGGTTTTGTCTGTTTATGGTTTATTCATATAGTGTGTACATTATTTGAACGACTTCAGTCAAAGGCCTTTTTACTATGTACCTGCTAAAATCAACACTTAACATCCAGATGATTAATAGGGTTTGCAGCTTAGGAATCAAGTCTTTCTGAATACTAAAGAGTCAAATATCTAGTGGTGTTTATTGGGTGTATAATCCACCTTTTAAAAGCGTAAATATTCTGAAACTTCATGGCCTATCACCTTAATTAGCCAAACTACTAGACAATTAAAGAGACATTTTATTATCAATGCTTTTTGTTCCCGAGTGCTAGAAAAAAGTTTTGCTTTTCATTGCCTGCATGGAGAAATTACTAAGAAATCTACTGAGAATTTTGCTGAGAATTGTACTGAAATCACCAATATTAAACTTCATATAACTTCGTATCAGTGAATGGCATCAGGGACTGATCACCATCCCAGAGGGACTGAAGCCCTCTACTCTCAACTGGCATGTGTGTTCACACTACTGGGGCTCAGTCGTATTGAAGGCTTTGAGAGTAGTTTTTGCCCTTTCACTATTCAATCCATAGACTCTCTTGTGATTAGTCCAACAGCATGCAAATGATAGCTGGATATTTTTAAAGATATATATAACCACTGTGAACTGGATTGAGTCATGCCCTGCACTGGGCTCATTTTAAACCAGTAATTCATGAGCTGTATTTCATGGTTGCATCACTGGTTCATATGTGTTTTATTCAAGTAGGAATCTGATAATACTTGTTTTATAAAACAGAGAAGACATCTACCTTCTAGTTTTGGGGTGTAACGAGAAAAGGACAGATCCTTGACAAACTGCTTTGGTTCTTGTACCCATTATTTGGTATTCTGAATACTTCAAGATGTTAGTGATTATGCAGAGACTGGACATCTTTAGAGGCATTATGAGGTAATAAAATCATGGAAAACACAGAAAGGAGGCAGGCTTATTGCTGGGAGCTGTGACATAGCAAACTACCATATAGAAAACCAGGTTTAATTTGTTTGCTTCCCATACATCTCTTTTATGTAGGCTGCCACACAGAATAAAACAAATGCCTGACATAAACTCTAGTGTATTATGTCAATAGAGTCATCTTTATTAAATGTACTTGTAATCTTGCCAGAGAATGGTATCAAAGTTGTTTGACAAGACCCATTTTTCTTGAATAAAACAGGCACTTTATGGTCATGAATGAAAATGTGATATTCTTGCTGCTAAATATTGAAAGCATGTAGATCTCGCAGTTCTCCAGCTTTCTATCCACCTCTCAGTGATGTCTTAAGTCTCTAAGAATCTTAACTTGCATACCTTGGTTATTAGCCTAAATTCTGCTCCAGTCTCATCACTTCCAATAGCTTTTTGGAAGGTGTAACTTCCAACAGAATATTCACTTTACCTACACGAGGTGATAACAGATTTTCCAAAAGGAACAGAAACAGGGAAAAAATGTCATTTTATATTAGCCTTCCATAAAACAGAATTGTGCAGAACCACACGTAGCCCCATTCTAAAACCAAAATTCTAAACAGATGTGGCCAGATGTTTGTCCAGTCAGCATTGTGGGTGAATTTGATTGTGATGCTGGTAAGGGACCTGTAAAAAACACCAGTGTGCCCCCATCACACCATCCTGAGCATGGTTCTCACTGAGTGAGACAACCAGGGTGACTACAGCCCCTCAGGGTGCAATCTGGTAATACTACTAAGCCAGTAACAGTCATCTGCCACAAAAGGCACAGTCCCGATCCCCCTCTTGCTCTCTTAGTCCCTATGGCAAATTTGTTCCTGGAATCAACAGATTTAAGCAACTTCAGTATGGCAAATTAAACATCCTAGGTTGGAGCTACTTCCTGGAAGGTTGTAACACACTTAAAAACAAGACAAATAATTTGGTTTACTCCGTTTTTATTATTAATACTACTCTTAAAATTACACCTAAACTCACCCTCATTGTAGCTTGCACTGTATAGGCATAAAAAAAAAAAGAGACTGTTTTAACTTTGACGTGCTTATTACTTATTACTAAGCTTATAGAGAGAAGATGAGCAGGAAGAAGATGTGATACCAGTTCATATGAAAAAGTATATCTAGCAAAACAGTTATGTAGCTATGCTCGGACTCTGACAAACCTTGGGGCAGAGACAAGATGCTTGAAAAAGCAGAGGAAGATGGACTTCAGGGTATTTACACAGATTTTGTGCTATGCATAATCAGCAACATGGGTGAAAGCATGAAAGTGAATGTACAAGAGTGCTTTAAAAGACTGGCATCATTTATATAATGGCAGTGAGGTGACTACTTCTTGCTGTTGTAGAGGAGACATGGCTTGAAAAGTAAAGAGAAGTCATTTGTATTTCACACAGTGAAGAAAAGGGAGCCAATGGCATTGTGCAAAAAAGAGAAGTGACAGTACTGGGACAATGAGCCAAGAAAATGTCCTTTGCAATTGGATTGAAAGACAATGAAAGTGTTGTGAAGTGCATATACATTATGCACATAGCTCCCAGCAGGTTGTTCTGGGGGGGAGGGAGGTAGCAGGCCATGGCACCTGAGAAGGTGAGCAAGACATACCTGAAAAAGATAAAAAACAGTAACAGGACAGAAATCAACTATTGAAAACAGACTACAGCCCACAGACTAACAACTTGAACAGCTGGTTTGGATGAGACAGGAGCCAGCACAAATGCATCCTACCATTAAGTGTCCTGTAATTAAAGGTTAGAAATATTTTATAAGAAATTCTTACAAATCTGATACTGCAGTCTGCAAAGCAGCAGTAATGCAGACTCACTCAGAAACAGTGTCAGTCCTGAAACACTTAAGCACATGCTGAACTTCAGGTAAACTGGACAGTTCTTGGTGTTTGCTTTCTTAAAGCAGAGGTGAACCTCAATTAAGTTTAAAGCAATTGCATTATAGTTACTGTCTTTCTCCCAGCATCTCTACAGTTTTCCCATTGGGACTTAAAAACTGTGAGCACACAGAGATCAAGGATGAGTCTTAAGAAAAGGCCTGTCTCCTGCCAGAACTCTTAAGCACTGATTTGGGGATACAAAGAAGATGTGGATTTGGGTGAGCAGGCTACCCATGGATTCTCCCAGCATACTGAATTCCCCTGGATTGTAAGGGTCTAGGTATAGCATAAACAGTAAAGCAGTTCCTGCTTTGTCCAAGAAAAAAACCGCTTTATTTTCTCATTCTGTCCAGGTGTTGCTCTGCCAGGGAAAAGGGATTTCCATAAGCCTTTAAGTGTTGTACACTGACCAAATTCTATATTAAAAAGTTCCATGTGGACAAATCAGACTACAGGACACATTTAGAGAGACTCGGGAGACCTACAGGAGTACTTTCATGCAGTGACAGCAAAGAGTACTCTGATAGCTAGCAAAATTCAGCTGTGAGCTGCTAATTATCATGTGCTCCAAACCTCTTTTCACAGACTAAAACCCTCTGCAGTTGAAGCTCTGCAGTCTCTGAAAAGCTTATCTGGAGTTTATCCTCTGGAGGCTGTGAGGAGAAAGGGAGTGACCCTTCCCTGACTAATTATGGAGCTTTATCTGCCTTCTCAGATGGAAGACAAAATTTCAATTTTGAAAGCTCTTATATAGTCTTGCCGTATTTTTTGCTGCTTTAAAAAAATAGTTACTCAGTTTTGCACTTGAATAATTACTCAGTTTTATTTACTCAGTTTTGCTTTTTGAGGTATAGGGCTCTGAGAAATGATCCATCATCCTTTTCCCAGGAGGAGAAAAGGTTGCCCTGGTATAATCAATGCCTCTTTCTGTGCCTGCATACAGCCTGGTGGTTTGAGCCCAAGCTGTATCCAGCCTGGGAAGAAATGGTACCACCCCAAGGTTGCCTTATAGTGGGGAGATGCGCCACCTTTCCAGCATGGCCTGTAAGCAATCAAAGACAGGATCACCCTGTGCTACTTAGCTCACAGCACTAACAATATGAAATAGTCCTATAAATCTTTAATATTCTGCATCCTATGCCTTGTTAGGGTTTCCCTCCTTTCCTTTTCTAGGACTAGAATCAATTTGTGTTTTTGTTCTGATCTACAAGTCTATGAACTTCTAAATACACAGCCATCAGGTCTTGCAATCAGACAGTTCTTTATGACACTCCGTCTGGGTTGTCTGGCAGGCTTTCACATGACACTGTCTTCTCAGCATAGTAATGTTTCATCTGGTCTTTGGTGGAACACAGATAGTTTTAATATCTTTGTTCATTATCTGCTAAATGCATTTATTGAGCAACACTTCTTACCTAAATAAAAGCATAGCTCTACATTTGGCATTCATTTCTTACCAACAGATTCCCTCTTACTGAATTATGGAATGGTTGCATTGTCTTAATTCTCTCTATACTGTTTTCAGCTGTAGTGTTTTTCTTTAAGAAAGGGGTTTTGCTTCCTCAATCTTTGCTAGAGTAAATCTGATCACTTTTAAGCCACTGTTCTGCATTTAAATAGAAGGACAAGAAAAGAGAAAACACCCTTCTATGAACTCATCAGGAGTTTGCATCTTGGAGATCATTTATTTTATTGTTTTACTGTATTCAGCAAATAGAAAACCACAAGCTTGTGCTTATGGTATCAGCAGTCAAGGCTCTAGCTTGTAAATAAAATGAGTAACACGGTAGCTGTAAGTTTAATATTTTGCTAGTGTTGTTGCCAGCTCCCTCTTGTTTGTGTAAATGATCTCCATGCACTCACTGTAGAAACAAACCTCTGTGCTGGCCCAGCATAAGAATGTATTTCATTTTTGCCCCAGTGTTAGATTTTGAGTTCCTGTCTGCAATAATTAATTATAAACCATCGCTCCCAGGCCGCCTTCTCTGTTACTGTTTTCTAAACAGCAGCTCCTGATTTTGTATATATAATGATTATTATTTCTTCCCAGGTGTATTACCTTACATTTATCTATATTAAATCTCATTTCTCTTTCCTCTGTCCATCTCTCAAAAGTTGTCCCTAACCTTATTCTCCAGCAAGGAGAGATCCTTTCTCAGAGCTGCTTTGTTTACGAGATGCATTGCTGGAAGGGCATAATGGGTAAAATAATTGTGTAGCTCTTCTATACTTTTCATTTCCTCTTTTCTGCATTCCGATTCTGCCCCCTCTGATGTAGTCATTGACTTCAATTCAATCAAGAACAAGCATTTAAAGAGCTGGCCCATTGTCTGGATAATGGCAGTAGTCCAGTTATTGAAATTTCTTAATCCTTTGTTTGGATTAAATTTCTTGTTCTCTTCTGAAACAGGCATGGGGGATGAGAGAGGAGATTAAACTATATTACACTGCATCCGAAGCCTAAAAAAATATTTCATAAAAGCGACTTGTTAATACTCTCAGTGTCTGCTGTATTTCTGCACCTGAAGGAGGTTGTCTAATTTCATGCCAGCACTTTTATTTTGGCCTGTTTGGATTCAGTTGTATCTCTACTGAACTTAAGTTTGATTTTTAGCTGACAGATTTTTGGTTCTGGGCTAGCTTTTGGCACAGCAGCCCCAGTACTCTACATCATCATTGATTTGTACCCTGATGTCTCTCAAGTCTTCTGTAATTCTCTCTGCATATCAGCAAAATGACGATGAACTAGCTGAAAGCAACCCTTTGGATTTTAGATAGCCTTCAACAAAATCTTGCCCAGGAAGTAGATTTGCCTGATCCCAGCCAGCAGCCTAACTGAATCTGGGCAAGCCCCTCATACAGATGAGAAAGTGAATCTTTTCCACCAGTGTCACTTGAAATGTTCTTGAAATGGTCTATAGATAACAACAGTTGCTGCAGTAGCCTACTCAGGGGTTTGGGAGTTCCTGCCCCCTTCCTGGCTTTGGCACTAATGATCATGCAGTCCCGCAGGGAGTCAGCTCAGCAATGATGCTAATTAATTACTGCAGACAGGAACTCAAAATGTAACGTTGTTGAAAAAATCAAATGCCTGTGCTGTTTTGTCTGTAGCTGGTCTCTAATGGCTGCATTTGGGGAAAATCTTTAGCACAGCTAAGAGCAAAAGCACTCTCTCACTGCTGTTAAAGAAATACAGTAGTGAAGGGCAGAAGAGTAGCAAATGCAACAAATTAGAAAGTGGTTAAAGTAACATGCAGGATAAAGAAAAATTAGTTCTCGACAGTTTTAACAGTAGGGTGCTCTTAGGAAGGATACTGCTAGAAACATAAGACTGGAAGAGACCATCCGGGTTACCGAGTCAGTCCCTGCAAACACAAGCTGTCATTCAATAATCACTGAGTCTAGAATGATCCACAGAATATCAGCTCTGCATGCCTCTATACATAACAGGCCTCTTTCAACATCTTTACAACAATCTTAAGACCTACTGTGAACACAAAAAGTCACATCAGTAACGTGCTTCAGGAAAAGAACAAGTGAAATCATGGACATTGTCATTGTCTGAGGACACAGGTTCACGATCCAGCCTTTCTCTCTTCCCCTTCTCACCACATGTACCACCACACTGCATCAGATCAGATCACAAGTTTGGCTGAAAACTCACTGTATAAAATAGTGATTCACTTTCAGCCACATCAACTCCCTGAAACCAGTCGAAAATGAGCAGCTCTTTTTTTGGCAAGCTTAGTTCTTGGCTACAAAGCACCCTGGACCAACCTACTGCTCAGCTGCAAAAATACCAGGAAGGACCATGATAGCTCTGACTTAGATAAGGATAAACTGCTATGGAACTGCACTCCAGAGATGAAATTTCTCACTGCAGCAAAGCTAACCAAATGGCTAGCTGCCACTGGAAGGAGCAGTTCCATACAAGTCTGCCCCAACTGGCACTGCTACTCAATCAACTATTCAATAACTACTCACTTTTTATGGTGAGGTTTGTTTTCCTCTAGTTCAGCTCGCCATGGCCACCAGAAAAGTGGAAATGCATGGCCAAGGAGGAGGGTGAGAAGTAGAACGACCTCACTTTTTTGCACTGGCAAACTGCTAGAGTTGTGTGGTTGCATTGCAAAGCTGTGCTGCATAAGCAGTTCCCTTCAAATGCTCGTATCTGCTCCTGTACCATTCACGTGCCAACATCCAGTCATACAGCCTTGTGATGGACAGAATCAAGGACCTAATTAAACTCAAAAAGTCTGGAGAAAAAAAAGCACTTTTTTCAGCCAGAGTTGTTCCTTGATTGAGTTCACATTAGAGCTGAACAAGATTTGCCTGCATGATGGCAGAACAAGAAAAAGTGGATAGTTGTAGTAGATAAGGTGTTGGAGGCGCTGTGGACAAAATTTTCAGATGATCCGAGGAGGTCCATTCCTGAGCGAGTGTTGGTGGTAGCCTGCTTCAAGCACAGAGCTGGACTAGATGACTTCCAGATGTCCCTCCCAAACAACATTTCTGTGATTTTAGAATTGCCTACTACAGGAATTAAAAGCCATACACCAGTACTCACGGCAGCTTTTGTACATGTGCTAAATGAACTATACTATTGAGTGTATTTTAAACCTACACAACCTATTAATGACAATGTTTCTCTTACCAGTTTTTCATGTGTCTAGACTTAAGGCAGCCAGCTCTGTTAAATTTCAGCTCTTCTTGGAGAAAACTCCTAACTGGGTCCTATTTCCACTCTCTTGCTGTCCAGGAAAGCAGTTACTCAGAGCTTTCTCAGAAGACTGCCACTGCGCTCTCTCAGTTCTTTGCCCTTATTCCTCCCTTAGTTCTTCTACTCTGAGCACAGCAAGAGAATAGTTCCTCTGCTTCTCTTCCTAATGTAGGACCTCTCCTACAGGAAGGACAAAATTCACTCTTTACAACGTAGCCTTTCCCTCTTTATTTAGAAAATATGGGATCTACCATCTTATTGGTAGGATTATGGATCATCTAAATAGCAAAAAGGGACATAATACAACAGAAGGTCTGGCAGGCATTGTTCCTTTAACTTACAGCACACATTAGGTAATGCAAATACACATTCAGAGTGCAAGTGTCACACCTCCACAGTTCTAAGGACTGTGTCTACCAATCCATTGATACACGCGACGTATCCAGCAAATGCCAGCTGTAATATATAATAACTGTTTATCAGCTGTATGAAAAAAGGAAGTAACTATTAGGATGTGACCTTGCTGTACACACAGCATCAGAAAAAACAGTGCTCATGATTCAAGAAGGATATGTAAACCCTAGAGAAAATTCAGACAGAGGCCAGCAAAAATGATGCAGAGGTTGAAAAACCATCTCTAGGGTATAGGGTTTAAGAAATCTATCAAATCTTTCAGAGAAGAGTGGTGACTGGATCACTGTGCACAGATATATACATATGGAAAAGATACTTGATAGTAGGGGGAGCTTTTCAGTCTTGCAGACAGAAACACAAGACCTAATGACTGGAAACTAGAGTTAGACAAATTCAAGATTGAAATAAGATGCAATTTCTTAACAGTGCGGGTAACTATACACTGGAACAACTTACCAGGGGAGGTGGTAGAGTCACCTTTGCTTGGAGTCTTTAAGGCAAAATGAGGTATTTTTCCAGGAGACATACTTCAGTCCAGCCTCTAGGAAAACTCCTGAAGGAGATTAGGCAAAATGATCACTAAGGTTGCTTATAGCCTTCCAGCCAGGAAGCCTTTTCATACAAGTCTATGAATGCACCCCAACAGAGTGCCTGCTATGTTGTTTGAGTTGGGGAACTGAGGCTGGGTCTACAGTATCAAATTTATAATGTCCCTTCTGGAGGAAATAGTGCCCTTGTATCCCAGGCTCAAATTTGATCTAAATATTTATCATCTGCTAGCAGCAGATGGATTTTTTAAATTAAAAACAAAACAAAACCAAAAAAACCCCCCAAACCCAAACAGAAATCAAACATTTATTGCCTGTAAATATTTACGTAATTTTCATGGATAACGTTGGCTTTTGTGTGTCTCTCTTTAAAAGCATTTTGCTAAGTGCCATGACTTTAAAAGTCAGAGATATCTAGCTGTGCATGCATAAATTTTCCTGGCAGACACAGTGGAAAAAAACTAATTGAAGATAGCATCAAAAAGGATTAAAAAAAAAACCCACCCAACTTCGTTTTCTTGACTACTTACTCTGTGTGAGTCTTTCGCTTAGCAATATTATTTTTTAAAATCTATGTTCCTGCTATTGTGTGCTCACTATTACTGTCATACCTTGGATAAAAAAAAATAGGTTGATGACATTATAAAGTTTACAATGATTGCTCAAATCTTCAGGGAACCGGATCCCTCCCTGTGACATTAAACAATTTAGAAAACACCAGGAACAACAATTCCAATATCAAGAATCTATTAATTTTTGTCATTTTCATAATTTCACAAGTGTCAAATCTTAATCCATTACACCCAAGTATATTATGCTGCATAGTTCCTCGCTGACTTGCCATGTGCTAATTATTGATGGTTCACTACATTCTAATAAAACCTCTATCTCATCTGTCTGTCAAATGGAAATGAAATAACAGAGAGAAGTTGCCAAAATGACTACTTGAGATCCTTTAAAAAATACAAAAGAGGAGAAAGATGTTCTATTACCCTCCATCCCATAGGTGATTCTGAACACTGCCTCTTGAACAATGTTTTTGTTTTGCTTCTTCGGTTTACCTTTTTCTTACTAATAAGCACCAGCCTTCACACAAATATCAACCTGAATCTCCAAATTATTCTGAAAGAATGCTATGTTTATGGATATATTAATCAGTTATTTGAAAAGACAGAAACTCTGCAGTCAGTGCTTTGGGAATACACTTGCCACCCAGTTACACAGACACAGAATTTATGCTGTAGTCACAATTGTATCTCTAACCTGAAACATTGCTTTGTCTCTCTGAAGGGAAGGTAGGTCTCCTGATAAATGTACTGGAGGAGGCTGTCCTTTGCTCTTTGCCATACTGCTGTCTGCCTCCGTGACCTTGCAGTAGATTCACAATTTCTATAAAGTTATGGTGAAAAAATAACCATGCCCTTCTTTCCTGCTCCTCTCAGTACTTACAGTCTTAAGAAGTGGACCAGAAGAGTTTTAAGAAGCAGCTATGCTGGATGTCCATTATTCCACAGCAACAACTCACAGCCTGAAATACACACTTAGAAAGGGCATCTTCTGTTTTTACCAAGAGGGAGGTAATCCCTGGCACAAAGCCACATCTGACACCTCTGTGTGGCAAATGCATCTGTTACTGCAGCTAAACCCTACAGGGTTAATGAACAAGAGGCCACCGGCAAATGATTCCTCTCTCTGGATGCGCACATATGGCTTGATGCAGCAGTATGTGCAGAATCCTCCAGCCAGGTCTGAGCCAGAGTCACAGGCACGGTGTATTTGCATGACCACAGTGTTGTATCTAACCTAATTAGCACCATATCCAACCTAATTAGCACCACCTACCAACAGGGTTAAGTACTTTGGGTGCAGTGGCACTCATATGCAAGTCTACAGCTGCTGCTTTCTATTCTGCAAGTAACTGGATGAGTATGTGCTCTGTTAAATCCTGTGCTCTGTTGTATGGTGTAGAGGTGCCCTCTGTCATGTTTTTTTTAAATAGCAAACACAGATAATTTTATTTTACTGCTTCCAAGGCAATGTGAAGCTTCACTCACTGCTGTTTTCCATAAATTTTCTATTTAACTGAATAGGAAAAAAATGCTTAGCATACCAAAATACTAGGATAAAATATGTTTAGGATATGCTTCTACATGTGTCTAAAAAGAGCCCAAACAATGAAAACAACTAGGTGAAAAGAAATCCCTAAGTCTCTGTGCTCAGCTGCTCATGTAAGCGCTGACTCTCTGCTATCTTGTCTCTGGGGCACTAATTTACAATTCTGTAAGATGTTACTGTAAACTGCTTAGTAGCAATGCTACGTCCATTTGCACAAGCATGAATGATGATCCAAGGTGTGAAGCAACAGAAAATCAGCCTCTGGTATTTATATATGACCTTAGGGAAGTACATCTCCTTCAGGGCATAGCTTTGGGAATTTTTATTTTCCAAAAAAAAGATTCTGTGGCAGTTTAATCCCTTTTTGCTTCTCAAGTAAACTGATAGAGTCTGCCCATTTCAAGCTAATACATGGACACATTAAACGTAGTAATGAAACCCAAAATTCCTACAAGCAACTAAACTGGGCGTTATCAGCTGGCAGTTTAACACATGTCATGGTAGAAGAAATCTTGAGAGATTTGAAGGATGCAGCAATTGCTTCAGGGAGGGTATTCCATATGTTGAGGGTGACCAAAAGGACATCATTAAAACAGCTACGAGAAAAGCAGATGGAACAGATATGGAGACTGAGAGAGAAGAGGACAGCAGATGACAGGAAAAGGCAAAGTTGTGAAGTGTTGTGGTCCAGTTGAGAACGCATTTGAGCTGACAGAGCATCCAGCTGCAGCTGAGTGGGTAGGCTCCATGGACACTCAGCAGAACAGCCACGCAAACCCTTAGAAGTGAATGCTTCTGTGCCAGGTTAGCTCCCACAACTGGCTCACTTGGGTGAGATAAGCACCAGTGTTGGCACAAGGGAAGTGCCAGGAACCAACCCATGACAAGGGGTGGGGAAGGAGGCGCAGCACTACCCTTTCGGCAGCAACTAGCTATTAGCTTGGCTTAGCTCTATCATCAAAATCAGGTCATGGCTCAACAGCTAGCAACCGTGCTACATAAACCAGCATAAGCCACTGCTGCTCTGCAACCCCGTGTCGCACGCCACTTGTCCCTGCCCCAAACCCAACCCCTCAGTTGCACCAGAAGTGCTGCCTGATAGACTAGACTGGAGAAATAAACTGGTTGAAAAGGGTGCCTCTCCTTTCTCCCCCATGCTGCTTTTCAGCCAAATCGGGTTCCTAGTCAGGTTTACCACACAGCTGAACAAAACAACTGTGCCAGCAAACTAGCAGGCATATCAAAGAGACAGGAGTGAATGGCTGGGAGCAGAGACTGTCTTAGGCCAACACAGCTGCCAAAAAAATTGTCAGACTGCGCTCTCAGAGGGCTAGAGGGCTTGCAGAGACAGGGAAATCTACGGAGATATACTAAAGAGGTAAGTACAAACAGGAGCCACAGAAATAGGCCAGGGAGATAAGTGCAAGAATAGTGTTTCAAGGGACCTTTTTGACAGGTCAGGTCAGGCATAGGAAAAAAGCTGTCATAAGCAGGATGAGAGATAACAAAAACCTAAAAAAGCATATCTGTGATGTGGGCAGAGATAAGAAGAGACTTTAGAGAAGAAAAAGAAACAAAATTCATATACATCAAGATAAACAGGTCAAAAAAGAGAGTGGAGTCAAAGATGACTGCCAGGTTATAGGTCTGATTGACAGAGAGTAATTCTGTGCCTTCCAGGACAGGATCACAAAGTCCCTACACAGAAAAAAACAAGGGTCCTTGTGTGGGAACTGCAGATGGTGTTTCAAGTTGCGGTGTTCTCTGAAACACTATACGACATTTCCTCAACAGGTGGAAGCTTTTAATTTTGCATGAATTCCTATGTAGTTTTTCCAAATGAGCTTAAAAGCTAACATCCTTGCACTTCCTCATAATGGTAGAAGTGGCCAGTATCGACAGCATTGCCATGGAGGACAGGGACCAAAAATTCTTCAGATGTTTTGTAAACCTTCACATAAGAATCCAGAATGGGCCAAAGCTACATATTTTAGCCTTTACATTTTTGAGGGGAGAAGGGGCATTCAGATTCAGGAGCCTTGACTCTGCCTCCACTGTCATTTTGTTACTGTCAAACCCTAGAACTACAACTAGGAGTGTTTAAGAGTTGGTTTTGATGACAAATTATTACATCAGGATGGAAAATGAGTCCACATTTGTCTATTTCAGTAATGGAATAAAAAAGTAAGCCTCTCTCACTTTTTGGAGTTATACTCAACTTCTGGAGCTATTTCCAGGCAATCTTGTCTCCTTCAGTGCCATCAAGTGGAATTAATGTGGAATATCACGCCTATGCACAAGGAGGATATACAAAAATACCACAGCACACAAAACAGCTCTATATTTTCAGGAGGTGCTGTTCATACCAGGTAAATTGCAGGTTGTCAGGGATATTGGTATAACAATAATGAAAAACAGAACCATGATTTTCAATAGCAATAATTCAAATTAGATCTGACATTGTTGCCTAGAGTCTCAGGAAAGCTCCTTATATCATTTCTAAAATAGTTATTTGTGTCTGCAAAATATGTAGCACATACAAAATTCATCCTGGTACAGCATGGTATAAAGATTTAATAGCATCCATTTGTGTAATGCACCTATCCAAAACCCAAGCCAATAAAATATTAGTTGTAATTTTTCTTTTCCTCCAAGGCATGAATAGTTTGACTGAAGGAGCAGGGGTATCTAGAGTTATAGGTGCTCACACTCTCAATAATACAAGTATTTTTAAAACTTATTCACACATATCTATATTGTATTACATGTGCATACGTGGACATGCATTTGTGTTGTATACACATATATATATATGCACACACACAAATAAAAGTTCAGTAGTTATAGCCTCATAACAGATTCTTTTTTCAGATAAGACCTCTTTGCCCTTTTAGTGCTTTCCTGAATCCTCCTGAATTACAATGAACTCATGCCAATATTTGCATTAAGATTCCTAAGGCTGTTTTCTTGCCTTTTCCAACTCTAGGGTAGAGCTGTCTGCCAAAGGCCTAAGGCTTCCTACCTAAAAACTCTTCAAAGGTGGCTTACAAGATGGATTTCTGCAAACAAATGGATTTCTACCTCTTTTGTTCCTTTGTAGCACACAGAAAAGACAAGAAAATGTCTTACACTAAATTAGAATGGCAGAATATTTTCTTGGTCTTACTTACCCTAGCAGATGTCTACTGCAATGGAAAAAAACATTGAAATGCTAATGTCTCTGTGCTTGCCGAGTTTTAACTTTCCTTTCTCTGAGTCTCTGTTCAAATCCCAGTAGTTCCTCTGTCAGTGCTCCCCTTCCCATCACAGCTTGTCCCTTTGCTCAGAGTCAAGACTTGATTCTGTTTGATTTTATCAGCTCTACCAATGTGGTCTCATTCTTCTGGTTTCCTCCCTGGCTTCCGCGTCTATCCTCTTTCATTTCTCTTAGTCCTAGGCTCCTGGCATACAGTCCCGCTCCGATTCCTCATCTATATGTACTTGTCCCCTTGCCTTGAACTCGTTCTCCTTCATTTCTCCTTGAGAATTTAATTTCCTTCCTCACCTAATCCCTGCATCCTATTCCTATTACTCTCACGTTAAGCTTTTCTACCCCCTAGCAGTTTCAGTCTCACCATTATCCCCTGCCTCCATACTTACTGTTTCCCTCCCCTCAGGCAGGTCCTTGTCCCCTCACCATTCATATCAGACACACTCAGGCACCTGTGAAGAGGAGAAAACAGCAGCTTTTTGGGAGCACAGCGGATGGTCTGCACAGCCTCACTCTCAGTCCAGAGACCCACCACAGTCCACAGTGGCAAACAGAGGTCTATTTTTGGCCCTGCAGCCCGCAACTAGGGTAGACTTGACTGCAGTAGTAGCAAGGATGGTGGCGACACATGCTAAGTCAGGAATGTGGAAAATTCATTTCTTCAGAAGCTTATAAATTGTGCTAAGTGTAGTCAGAACATCAGACACACCCCTCCCAATTCAGTTTTTCACGACGAATTCCAAGTCT
This sequence comes from Haliaeetus leucocephalus, assembly GCF_000737465.1. Taxonomy (NCBI): domain Eukaryota; kingdom Metazoa; phylum Chordata; class Aves; order Accipitriformes; family Accipitridae; genus Haliaeetus; species Haliaeetus leucocephalus. The sequence goes on from NW_010972720.1 coordinate 6,306,513, forward strand.
GCTCTAGAGCATTTAAGCACTGCAAAGAGAACTTCTCCACAATATCTTATCGTAGACAAAGCCCTTTTCTTCCTGCCTTTCTTCTTAAATCATGTTTGGTAGCTGTAAAGTCATCCTAAACTTCCATCCTTGGTATGGAAAATTTCACGCCAGGCCATGGATGTTTAGCAAGTGGCATACTACCCAAAGCATAGTTTAGCTAGCAAAATTTAGCAAGTGGTATGCTACGTTTAGCTGTAGTTAAAGCTTAACAAACTCATTTAAAGGAAAACAACTGACAACTCTATTGTAGGCATTGTTATATATTTCAAGTATAGCACATTACTAAATACAAAATAGTATTTAAGCTAGTAGTAAGAGCACATATGTATAAAGGAAAATGATTATCAGTTAAGCTTTTCATTTTTACCTTTCTTTTTATCCACTGCAATTACACAATACATTTTCCTCAGTTGAGAAATCCCAGAAGAGTGGATGATTTTGTAATCCAGAGCTGCTTCCAGTAGCATAACAACAGTTGCATAACTGTGGTGAAATAAAAACACGGGTTTACTCTAACTTCCCTTCCACTGACAAGCCTACATAGTCATTAATGCTCTTTTAGCAAGTATTTTCTTTTATTCCAGGGATTAGTTTACTGAACCGTAATGACTGGCAACCTTGGTACATGCAGACACATCTCCCTGGAAGTGCTGTCTCTTGCCTGGCTAGGAGACCTTCCACAACCTGCTCCAGCAGAACATGTACATTATCTTAAGAAACAGCAAAATGTCTCTTCCCCATCCTTCTTCAAGCTGCATTTCTAATGAACTTAAGCCAGAGCTCTCAAGTGTTTACTTATTACTTATAGCAGGGACCAACCTACAGATGGTGCTCAGAGGATTTATTGTGCCAGGCCAGTAAGATCCCACTGTTATTGCCTTTCTGCAGCAATAACTCCAAGCTTTATCTTTGCATTGCTGTGATGTTAAGGGCACACTTCTCATATTAAGCTGAATAAAGAGTGTCACTATATATTAACCTTACTGCACAGAACATAATTGAACTCAATGGGGCTACTGCCCTCTGTGTTTCAGCAGGACTTGACTTTGAAGAAATAATAATTCACTGGTTTACAAAGGCAGAAATAAACTTTATTATACAGGAAGTGCTGGCGCAATACTGTGATTATAGGCACTGGCATGATTCACCTTGGGATTTTAGTTATACCTTGCCAAAAGAAGCTATTATCAAGCCCCAAATGACTCTAACAACACTACTATCAATGTGGCATTTAGAAGTTCATTCCCTAGTGGGAACAAAACCATCTCTTTTCTTCCAGTGTTGAAAATTAAATGCACAGTATTACTACCATCAATGAGGTGTTTAACTTCAAAATTGCCTTTCCTGGTGAGAATGAAAATGCTAGTTGCTTCCTTTTTTAAAATTAACAGCAGTGTTTTTCTCTCCTTTCTACCACACATACTTGTTTAATCAACCTGAGACACAGTATGTCTCTAGTGCTCAGAGACCATTGCAGGTATACACCTATGTTTGGCTGTGCGTGCATGTGTATGACATCCCATGCTCCGGGGCTGGGATCTAGCCTGTTGCCAGTATGATTCAAGCACACAATAACAAAGTAGGAAAATATGTCTGGAAAAAACACATAGTGAAGACAAAAGGCTTAATTTTGGTTTAAGTCATCTTTGTACCAACAACAAGGCTATGTTGATGCAGAAGGAGCATTAGAGAAAATTAACCCAAAATTAACAGCATACGGTGCCAGAAAGGTACCACACCATAGAAGTTGCTCACTACAGCCAAAAACTGTTGTGAACCATTCCAGAAGCATGCAGGACTGTCCTCTGACCTTTCTCCAGCTGTCACCTATGTTTGTGTTCACATATATGGTCAGTGGGCAAAGAGGTGAAATGGCTCTCAGTCCATTTCTCCTCTAAAATTGGGCAAGAAAAAGTTGTTCTAATCAGTCTTTGAGCTACTCTAGGACCAGATAATGTATTACGCTCTGTAGCTGTGCTGTCTCCAACATTCCCTAGAACAATGCTTTTGGAGGAGCCCGGGACTCATAGGTAAGTCCATATAATCTTATGCAAATGGGGTGACCAAAAGCAGACACAAAACTCTGAGATACGGAGGCCTACCTCTGATGTTTGGCATCAGGAGCTGTCATTCACCCAGCAACACCAGAATATGACTTCTGGGGATCCTCTGAGTGTACAGGATGCCCCTATCACCCTCTGGAGTCTAACCATCCCCAGCTCCTACTCTTAACTGGTATCTGAGCAGCTCAACATGGACTAGTCCCTAGTCACTTCACTTGGCGGCTCAGATGGTTGTGGAGGAGGACAGGGCATTCAAGGCTGTGTTGTTTGCTCTGTTACCCTTGCAAGAGTACAGGCAGTCCTGCTACAGCTACTCAGGCCTGGTTGAATTCCCGCTGTCCCTGAGGGGCAGATCTCAAGCCTGGGCCAAGTCCCAACTGGCTTTGTTAGAAAGCAAAACTGGCTCATTGAAGAGTGTGAACAAACAGGCTGGCAGCACGGATGATCTCAACTCGAGTGCAAACTCAAACCTATGTTTGCCAGGGATTCCATTCACCCTTCCCTTCTAGGGTCTGTATTGACCATGAAGTCAAGAATCATGGTATCACAAACTCAGAGGTCTAGGAGAATGGCCCACTTAATTTCTAAGTGGAAATCCTAGTGTGACAGATCATGCCCCTCGTGTATTTGAGCCTACATTACCAGATAACCACATGCAGGACTGATACAACTAATGCCTGGAAACAGATGGGTAACACTACACTGGTGGTGACCACAGTGCTGTTTCTAAACCTTCTGACATTGTTTCTAAACAAACCCATTGCTCCAAGACACCCACACCAGAGAGTATACAAACTTTCTGCCCTTTTCTTCCCCTACATGCAAATACAAAACAATGGTGAGTCTGCCAGGTCCCATCCCACTCATTACTGTTCGCTTGCTCTCTGTCACTGAATTATTCCTGCTGATGCACAAGCTAACATCGTATGGGCTAACCAAGTGAAGGAAAAGTACTTCCACTCTAACAATGGATGCAGAGCAAAAGTGCATTAGACTGTTTTTTTCTGGCTTAGTTTCCTTAATCACTTGGTTTTGCACCATAGAAGTACTACAAGATAAACCACTACCTAACAATTTCCATGAAATAAGACACTGAAGTCACTTAAGGAGAAACACTCCCTCCTCAAATGCAATCTACCTTGTAGTCCACTTCATGATGACACATAGGTGTTAAAAATTGAAAACTTAAGCAAACACAGACTTCTAATTCAGGAGGGGAAATCAATACAGCTCTCCTGGGACAGTCCCTTTGGAATTCAAACCTCTCTCCTCTGTCGCACAAATTCAGCAAGCACCATCTTGGCAGACCGAACCTTGTGGTATTTTCACAGCATGCTTATCACTTTTTCACACAGAATTCTCCAACTGGTTTTGAATCGAATTCAGGGGTAAACTTTTGCAACATGAAGACAGCCTACAGAGTGGTGTGAGTAATTACCTGAACCCTTTGTAGCCAGCAGCCCTCATACTTAGGACCCCTCATTCCATGTTTCCTCCAAAACGCTACAACAACCCATTTCCTTGCCACTACCTCCCCATCACACACCCAGGAGGTAAAAACATGAACTGATCCCATGAACTCTGACCTCAGCAAAGCCGGAACAGATCTGTAAGCAGAACTTTTGTTCACACTTTCACCAGGCAGAATACAAAGTGAGTAATCGTGCCCGTACCATCTCTTTTCCCCCGGGACCCCAAAAAATCTGAGAGAAGGAAACAGGCAGTCTGTCACAGGCTCGAGGGCTGAGGATGGCACGCGAGCACCCCTCCAGAAGCTGACACCCCTGTGAGCATCAGCCTGAACGCAACAGTTCGCGTGCGGCGTCCACACGCGCACTGCGAAAAATCTGAGACTTCAAGCTGCAGTACCAAGGAAAAAAAAAAATAAAAAGAGGAAAAAAAGCTAAACCCAACCCAGTCCGTGGGCCGCTATAATGGAGTGCGCTCAAACGGGCACGGGAAGCGAGGGGTCTAAGGAGCGACGTGCTCGCCGTGACCCCACCGCCAGCGTCCCGCCGCGCCGTGAGGTACCG
>NW_010972720.1:6310972-6316550 GCF_000737465.1 Haliaeetus leucocephalus
GGCGGGGAGGTCCATGGCGGCGGGGAAGGCCATGGCGGCGGCCGAGCCCCTGGGGCGGACGGCGGAAGAGGTGGCTTGGGCGGAGGCGCTGCGCGGGGCCTGCGAGCCCGAGCACCACTGGCGGCACCGCCGGGAGTTCCTGCTGCGCAACGTGGGGGAGCCGCCGGCGGCGGGCAGCGCCCAGCTCCAGCGCCTGGTGTCCCTCTCCATGGTGTGGGCCAACCATGTCTTCCTGGGCTGCCGGTGAGTGCGGGCCGGGGCGGCGGGCCCCGCGGCGGGCGGCGCGGCCCCCTGACGGCACCCCTCCCCTCCCCTCCCCTCCTCTCCTCTCCCCTTGTCGCCCCTCCAGGTACCCGCCGCAGGTCATGGAGAAGGCGCTGGAAATGGCCGAAGGCATCCAAGTGACCGGCGCGCCTGTCCGCACCACGAGAGATGAACTGGTTGCCAAGGTGAAGAAAAGAGGCATATCAAGTAGCAATGGTTAGCAGATCATAGCTGTGACAATACATAGGAGTCTAGAAAATGCTTGTTTTTGAATGTTTCTCGGTTTGCCTCGGGCTTAGAAAGTAGCGGAAATAATTTACTCCTTAAACTCCTTGTTAATTGTTTCCCCTCTCTGTGCTGTTTTTTCCTCGTATACCTGTAAAATAGATGTAACGCATACGTATCCTGTTGCTAATGTAGAGCTCTTGTTTTGCATTTCTGCAACTGGTGCACTTTAAGCTGATTATTTTTTTAAGGCGATGTAGACTATTGTGCTCCAGCTCAAACGTATTCTTCTTTGCCTTTAGTACTAGTCGGACGTTATTGCTTTGTGAGAAGCCTGGTTTCTTAAAGAAATTCTTAAAGTGCTATTGTAAAAGATGTTTTTATGCTATTAGTAGACAAAATACACTTGTTTGTTTGTTTTTAGGTCAGATAGTCTGTTTAATGTACTTTGGTCATTTTTGGTTTGGGCTTCAAGAATAGAAATACATACTTGCCTACGGGTCCCAAACCAAAACCTAGAATCTTGCACCTGAGTGTTTTTAGGCTTTTGTCCAAAAAATACTAAAATATTCAGAAATAGTAGATTAATACTTGAAATTACAGTTCAAAGTGTATTTCCAATATATACCTTTTAAATTCACAGAAATTATTGCTAGAAGTTTTTAGAAAATAGATAAATTGTCTCTAGATGGATATTTCATAGTGCAGAAATTAAAGAGAATAACATACTTCACTTGTTTTGCAGAAGGGGTAGAGGAGCCCTCCAAGAAGCGAGCTGTGGAGAAAAGCAAAGATTCTAAGGATACTGGGAAGGATGTGAAAACAACTAAGGCAGAAGCCCTAAAGGAAACGGAGAGCACATTGCCAAAAAAGCAGGAAAAAGATACTAGCAAAGGTCCAGAAAGCTCCCAGTCAACTTCCAGTTCAAATCAAGAAATGGTCACAGCATCAGACATAGAAACAGAAGGAAAATCTGCTAATGCTGAAAATACTACTGAACAAAATCCGTCTTCATCTGAAAAAGAGTCAGGAGAGAAGCCTCGCTCGAATCCGCCTAAGGAAAGCAAGTCTGAAAATGTGCCGTCACCCGAAAAGAAAACTACAGTAAGCACAGCGCCACCGGCTGCCAAGAGTGCCCCGCAGGCAGTGGCAGTGCCAGCGGCGGTGCCACCGGCTGCCAAGAGTGCCCTGCAGGTGGTGGCGGTGCCACCGGCAGTCAAGAGCACCCCACAGGCGGAGGCGGTGGCAGCGGCAGTGCCACCGGCCACCAAGAGCACCCCGCAGGCAGCGGCAGTGGCAGCGACAGTGCCACCCACCACCAAGAGCACCCCACAGGCAGCAGCAGTGCCACCGACCAGCAAGAGCACCTCGCAGGCAGCAGCAGTGCCACCGACCACCAAGAGCACCCCTCAAACAAGTGCTACATTGCTGTCTTCCAAAAACCAAGTGAGTGCCCCAGCATCAGTGTCCAAGAGCGGCGCTCAGGCGGGCAGCTCGCTGCTTCTGGCACCCAAGAGCAGCACTCAGGCAGGCACCTCGCTTCTGCTGGCCTCCAAGGGCAATGCTAAGGCGGGCTCTTCGCTTCTGGCCTCCAAGAGCAGCGCTGAGGTGGCTGCCTCGTTGCTGGCTGCTCGGAGCGGTGCTCAGCAGGGATCCTCGCTGCTGACTTCCAAGAGCAGCGCTCAGGTGGCTGCTTCACTGCTGGCCGCTCGGAGTGGCGCTCAGCAAGGTCCCTCGTCACTGGCCTCCCGGGGTGGAGCTCAGGCAGGTGCTTCCCTACTGGCCTCCAAGGGTGGCACACAGGCTGGTTCACCACAGCTTGCCTCTAAGAGCGGCTCACAGGCAGGTGAAAGCCCTGCTAAGGCTTTGTGCAAACCGTTAACCAGCGAAGATGCAAAGGAAAGACAACCTTTTTTCAACAGACTGTACAAAGCTGTAGCCTGGAAACTGGTTGCTGTTGGAGGCTTCAGTCCTAACGTAAATCACGCAGAACTTCTAAACTCATCTATTCAGTCTGTAAAAGCTACGTTAGATGTTGCTTTTGTTCCCCTGAAGGAGCTTGCAGACTTGCCTCAAAATAAGAGCTCTCTAGAAAATATAGTTTGTGAACTGAGGTGCAAGTCTGTCTACTTGGGTACTGGCTGTGGTAAAAGCATGGAAAATGCCAAAGCGGTTGCTTCAAGAGAAGCTTTGAAATTATTCCTCAAGAAGAAAGTTATTGTGAAGATCTGTAAAAGAAAATACAAAGGTAGCGAAATTGAAGATTTGGTACTTCTGGATGAAGAATCAAAACCTTCAAATTTACCCCCAGCTTTAAGAAATCCTCGTGAGATCTTGTAGGGGAGAGTCGCTGTTTGTACCTGTAGAGTATTTCAACACAAGGACTGAAGGTTAATTTTGTACTTTAAAAATGTAGGCTTCCAGATATTTTGTATTTCTTTCTCAGTTTTGCAAGACAATGATAGTTCTTTCACTTGGTAGCAATTGTATAAAAAACTTGTCAGAGATGACAAGTGCGCATTTAAAGGTATGCCTTAATATATAGCACACTAGTGTGCTGTTTTATTTGCAAAATAGTCTACCTAATTATTCTATTTTTAATTAAATGACTAAGGTACAATTTGCTGTTTAAAACCTGACAATTTTGTAATTCTTACGATTTGATGGCAGTGTGCTCAATTGTCTACCATGTCTTTTTTAGCCACATAGAAGTATGTATATAGGGACCATAATACTTGAATGATTGAAAGTTGTTTAAAAATTTCAATCAAAAAGTTGAATCATCTGTTTCAGGCTTGTTGCTCATAATGTTCACTGTTGCTCATACTAGGAGAGAAAATAGTTAGTTGATTATTTTTATGGGATGTTTTCATAACACTCGCAATATAAACGACTCCCTGATCCCATTTAACATTATACTAGCAGGTTAGATCCCATTTAAAGTTATACTGGCGAATTATCAATTAGCAGTCAAGTCACAGCTACTTCAGGCACCAAAACTCTGTAAGCCGATTTAATTTATATTGTGAAATATCATTTACAGGTTTTTTTTCAAATAAACATGGATTTCTACACTAAGCATATTTTGACTGCTAATAAAACCTCTGGGATATGCTTTTATAGTACTTTGGTTTTGGCCATTAAATATTCCAGCCATTTCAATAACTTTGCAACACCTTGAGAAAAGCTTTACTTTGAGTGGCTTCAAGGTGTAATCCCACAAGGATGAGTTGTTTTCTTTGGATGCGTAGCTGAAATACTGTAAAACTGATAGAATATCTATTTCTACTTTTGTAATGCCAAGATAAGCAAAATGAAGATGCTGCTGTCTGCTGGAGGCAGCCAGTGTGTTGTCAAGTGTTCACACTAATTGAGCCCTTCCTTTGCTACATTTTTAGGCCATGTACAGAATGGTATGAAGCAAAGAAAGTGGGAGATTACGTTTTATTTTCAATGTTACTGAAATACCTGCACAAACTGCATGTTTTGATATATTGGATAATGACATGTAATTGTAAAAACATAATGTCTTCAGTGCTACTTTGAATTAATCTTGTCCGATTACGGTAGTTGGCATTGTTTAGTGGCGACCTTACACTTGACTGACAGATCCGTTGATCGAGTACTGCAGGAGTGAATAGGAATTCCTGGGATCTCGGTAGTATACATGTCCACTTAAAGACTTCAAGTTCTTTTGTGATTTTGGGGACTAAACCACAATGGCGTTGTTACACTGTACCCTGCGTGATTTGAACAGCAGTGGCTGTCCAGTCCGTAGCACCTGAAGCCTGCAAGGCGCTCGCGCTTCCCGATGGCCGGTTGAGAACTTCCTCCGTCTGACCCCTGTGCTTCTGTGCCCTCGGTCGCCCTTCGCTCTAGTTAGGTTTCTCAGGAGTTCCCCCTCAGTGTTTCTGGAGCACCACCCGATGTTCGGAACGCAGCGCATTAAATTGCGCCTTACAGGGCGTAAGAACTGGTGTGAGCTTGTAGTGCAGAGCGAGTTTTGTGCTGTATTTAGGAGTCGTGGTATTCACACTAGGAAGTGTGAGATTTGTTTTCAAATCCTTGCCCTGTTCAGGTGGAGACACAGAATGACTGTTTTTGTGGGGCAGGAATTGCATCCTGTGCCCTCTGAAGTACAGCTTTTCTAGCTGCTAGCTCGGGCATCTCCAGACCTCTGGCTGAGAATTGCAGCATGTCTTGCAATGTGAAAAACCTGTGTTTCCCGTCTGTAAAGTGAAGCTCACGGTATTTACTGACCTCAAGGGGGTGTTAGGGTAACTGTGTTAAAAGGCTGAGGTGCTAGATGCCTTTTTTTAAAGTCCTGACTTAAGCTTACTTTTTTTTTAAATTTTTGAATGTTATTCCTCTTCGATGTTTGGTTGTGATTCATTAAAGGATGAGTCTGTAGCTACTCTTAATAGAAACTGAAAGTTGAAGTGTGTTATTTTTATTTCACATTCTGCATGGAAAGCGACTCGACAAGGAGATGCTAACGTAGAAGTAAAAATAAGCATTGAGTATTTGAATGAATGAGAATTTATTAACGTTTCATTAACCCCAGGGGAAGAAAGAAAGAATTTCAAAGAACTGGCTGTGGCAGGAAGTGTTTGTGCAGTCCTGTCAGTTCTGAAACCTCTGGGTCCACCTGCCAGCTGCTGTCCTGGTCTCTAGCAATTGGGATGCTGGTCTTGGATTGTCAGGCCTGGCTGACGAGGACCGGCGAGAGCAAACGCACTGACGCTGTCGGCGTGCGGAGTTGTCCCGGGGGACAAAACCCAACCAACCGAAAGAAAAACCGGCCCTGTGTTTCTGCAGGAGTACAGGAAGTTGCAGTCATCAGAAATGACTCGCGTTTCCTCTGCGGGCTGCTAGAACAGCTTAAGAACGTGCTGTCGGTTCCTTACGGACAGCTGCCCCGCTGGCGGCCGTTACCGGGTGACGAGGTACACACCGATTCGGGGGGCAACCGGCAAAAGCTCCCGTTTTCCCGCTGGCAGGCGACTGAGGTGACGCGGGGCGCTGGCCACAAGGCGGCGCTAGAGCGTCCCGGCGCCGCCGGCTCCCGCCCTGCCCCCCCCCCCCCCCC
>NW_010972720.1:6316560-6326578 GCF_000737465.1 Haliaeetus leucocephalus
GGGCGCGGCTCGGCGCCCAGCAGCCGCTCGGGCTGCCCGCCTCGGGGGCGGAGCCGCGGCGCTCAATTTGCTTAATATATTCCCGGGGCGGCACCGTTCCCTGCGTGGGGTCGGTATCGCGCCCATCCGCGAGCGTGGCGCTCCTCCAGGGCGGCCGGCGGCCTCCCTGTCTGTGCGCCCCCTGCGGAGTCCAGCAAGGGGGAAACGGGGACCGGCGGACGCAGCTCGCTCTGTCCGAGAAGGCCTCCCGCCTGGTGCCTCATATAAGGCGGCGGGGGCGAAGTTAGGACGCCGGGATGTTCTGAAGACCTGCTCGCTAGGCCACGCACGGAGGACACTGGTTCCTCAAGGGCCCCGCGCCCGCCTAGGGGAAAGTCCCCGGACCGCCGGCAGAGAGTGCCGGGCGCTGCCAGCGCCCTCGCCCGCCCCCACCTCACGCAGCTCCCGCCGAGACGCCCCCGGGCCGAGCGGGTGAGCGCGGGGCGGGCTCTCGTCACGGCCACAGACACGCAGGTAGTGCGCAGGCGCACTAACAGAACGGGGCTCACTCTCAGGCCATCCCCTTTTACCGGCCCCGGCTCCCCCTCGGCGGGGCGGTGCCCGAGCCCCGGTGGGCCGGGCTGGACTACCCCGGCGGCGGAGCTCCCGGGGAAGAACTTACCGCTGCGTGGTAACTGCCCCGGCGGAGCGGAGTTGCTCGCAGGAAGGGCAAAGCACGCGTGGGGACGCAGTGGTGCTCCGGCGGGCAGGACGCGCCGTCCCGCCGCCCCCCTTCTCCTGGTGCCCACTGGGCTTGCAGGGTGCCTCCTGGCGTACGGACTCGGTCGGGGAGGCGCTCGGCCGAGGGAGCGCCTATCCCTGCCCGAAATGCTTCCCTTCCTTCCCTGCCCCAGGAGGAAGCAAGAGGCCGGCGGAAGTACCTTGTCACGTTCCTTTGCAGAAGTTGAACACCGGAGACGGCGGAGTCGGACGCGTGTCCGAGTGACAGCACAAAACCTGACACAGCGCAAACACCACGCTTCGCCAGCGCGGCGGTCCCTTAGGCGCACGCTGCCGTGCTGGGCGTACCCCGGCTCTCCCCTGCTCACCCGCACCTCCTCCGGGAAGGCCGGCACGCTGACCAGCGAGCGCCACCAGTGTTACCTGCCCACGCTAGGCAGACGCTCCCTGATGCTGGGCAAGATGCTGCTGCCTGCACGAAAGCACTAGCCGTGCTGATAAACCGAATTAATTTCGTAGGCAGTGCCGTTCTTGCCCCTAGTATGTCGAGCAAGTAACACATCACCGTGCTCGACCCCGTGGAATTAAGCCCTCCGCTGCCCTACAGTCAAGTCTGGCGTGAAACGCGACACAAGAGCGCTACCAGAGATCCCCAAAATAACATCAGGTTGACGCATCTGAGACTCAAAAAACATGATTAATGCTCCCCTTACCCAAGCAGCCCAGAGCCAACACTTCCTTCTGCTCGTGCTCTCTTGGTACTTTGGAAGCTCCTGTGAGGAGCCCAGGTCTGCTAAACTAGCAGCGTCTGTCTTGTTGGTCGAGCGACAGGCACATGGCCTATGTGTAGGCACAGTACAGTTTGCAAACCCCGCTGGTTTCCAGCCTCTGCCATTCTTCTTCCAGCAATATCCTCACGGTGACATCTTCCCAGCCGTGTCAGACCCCTGTGCTAGGCAGAGGAGACCAGTGTGCAGAGTGGGGAGTAGCTCTGCGCAGAACTGGCTACGACAGCTCTGACTGCTTCGCACAAGAGCTTTGTAAAGGATGCACGGGGGGCTGACAAACCACCTGGCTCGAGCTGTCATTTTGGTTGCTGTCTTAGCACTTGAACTACTTCAGTGTCTTTCTCTCTTCTCTCCTGTAATGCTTCATCTGATCAGCTACACATACATGGGAAAACAGAGATTTCAAATTAAAATGCTATCAAAGAACCCATCCCAAAAGAAACAACTAAACTAGGGCACACCTCTATGAAGTTCTCTGTTTTTTTGGTTGAGAAACTGTAATGAAATCCCAGTGTCCTAGTTTCATCTGCTAAAAAGGATATATCTAAGGCTCTATGAAGCTAACGTTTCATGAGCTGTCATCCCTCTGTAGTGCAGGTAGCACCTGCAGTGCAGGCTGAAGACCGCAGACAAGCTTGTGTAGACAAGCTGAAGCTTGTGCGGTGACTGATGTGGGTTTGTTTTTCTTTTTTGGCTCTAAAGGTTGCACTACAGCGCCTTAACAATGTGGGATGGTTTTGTTTGTGTGTGGACAAAATTCTCTCACGTGTAGTTTATGGTAAATGTTGGTCTTCACATTTGTTAACAGGAGAGAATACATCAAAAATCACACTCATGTTGACTGTAGATGACAATAAGCTGGCGTGATGTGGTCCAGAGACTGAGGGGAAAAAAGCACCCATTGAAAGAGTTTTGATGCTGTCTCTCTCTTTCACTAGTTAGATCTGTCCCCCAGCTTTAGAAGTTGCAAACTGCAGAGAAAATAACAGCAATATGTGCTTTGTAGATTTTTTAAGCTTTTCTTTCAGCCAAAATGTGCATTTTTGCAATGTTTTCCATAGTGTATAATATGCCATGAGCTTTGTCTATTTAACAACAATTAACTTGTATTTGTGTGCCTTCTAGATGGTTCTATCAGTTGCCACTGCCACAGCAAAGGTATTGCCATTAGCTAGGTTCTGTGTTTTTAAGAAAATCTTGTAATTTATGCCTGTTACCCTTGCACCACCCCCCATTTTACATCTGCTGTCAGGAAGTATCAATTATTAGGTTGTGATTAATTCCGCTCCTCTTCCTTGCATGAATTTAAACCTGTGATTGCAGGAAGACAAGCTACTGCACGTGGCTGAGCTGGGCTACTTGCCAGTGTAAGGCGGGCCTAAGCAGAGTGTTACCAGCACTTGCACGTGACTATTCAGACATACGGCTGGCCTTTCGTACGTGACGGCAGAGGTTTCCACCTGCACTGAAGACACACGCATATACAAGCATTCAGAAAAACAGGTTTTATGTTGATACCTGGTAATAGTTTCAAATATGTCGTAGGCTGATTTTGAAAATGGCACATCATAATTTCTGAGCACAACTGCCTGTTGCTAAGGCAATGGGAGATTGAGTTCCAGTGGTTACCTCCAGTAACATTCCTGCAACTAAAAAAGCATTGTTCAGCTCTAACATCTGAGCCTACAGCCCTTTAAAGTTTCAACTGTCACTAATGGTCAAGTAACGTTAACTGTTAGGCCCAAGTAGACTGCAAAATGACTTGTTTTAAATACTACTCTCAGAAATTAATCACATTGGGCAAAAGATACTTTGTCACTAGTAAGAAAGCCGATCTAACCAATGTTTGCCCCGTTTTCTAAATCCTCTGGTATTTTGCATTTTAGCTGCAGTCTAGGAGACAAACTATGTTCAGTCAGATGCTGCTCATATTTTGACAAGAGCCTTCCACCCCAAATCCTTCCTTAATTTGGAGCAAATGTCACATTTTTGTTTATTATTTTGGGGAAGAGGATGGTTGAGAGGCTAGGGATCTGTTTATCTTGTTTAACCAATAATTTTTCTCACAATTACAACTGAATAATAAAGCAAATGTAAACTCTGTCAGTTCTTGGAAAAAAGTATATATCAGTCATATGTTAGTAGTATAGAATAACACTAATTTTTGGTAACTTGGAGTAAGTGGTGGCACTGAAAAATCTGCATAGCAGCAGTACCCCTAAGAAACATATAATGCAGATGACTTGGTGCTACAGAGTTGTTTTGAAGATATGAAATTACTCTCTGGTGCTATTTGCAGTGACTTTTCAGTTGCACTAGAGATGAATCATTTATACTAGGTTTGGATAAGCAGATTCCAAAGAGAAAAAAACCAATCCACACTAGGAGGGAAATAAAATGAGGCTTCCTCCTGTTTGGTGTGGAGTTTTAATGATGTATGGCAAAACTCTATTTGAGTTTTCAGGGGAACTCTGAAATTCATAAATGGTAACTATAGACATGTAATTACCCCATTTCCACATATGGAGTGGAATTCATTTCACTGACATCTCTGACAACAGACCTGGGCTGCCCTTACAGTCAATGGAGACGTTTTTAGGGCAAGACCTATTTATACTGATATTGTCTCTCATTCAATGTATTTGGCTGGATGATTCTCACCTTTATTTCCTGAGTTTGAAAGGAAAATCAACATACACATACAGGCAAGTATTATGAACATCTTAAGCCATCAACTACTGAAACTTCCTGCAGGTGCACCGCCTGCCCTCATTTCACAATCTTGATTACAAAGCTGTGATTGTGTATGTTTGTTCCTCACAAAAGGAAGAACTAAGAGTGTGTTTTTCACATGCCCTGTGCTGAGTAGCAGAATCACAGAAATGCAGCATGCATGTTAGTGTGTATCTCAGGTAAAAGCACACAAAAAATCCTTTGTTTATTGTGGGCAAAAAGGGGCTCAGTTATTTTCCATTAAAGTCACCTGGATTCCTCCATTTACTTGAATGGAAGAGGATCAAGCTTCAGAGCTCAAGTAAGACAATAAAGATGGTTGCCACATATTTGCATAAGATTAACTTGTTACCATTCCTCACCTGCCTTCCCTAAACACCATCTGCACACTTCGTGAGTTGTTTGGCGTGGTGATTGGCTCTGAAGCCAGAAAGCAAATCCACCCATCATTTATGCTTTAAAACAGTAGGTAAGGAAGAAGAGTCACTGTCTGAAAGCTGTTTCCTGGAGAGGAGAACAGAGACTTGTTACTTCAGCCACAAGTGGACAGATCCGTGTTGGAAATGACAGGGAATGATCCATGTGGCTCTACCCATCACAGCAGCCAGATGCTGCCCCTCAGCTGGTTCCCTCCTCTAAGGAGCTGCAGTTCCTAGGCCAGTCAGCATGCTCCACAGCACCTGTGAGATGTTGGTGTTGTCCACCTCCTGCCAACTTCCAGAGGGCATTCTGAACAGAGCGGATACTCTCAAAAAGGAGCAGTGAGGTTCTGCTCAAAACAAAGTGACAATATGTCAGTATGCTCTGATGGAAGCAATGATGTCATATAAAAGTGAATTCCTTAATATCTCCAGCCTTGGGCCTATCAACTTCTCAAAACACTTTTGGGTACAGTCATGGGATGAGAGTATGGAAGCTGAATGGGAAGAACTGTAAAAATAGGTAAATAGTTATTACAAAACAAAGCACAAAGTACACATAGTTTGCACACTTTACTCCATTTTTCACTCTGCTTACGGTGAGATAAACAGAACCCATCAGTTCGAAGAAAAAAGATGAGCTGGATATTGCAGCTGCCTTCTTCCCCATGTTAATACAAGTCAACTGATAGCTAATTTGGGCTCAGGAAGAGATTTTCTTTTAGAGCATATTGACAGAAAACTTGGAACGTCTCCAGGTTTTGAAAAGATGTTTGCATTTGGATGAGGAAGAACATACATCTCCTGATCAGTGCGGGATGTTTATTACTTGTTGCTACAGAGCTCTTTGATAGAGCTGAGGGTGAGGCTAGCTGGGAAAAAAACACATGCCCGTGTTTTCAGGAAATGTACTGGTTTAGTTTATCACCTTATTGAAATTATCTGATGTTAGGCCATGTCTTATTTTTAGGTGTCCTACACTTGTGTAAATGAAAGAGAAAAATAGTAATGGTTGTTTCCATATGATTTGTGTTCCACCAGATAAATCAAGGCTAATATTTAAGGAAAATCAAAAGTGATTACAACTGCCATTACAGGGAAGTATCTTTTTTGGATGACCTGTTGTTAGAGAAGTTTTCAAGAATAGCTACAAACACGCTACTATATCTGTAGCTCTGACAAGGACAGCCTCTTCCTGGAATATCACCTATATGAAGGTCAGCTATGGCCTTTCTATACAACTTTTCTATGGCTTATAGCTTTCTTCAGCTGACTTTTTAAAAAGCCCATCTGGCTTGTACTCATTCTTTCTTTTCTTTGCATTTCTCTTCTTGGTATCTTGGAGAATTCTTCATCCTCTTCATCCCATGGAAACCAGAGAAGCATACCCACCGAGAAATATATATCATCGAAAATCAGTTCTGTTCCATTTACTTAAAAGAAGCACCCTGTGATCATCCTTTGAGCATTTCCACTAAATGCTAAGTAGGTCTTTCACACTTACAGCCCCTTATGGACTTATCCTCATCAATAATGCTGCTTTTCATTATTTCTTCCACAGGCTGAAACTCTTCCTGGGGTATCAATGGAAAGAAAAAAAAGTCTAACCAACTTGTGTATTATTAGGTGAAACAGGACAGGAATCAGCTATGGTTTCAGGATGTAAAATCAGGATTATGAAAGATGAGAGGCAAAACTGCAAATGGGGAAAATAAGATTTGGATTAAATATCTAGAAATATTTTAGCATAGTAAAATCTACAATATAATGAAATAATCTTTCACAAAAAGAAGGGGAGTACTCTGATTGGCACTTTAAAAAACTATACTGGGAAATGATAAAGTTGGGATCTATTCTCCATGAAAAATTGAGGTAGTTTAGAGACATATAAATAAATCTAAATAAACTGAACATAGGACGTCTGTGTATTATTTACTCTTGGAAGACAACCATTGAGGCGGGTTTTATGCAATACACCCTAATAACACAACCCTGATACCACTGTGACTATCAACCGCAAGCTGACAATTCTCCACTCAGTGGAGAGGGCTGGTGGAAATGTATGGTCATTCTGCCTGTCCACCTCTACAAATAGCAGGGTTTTGCTCTATCATGCCTCTTCTTATCTCCAGATTATTCTCACAAACAGACATCGAAAGAAGAGACATGGTTGGGTCGCAGATGCTATCAACCTGCAAACTTGAGTCCAATACATCAAAATTCTCCAGTGCTTGCTCCTAGCCATTCTGAGGCATGATCAAACCAGAGAATTCATCCTGCTACTCTTGCTTTCCTCCCTGCTGAGGCTTCAAACATGCAGCAAGCTGAGGCTTCTTTTCCTGGGGAAATCTGGTCTAACATTACTGCTGCATTCTTAAGACTACTCAAAATTTAAATCTTTTAGTGTTCAAAAGCAGCAGATAACATTTAAAGTCAGGAAACGCTAGCTGATCTCTGCTGTACCTTAGATACTGCTTCCCCCATAGTGACAAACAGCAAGTTTTTAGCACAGAAACCACCTGTAACTGATGTTACTAATTATTCTAAAAAGACTTTCTTGGTTATTTCTTTACCAGTGGTGCATACATAGTTTCTTGCCGGGAAAAAAGTGATGTCAAATTGTTATTTTTAAATTAACATTAATTGTAATTAATTTTTAATTTAAAATAACATGTTAATTTTTCATGAACATTTTTGCTTTATTTTTCTGCTCTGTAGGGGAAATCTCTGTTTCTCAGCTTTATTTCTTCATGAGGTGGCAGAACAATACAGCCATTCAAATTTGCTATAAGCAGAAACACAACCCCTCAAAACAGCCAACATCTTTCTAAAGAATATAGTATCACTTACATTAATCCAGGTCCTTTTGCACTGGTATACAGGTAGTGTTTTTTGCCTGTACAGTAAGTGTTATCTGTTAATATTATATGAAAGAATTCAATTGATGAGGCTTCAGTCACTCACAAGTGACAGCAATGAACACCATACAATAAAGCGTCAGTGGTTTACTGCTGATGGAAGTGAAAGTAACTAGGTTATTTTGACTTTCTAAAGCTATTGTGCAAAAATGAGACATGTAGCATAAAATGATCTGAGGCTTAGCTTCATTAATCTGAGCTGTTGCAATACACAAAAAAGAGGCAGCTGGTTTTATTGGCGTTACGTATTTTAAGATGAAGGTGTCCTCTTAAGAACATGAACACACTGAGTTGCAGACTTCCTGGGTTTTTTGGCCAGAGTGACATCAGCGTAATAAAGAATGTTTTGAAAGTACTGCCTACAACTTTGTTTTCATTCATTTTTATGAACTTGCCAACGCATTGGTGACTTGGGCAAAGCTGTCCATCTACAACTACAATGACTCAACATCTTAGACGTAGCCATCTGAAAATCACTGTCATGTAGGATACCAGCTTAGCAGCTGCACGAGTTGGAAGTTACGAATATGTTTAAATACTTTTATGAACTGGGGTCTTAAGAAAATACTACTTGCAGACTGCCATCACGTCAGATGCTGATCTGCAGGGTGGTCAGACAAAGTCAGTGAAGTTCAACACACTAATTTTGTTGTAGGACTAGCCATGGAGCCATCTGGCACAGATCACGTATTCACAGAATTGTAGAAAAACACACAGGCTGGAAGGGATCCTCTGGAGGCCATCAAAGCAGAGCCAGCTTCAAAGACAGATCAGGTTGTGCCAGGCCTCATCCAGTTAGGCTCCAAAAATATCCAAGGATGAAGACTATATAACCTGTGCTGGTGCTTAACCACTACTCTAGATCATGCCATCCTGAAATGTTATCTACAGGGTTAGTATGGGTACTCTTTTAGTGCTGGCCACTCACCTATAGGTAGAAATGTCAGACAGAAGGGGCCTTGGAAATTTTTTTTTTTCTTTTTACCCTTGAATTCAATCATCTCTGATGCTGTTTTTTCTAAGTTTGCCAGATGATGTATTTTTCCCCACTTTTTTTCAGGTTCCTGAAATACAAATGCAACATACTGCAAAACATACAGGTCTCTTCAGGATGTTTCAAGACTCGCACAAGATTTTTTTTTTTTCCTGGTGCTTACCCATTATTATTCATGTAGTAAAGATCAGAAAAATGTCTGAAAGAGACGTGGGGATGAAATCTCAACCTTTTAGTAATTCTGTCTGGTTTATCATTCTCCCAGTAGGAAAAAGTATATAGCTAAAATGTATATTTCTAGTTTTGTTTCCTATTATATTTGCTGTGGCCAACATTTGACACAAATTCTGCAACAGCCTTGGGAAAGACAGGATACTCTGTCAAAATTGGGAGATTTGTTGGCAGGTAAGTGGGTTTTAAAAGGCTAAACTTCTTCGACGCCTTATTTAAAATTCTCTGAAACGATTCCTCAGGATAAAATGTCACCCAGCTTCCCTAAGTAATAGTTTATCACAAATCATTTTGCTCTTCTTTAAAGCTAAATCAGGTGGCTCTTGTTACAGGCGAGAACAGTCTAAACTGCTGCTTCTTGCAGTTGGAGAACATGAATTAATTAGATGCCTCACTCCATCAACTGCTACAGGGAGAAAAGCTTGACTATGGAGCACACTCTTGTGTACCAGACATAAACTTGCCTTCCCGGCACACAGCCCGTCACTATGCTATTGGTACAAACCTCACTTCATGATGAAAACTGCTCTTTAGAAATAAATTGTTGGAGATATAGCTCACGAGACTATTTGGAAGAGAAATATGCAAGCCATCTGCAAACAATTTAATGTGTATATTCATTTTATTGCAATATAACTTGCTCGGATCCCCCTCCTGTCAGACACAATGCCTTTGGAAAGGTGCGTTTCGAGAGACTTAGTAGTATCAGATTTTGTATGCCAAAACATCACAAGAAAATGAGAGGATGGTGCAAAGGGTAAGGCTTCAGCATGAAACGTAAAACTTCTGCACTTTACTGCATGCTCAAAAATCTTTTGTGTTACTTCCTGAAAACGTGGGAAGGTTCAGGGTCAGGACTGAAAACAGTGCAGGACATGACGGCCTATACCGGCAAGAAGTGTAATCCGTGACAGCCGCAACACGTCCTCGAGACAGACTCCTCGACGTCTCCAGGGTCAAGAGAACATTTTGGGAAGAGCGAATAAACACGGGGGGGAAGCCTGACCGAAGAAGGGCGTTAATCAGTGCTAACAAACACAGCCCACGGGAGCAGGAGGAGGCACGCCTGAGGGACCCTCGCGGCCTTCAGAGCCAGCTCGCAGCGCCGCTCCCCGCCCCGCTAACGACTCCGCAGCGGCAGAAGCTGACTGAAAGCTGCAGGTAAAACGGGACTACTCACACCTGGCGGTCATGTCCGCTCTCTTCACCTTCACC
>NW_010972720.1:6328063-6379725 GCF_000737465.1 Haliaeetus leucocephalus
CCCCGCTGGCTGAACCGTCGGCCGCGCCGCAGCAGGCGGGGGCACGGGAATCGGGTTTGGGGCTCCCTCTGCCCCGCCGCCCTGCGGGGGTGGGGGTGCCGCGTGCCGGCGGAGCCGTGCCCCCGTCCCACGGTAAATCGGCGCTCTCCGGCCCGGGGGGGCTCCATAAAGTGTTAGGTGCGTTCCCTCGGGTCACGCAGAGGGTCCGTCGAGCGGGAAGTTACCCTGAACTTCAGCCAAAGAGGCGGCTTCTTCCGAAATGCAGGTTAAATACCGGTTACCTCCGTGCCACCTCGCACTCTTGGGCTACGCGGCTGCGGTATCTTTTCCTTCCAGTTACTGCCCTACCGCCTAATCGTGAGACGGGACCCGCTCCTGGAGAGCGTTATTGCTTGAAGTATGCCGCAGAGGCCGAGTGGCGTGGACCCACGGCCGGAGCGGTCCCGCGGGTAGGAACTAGAGCCGTATCTCCCTCCCCTCCTCATGGGAGGCTTTCTTCAGTATGGGTGGGAGGGGACAGTTAAGGCCTTTCAGACGTTAAACGGGCCACCTCAGAAGACGGCTATTGTAAAAGGATTCTTTCAATTATCTTTCTAATTACCCAGGAAGATACATAAGAACAGGCTTTGGTGAGTTTTCTGGGCTTTTAAAGTCTAGAGGGCATAGACTTGTCTGCAGCATTTTGAATTCTTAGTCGAGGCTGGACTGCCTAGCAGGCTCTTTACCTGATCTGTGCTGACTAGCCAACGTTCCACATCTGTCTTGAATAGATTCAATCTTCTATTTAGGCTGTATCTCCTATATGTATTCCTCCAGCCACTAATACAGTTCTGGGCCAAAGCAGAAGTTTGTTGCTAGTTTTACCACTGTTTTAAAAAACAACAACAACAAAAAAAAAACAAACCCTAAAAAATGGATACAAATATTTTAGGCCCAAGTCTGAAGATGTAAAAGCAGTGCTATATAATTTCAGCTAATTTAAAGGCAGTGATAGTTCATGCAGGAGGGACAAAGCCACTGCTGTGCTTGGAAAACTGAAATCCTTTTAGCTTTTATTAGCTACACCAAACTTAATCAGATTATCTGTAATAAACACTTGGCCCTGGATTGTGTTGTGTTGGTTTTTTTGTGGAATTTTTTTTTTTAACAGGGGTTTCAGAGCTATTTAGTTGGACGAATGGATGCCTTCTCTCACCTTAGGGACCAACAAGGAGTTTGGTAAACTTGCACCTCTGTCAGTCCAAAAGTTACTTCCTCTTTTTAATGGATGGTGATCCATTTAAAGTGTTCAGCATATTTTCACAGGCTGCATCTAGGGAGTAATCAATGTAGGGTGAATGTTGTTCTCTGTGACAATGTGAAAAAGCGAACAGTTATTGCTTGTGGGTTCTTCTGGGCAGGGCATTCTCAATATGGGAAATCTGTGTAACTATACCTACACTCTCCCCTACGTCCCCCTAAAAAAAGGCTGGGTGGGAGATAATGTGACTGCAGAATATTGTACTCTGGTTATGCCTTTCTAGTTCAACAGCATACAAAGGACCTTACTCCGTGCTTTTCAGGAGCAGAGAGTAAGATTTTTATTTTATTTTTTTTACCCACCCTGTCAGGGCAACAGGCAAACGATGCAGTTGAAGATGCAGGGAAACAAAGCTTGTGTAGCATTCTTGGTAGCTGGAATGGTAGTATTGAGAAAAAATAGGTTAAGTGATATACTGGACAGGCAGAATAGTGATTTTTATCTTCCCCTAGTAAAAGTCTGGAACAGAACAAAATGCTGTTGGCTCCTGTTGTCATACAGGTTTCAGAATTTATAGTAAAAAGCAGCCGTTCATGCTTAAGGAACTGTTTCAAGATGTCAACAGGAAAAAAAATCACTGTGAACAATGTTGAGATAATATCTATGCCTTCCATTTAGTACAAGCTTGAATCATTTCACAACTGTACAATGCAGACAAATTTAAAAATGAAAGCCAGTTTGTGAAACACAGGTCTTTAGTAAGAGATAGATTGTACTGCATATCTTGCTTTAGAAGTAAATAGTTTAGTATCATTCATAAATTCTCTGGCCTGTTCAAATAAAAACCTTAAGTTGTCTCTGAAGGAACCAGTACTGTATCTAACACTGCATCAGGTTTCACTGTCAGTTCTACTAATCTGCTTCCTTCCACATAGCAATTTCTCTGTCTTTTATGTATAGATCTAGCGTAACTTTTGGTCTGGAAAATATTATTTTGATATCCAGCAATACAGAACAATAGAGTACAGACTAAGACTGGCTTGTAAGGCATTTGTTAATCTCATATTTGGGTTCATTAAACTTGCTTCGAAGAACTAAATTTTATGAAAGATTCACAGCAGCTCAGCCAGTTATTTTGCATGACTTGCAAGAAGAAAAGCTTAGAAGTCAAACTGTGAGCCACTCATTACTAGTTGCTTAAAAATATCTTGTGATGCACTAAACAGTAGGTCACCTATTCTGAAAAGTTCAGCCTTGATTTAAAATGCAACTTTTGCTGTAATTTGTTTTGGTAATAGGAAAAGCATTTTGAGTGGTTTAAGTTGACTTAAATCCTGATTGTAAATCTGATATTGTGTGACTTCAGTTGTCATATTCTTTTTATAACTATGTCTACCTGAAAGTGTAATACCAAACCCTTAGATGAATAAGAAGGGGAAGGCAGAGGACCTGGATATCCTGATTCCAGAGTGTTATATATCATGATATATAACGATTATATGAATTCTAAGTTTCTTCCTGTGATACAATAAGCTATTGCTTTGGTTAGTAGACTAGGGTTTTGGAACTACTGGTAAGGACTCTTAACAGAAATTCCTGCTTTTTCAGATGAAGGCAGGATCTGGACTATCCACACTCCAGCAGTTGTGGTCCCCTTCCTTGGGTTATCCTTTCTTTTTCCAATGGCTAAAATAAGCTTGTTTTTTCTTAGAATTTGAGAATTTTTTCTTGCAACAGATTGTGATCTTAAACATTGATTTGATGACCACGTGCAATATGAATAAAATATCTGATCTAGCCCACTAGGGAATACTATAATTAAAATTTGTACTATTTCTCATCAGTTAGAAATACATGTCTATATTTTCTTCAGCATGTTCCATCTTGTGTAATTATTCTTATTATCTTTATTTTATAGAAGCGCTAAAAGAAATAGATGATGTCTATGAAAAATACAAGTCTGAAAATGATCCTGTTCAGAAGAAACGCTTGCAGCAGCATCTTCAGCGTGCATTAATCAACAGCCAAGAACTTGGAGATGAAAAAATTCAAATAGTTACTCAGATGCTAGAACTGGTAGAGAATAGAGCCCGGCAAATGGAAACACACTCTCAGTGTTTTCAAGATCTGTCTGAGAACGAAAAGCCTCTAGAAAAGGCGAAGATGGAGTCCTGCCAGCCAGAGAGATCTTCACGTAGACCTCGTCGCCAGCGAACCAGCGAAAGCCGTGATCTGTGCCATATAGCAAATGGTATTGATGACTGCGATGATCAGCCACCTAAAGAAAAAAGATCTAAATCTTCCAAGAAGAAAAAACGTTCCAAAGCCAAACAAGAGAGAGAGGTTTCACCTGTAGAATTTGCAATTGATCCCAATGAACCAACTTACTGCTTATGCAACCAAGTGTCTTACGGCGAAATGATAGGATGTGATAATGAACAATGTCCTATCGAGTGGTTCCACTTTTCGTGTGTTGGACTCACCTACAAACCAAAGGGGAAATGGTATTGCCCCAAGTGCAGAGGAGACAATGAGAAAACGATGGACAAATGTACTGACAAATCAAAAAAGGATAGAAGATCGAGGTAGTGAAAGCAATTCATGTTTTAAAGAGTTGCTCCTTTTATATTAAAATGTTTAATTTCCAGAGAACGCTGTTTTAGGAAATGCATAAGACTATGCAATAATTTTTAATCTATAATATTAATGGAGTATTAAAAGCTGTTATACCTTCTGTGATCTTTAACTTTCTGCACTGAATAACCAAATAATTGAAACAGGGTGGCTTCAGACTTTCACAGAAGACATTACAACATATGGCGCTTGGTTTCAATTTAACCCCATTAGTATTTTAAAGAACCTTGTGAATCTTGAAATAATGGTGGTGGGAAAGATACTGAAGAACTTTTCATGTTATGGGAAAGGCATTGAAAGGCCTCACGTAACTGCTAGAATCTTAACAACTGAATTTGTTCTTTATCCCAGGTCTTAAGTTTTAAGTTTTTGTGTTAACATCACACATTTGGAATTAGGGGGTTTGAATTCAGCTGTAACTGTAAAAGTCTTCCAAGCTAAAAGCAGACCTCTTCAGTGACTTTCATATGACCAGTATGTTATTTCAAGGAAGAAAATACTACTAACTTAAACTTTTTTTTTGTCAATATTAAACTCTTGTCTTTGTGACTTTACACTTGGGAGTCAATTTTTGGATATGATAGAATTATGGTGTATACGCAGTTTTGGATATTCTTAGTACATTTGGGTTCTGTTGAGCATCCTGATGTGGTCGTTATTGTTTAAGATGGTCTCTAATGCCAAAACTATTTCCTTGATTGTTCATGTTTTGTCACTGCCTATATAAGCCTTTGAAGTGGTAGAAGGGATGCCTTGAGAGGAGGGGATACTGACATCTCAGGGAACAGAAATTGCAGATGTGATGAAATCTTCATCATAATCAATCTCTGGAGAGTTGAAACATGACTGGTGGTCTCTGGGATGTAAACTTTGGTTTTCCTGAAGTGGTATTTGTGTATGTGTGTGGCCACACCTGGGTTTAGGCACAGCACCACAGTTCTTGGGCTTGGGCAAATATCTAAAAAGCCTGAAGGCAAAAGCTTTCAATAAAAGTTTTGATAGATAATAAAAAAACAAAACGTAAGCATGAATGGCACAGAGCCAGGAGACAAATCCTAGCAGGTTTCTGACAGGCTATGTAATGGTGTTGTCTTGAAGTATGCCGGTAGTGTCTAAACACTACTTGGGTGGTTGTTAAAAGTGAACTTCCTCACCCCTATGCTGTAGAGGAGGTAGAAAAAAGATGAAAACAGTTGTTCATGCTCCTTTGCAATGGGAGATGCTAGTAGAGAAGTGACTGGTGTACCAAAGGTTGTACCTAGGGTTCCCGCTCAACAGTGTTCTTCTTGAGACTGCTTGTGCCCTGGTGGGCTTGGCAAGGCAGACAGAGCAGCCCTGCAGGGCTGGGTGTGGGGTTTATCTCTAGGTGGGCTGCCGGCACTTCAGAAGTCCCCGTAGGTCTCTGCTCTTTGCTGCTAAGATCTCCCTTGACTGCACAGAGGTAGAAGCAACACCATCACTGGCCAAGCCTGACTGAAAAGCAGTTGTGCTGAGTTGGGAGCAGCCCAGAAGGCAGATGAGCAAAAGCAAGCCACCATGGATGAATGCCATCAAAACTCCCTCCTGCATCTCCACTAGAGGGCTGTGACGGCCGGGGCTGGATGCATGGCGCTTGGCATAAAGAAAGCCTCAGTGCTGTTGGGCCAGATGGCATGAATCAATGTGCAGGACTCTGAATATTACAAGCTATGTAAAATACCGAGCCTGTTTCCACAGTTATGATCTGATTCCTTAACAGGATTTAGCATTTGCAAGTAATACTAGTTAACATATGGCAGGGGAGTCTAAAGCCAGTGTTTTGAATTTTTGCCCTAAAATTGTAGGTTTATTAAGTAGACTAGCTCCAGTGGGGAGAACTGTACCACAGTAAGCAAACAGCTCTTGCAGGAAGCTACTGTAAGGGCTTTGACCATCAGCATGGTAGGAGATAAGGTAAACCTTACCTAAGGCCCTGTCTTGCTTTCCAGGCTTAGTGGCTAATCTGCAGTTGCAAGTATAGGCTTTGTGAGGGGGCTGGATCACGGCTACTGATGGAGAATGATCAGGCAGCTGTTGGAGACAAGTGTTCTAAGTCATCCTCTGTGCATTTTACTCCTTTTTCTATTTTTTACAGCTTAATGTTTTTTAAATTTCCTTCTTGGAAAGACTGGTTGGAAGCCTTGGGCTGGGGATTGTATCGATGTCTAGTGTCTACCTAAAATGGTGATGCTCCCTAGTATTAAAAAAAACCCATCACTTAAGTAGACACTGAAGTCGCAGAACAAAGTACAAGTGAAATTGTAACTATTAACATTACTAATTTATCTTTAAAATTATTGCTTGAAATCCTACAGGCTAAATCAGGAATACTTTTTTCCAAGGCAGAGGAGAAAGCTGGGAGCCTTATATAATTGTTCATCTGGAATAATTGCTAAAGTAGGAAGTGTATGCTGTGGTGTTACAGAAAGAAAATTTTAGATTCTGAAAGTGGTCCAGATAAATATGTCTAATGCAGGGATGCTTTCTTTTATGGTAATGGCCCTTCTAGTAGGGAATGTGAATTCTCAAGGTTTCCAGTGAAGATATTGCTGGGGAAGCAGCACTTGCTTGCCTAATACGTGAAATTGCTCAAATGCAGAAATAAGTCCTTTAATAAGCAGATTAGCAGTGTGCCTTAAATATACATGGGTGCATCTAAAATTAGCTCTTAAATACTCTGGCTAATTTGTTGTTAAAACATACATGAGAAAAGATCTGATGTTATCTGGTATTTAGCATTTCACCACCTTTTTTAACCAAACCCACATTTTGTGGTTTTGCATCTGTTTTCATAGAAGATCAATGGTAATTGCTGAAGATGCATGTAAGATGCTAGTATGAAATCAGAAAGGTAAGTAGAGAACTCCTACGTTGCTTCTTAACGTTGAGTTCCTTTTCTTAAAGGGATGAACCTCAGTAGTGAAATGAAAATGAAAAGTAAACACTGTTAAACCAGTTCATCTTCAAGATATGTATTGACTGTCATGAAGTAAGTCTAGCTTCTTGCAAAAAAAAAATATATCTGGGCAACAACACTTTGGAAGTTGATAGTCGTGTATGTAACACACAGGAAGCTGCTTCCTCTGTGCAAATTAATGCTACATCCTAATTCAGCATAGGTTACATTTTTTTTTCTTGAAGGTTACAAAAATACGGTGCACTTCCAAGTTCTTGCTTTTTGCCTTTCAGTTTTGAAGTAATGCAAGTTCATCAGCTGCAAAAGGTCCCCATGAACTATTTAAAAGGAATGGTATCAGAGCAAGAGTATTTCTTGATCATTGTCCCATGGACCAGTTTGATTAATCTTGACAAAAAAATAATTTAATGAAACCAAACTTTAAAGCAAAACAAAAAATACACCTAATAGAAAGATTGCTGTTTGGAAAGCAAAAAGAGCAATTTAATAATATTTGCTGTCTATATTATAAGGCCATCTTGCTATCTCTAGCAGTTACTGCTTTTTGGGGGGGTTCTGGAATTCTGGCAGGTCTGGAATAGTACACAAGATTAATACAGGCTTCCTCCAGTTGCTGTGTATTACTTTATTCTGCTGTGTAAGCTGCCTGAATCCAAATACAGTTAATTACTAGCCATGATAGGTATAAATTCTTTTAAGTGTAGTCTTCCGTATGCTGTTGTATGTTCATACCTGTTGATTGCTAAAAAGCACAACAATACCTCTATATTTAAACTAGTTTTTACTACATTTCCCTGCCGAGCATTAACTGATCTACACATCCAGAAATGGTAATGTGGTACCAACAAGTCTTGAAACTAGTAGGGTGGTAAGTGAAATGCCCCATTCTTCCTATTTTGGCTGTTCTTTTAGAGCTGAAGCGGGCCTTTGTAGAGATGGCTTTTCCTAACTTTGAAAACTTTTTCTTAATTTAAAAGCCTCTAACTTCAGCTTGGAGGAAACTACTACAGTTTGTCTGAATTCATACTTAAAAACGAGCAGTTTGGCACTTCTGTGGCTTGTACCATTTCTGACTGCAACAGATCTGATTCTTAAAGTCTTATTCTGGGTTTCTATTCTTTCGACTCAGTTGGGCTGAACTGCACCCTGTTTGGTCTCCCCTAAAACCCAACCAGTCTATTGGGACAAAACTGCAGTGATTGCCACATCAGCAAGTTAAGGGCTTAGAGTTCTTTCTCCCTCTTGTCTGCGTACATGTTTCTTTTACTAAGAGGTCTCAACTCCAGTAGCTCTGCAATTCTTTGACATTGTCACCTCAGACTGAAAAAATACCACAGGTTTCATATAAAAGCCCAGCCTGCTTTAAATGCTGCAATATAATCTAGACCTTTTTTTTTTTTCCATACATACCTGAATCTAACAATGATAAAAGCCCCTGCAAATCATGAAGATACTTTATCACACAAGGGTATGTCTGAAGTTCTGTGGCATATTTCAAAGCTAATACTATATTGGTAGCTATTGCTTGCTGAAGCCTGCTTTAAACTCAAATGACAGATGTATGAGTCCTGAAAGACAGCCTGTCTACTCAGTGAGTCTCGGCAAAGAAAGGTATTGTGGGCAAAGAAAAAGCGACTTGTTTATGCTATAGCTTAGAAGTAGCGTATCTTCCCTCTGTCAGGACTGGCTAGGCAACCCTGGCTGGTCTCTGCAGAGGAGACTTGAGGCAGGCCAAGTATAGTTTGACCTGTGGAATGCCACAGACCAAATAAATTAACTGAGATATATGTTGGGAAGATCTGCACTAGACCAGTCAGATGAGGTTAGGAAAGCAGTAGCGCTTACTCTTTTGTGAGTTTCCTATAGGAGCCTAACTCAAGAAAGGTTGAAAACCTTGAACGG
This sequence comes from Haliaeetus leucocephalus, assembly GCF_000737465.1. Classification (NCBI taxonomy): domain Eukaryota; kingdom Metazoa; phylum Chordata; class Aves; order Accipitriformes; family Accipitridae; genus Haliaeetus; species Haliaeetus leucocephalus. Next base: position 6,336,775 of record NW_010972720.1, read on the forward strand.
AGATGTGCATACCCCTGCAATTCAGAGTAAAGCATCTGTTCTTGAAGATACTTGCTTCTTATCTTACCTCACCTGTCAAAAGTTCTCTTGAGCTACTTTAAGCAGTTTCCTCGACCATTATGGCTTTCTGAATCCTATTCGCAGTGCCCAGCTTTTATTGGGCACAGTGAACAATTACGTCTCTGAATAGCTGTCTTTAAGAGATCCAAAATGCTACTTGTGTCTTTAATCATCAGACAGTCTAGTTTTCTTCAGGTTCTTCCTGGCTGCTAGTGGATACTTCTCCAAAGAAGTCTTTTTTCAGTGGATTGGATAGTTGTTTTTGTATCTGATCCTCTCAAGATGATGAGCAGGGGTGTTATTCAAACCCACAAAAATTGTTTTTCTGTCCAGTTCTAGTTAGGTAAGACATTTTGCTGTCAGTGGTAAAACCAGATGTTACTGTGCAACTGTTCAAGTCCCACAGACTTACATATCCTAGAAGGAAAAAATATTTCTTTTTACTATTATCATGCCTCTTTTGTAATACATGCCATGAAAGAGTTGAAAAAGTTTTAAATCCTCTGTTTTGTGCCAATTTGCTGATTACCCTGCAGTCTTTGGAACAGCTCGAGGATTATGGATTTCCACTACAGTTGGCCGGTAAACAGTTCTATTTAGTTAAAATTCTGGCATTTTTTTTCATTAAATGAAGCTGTCATTTGCCTTTGAATCCAAGTCTCTTCTTAAGATAAAGATCATACTGTATCTGAACCCTTTCTAATTTTTGGTTGGGGTAGAGTAAGAGTTCTAAAAGCCTATTTTGACAAATTCTGCATTTTTTCCCACCTATTTCTGCATTCTTTTGGTTAACCTGGTAGGGCAAGCTCAGTTTTAAGTCAGCCAGCAATGTTTTAACTGCAAGTATTAGACTGGACTGCATCTCTGTTCTGCTGCAACTGTGTTCTTGCAGAACATTACTGACTATAGCATGGCCAATTTTGTACTTCAGAGATGCACTTCATGCATAGCATGCTTCTTTTTTTCTTAAGTATACATCAAGGAGGTTATAAATAGCATACACACAGATTCAAATTGTAATTACTTCTGTTCCAAAGGCCTGTTTTCCAGTGTAGGGATTAGCGCTTAGTGGGCACATAGAAAATAAAACCCTCCCCAAAGTTTTGCTCTGCATATTTATGGAGTACCTCCACTGAAAACGGTAGAACTGGTGAATGAATTTCACTACAGTGATTAGCTGCGCACATTAAGACTAGTAGAAAGTTACAGTTTATAGTTGGAGGAGTAGGGGGAGGGAGCAACTTGGGTACTTCTGTGGTTGAATGTAGCGTGATTTAAGAAGCCTAAAAGGAAACTTTCATCTCCTGCTGAGAAACAGAATAAAATAAAAAAAATCTAGAACCTTTGAGAATAACTTTTCAGTAGAGAAATTAGGATAAAATCCTGTCCCAATTTAAATAAAATTCTGTTGAGCAGGGTTCTACCCAGCATACAGATTTCCAGCTTCCTTTGACTAAAGCCTAAAAAAAGATTAAAGCTCCATGGCAACTGCTATCTTAACTTCTGACAGCCATAGTATAAATTACATCTTGGAAAAACCTAATACTGAAAGTTTTATTTAGGTCACCAGTCAGGCTGGGAAATGGTAGGCTTACAGATACCACCCCAAACTTCATTTTGCCCCTGCATGGTATCAGTGAGGCAGTGATTTTTGCAGGAGGCGAACTGGATGCTATATAATTACATGCAGTATGAATTTAAAAATCTGACAAGTTTTAGGTGTGTAAATTTGTTTCATACTTTTGGGGGAAAGACTGCAATATACTTGAAATTGTAACCTTCCAGTGAGGAATACAGGAAGGTTCATCTGGGAGACAGCAGCCCAGACAGGTACAATGTGAGGTTACCATGGTAGCTGCATTTGCTGGCAGTGGAGGAACACTATTGGTTTGGGGGTTTGTTTTTTGTGGTTTGTTTTGGGGTTTTTTTGTTTGTTTGTTTTATGGAGAGGGGAGGGAGCTGGTGAGAGGTGGTGCAATTAATTCAGGTGCCCCAGCATTCATACTTGTGCCATGGAAGCTACATGTCCCTTTTGGGCTTGTATGGAGATACTGCTTTCTTGCTGTTTGAGGTCAACAATGAATAGATTATTATTTTGAGTAGCGGAAATGAATATAAAAGGACATTAAAAGTCTAGAGTAAAGGGAACCTGTGGTAAACAACAACAACAGAACTCCCCAAATTTCTGCTATTTGCATGAAGATTGTCTGGTACTGTTATTTCCTTAGTTTCGCTTCCTTGTTCTTTGACTATTTTTGACCCTGTCCTCTCTGGACTATGTGCTTTTCAGACCTTGAAGAATGCCTTTAATTGTTGTCTGAGGAACACTTTATCGGAGCCATTAAAATAGCCTGGTGCATGAGACAGGGAGAGATTGGTAACTGGGATCATCAATTCTGCTCTGCAGTGCAGGGACAAAAAGGGGGGCTGCATGCTCCATAGTCTGTCAGCTGCTGCTGGACAGACACAGAATTATTCTGAGGCTCCTTTTGACCTCATCAGATAGCAAAGTTTCAGTCTTCAGTATCCCATTTAAAAGGAGGAAAGTACCCATCATTTCTCAAATAAAAATAAACCCACAATAGCATCAAAACCATACTAGAGTTGCAACCCACTGTATGCTTATGTTATTGCTACTTAGAAATTTTGCCTTGTAAATTTTTAATACTAACATGCCATCTATTACTGGAGAAGGATGAGAAACAGAATTGTAGAAGCATTACCAGCATAATAATCAGTTTTACAGACCTGCAAGTAGGACTGCTTTTGCCCTTTCCTCCAGCAGCTGGAGTTTGCTAATCACAGTATGATGTACGCTTTCATAACCTGGAATAATGGTATTCTGGTGTTCAAATGGATCCCAAACTTCTATCCTGTGAACACATAACAAAAACATACTCAAATACATACAGACAGTAAATTCTAGAAGAAAAAACCTAAATATGTTTTTTCCCCAAAGGTGTAATAACAAACAATTTTATTGTCAGTTGAACACAGTGAGTTGTGTAAGTTAACCAGTAGCACTGGGACGTGGGTTGCAAGATAATTTCGCTACTAAATGGCTTTTGGGAGAGTTTTTAAGAAGCTTAAAAACGGTTGATGACTTGGATTTCTGAGTATCAGATCATTGGAATTTCTGCATCGGTGAAGAACCCTTCATGTTAATTTCATAAAGCTTGGAAATGTTGAATAATAATTGAAATCATACAGAAACAGACCATTGAGCATTTTCTAAGTAAAAATACATACTTTGTTGGCTATGATTTTCAGTGCAGTAATTTGTAATCTAATGATCATATATACCAGAGTGGCAAATTCATCTGTTATGATTAGATTTTATTTAACAATAGAAGGTAAGAATAATTTTAAGTCTTTCCCTTCTTACACTACTGAAATATTTGTAGTAAACTGTGAAGGTACTTCTGAATGATTTTATGTAAAGAATGTTGCAATAAAATTTCTGATTATTTTACCAGAGCTATTCTAAACTCGACTTCAGAAGACATACCTCCCCATTCCCAAAGCACTGCCAGATCAGGTAAGTTAACAGAGTGTGTGTTCATTCTTACGCCTGTGCAGCAGTTGGCCCTGCTTGCTGTGGGGAGTGTATTTAATGCGTTAGCTGATGAAGCTTTACAAGCCACAAGGCTTGTCTTCCTGTAAACATGCTATGCGCTTTTGAAACCTGCTTGAGGATAAAATATAATGCTTCCTTGAAAAGTGACATTTTAAGTATTTAAATTTTTCATTAGAGAAATCCCGAATGTTTTGTCACACACTTGTGGCTGTTGTCACGGAGACAGATTTGGTTTGGGGGAAGCAGGTCAGACATAAGTCTTGTATTTAATAAAATTTTATTTTGCTAACACCTCTCTCTCGTATTTAATGACTTGTCATCTGTAGTTGCTGGCATGAGGTACAACAGCAGAGAAGAAAGCACCCACAGATTTCAAAGGCTTTACTTTGTGGAGTGCACCAGAGTAACTGAACTGCAGCTTTGGTAACTGCCAACTGTAAAGGGCTGTTAAAAGAATTAATTGAACTAAGAAGAAATTTAAAACTTTTCTTAATAATTGAAATCATGCGAGTCCCTCACAGGAGGAATGTCCTGGCTGTAACCAGAAACATTCCTGCATCTATTCTATCTCTGGATGAAGGATTTAAAAAAAAAAAAAAAAAAATCCTGATATTTTGGAATACAGCCTCTAGGCAGAACTTAATTCAAAAACCACAGTAGGAAAAAGTTGTTATTAAATTAAGATCATGCTAGTATGCTTGCCAAAAAAACCAGATCATTTGATAAGGCTCCTTCTTGAGCCTTGTGGCCAAAGTAAATCTGCATATAGAGATATATAAAAATGTGCCTAGATTATAGTCCTAGTTTTCCTTCTCACTAAAGTAAGTACAGCTTCTAAATGGAATTATCCAATTAATATAAAAATGACACACTTCCATTCAATTCTTTATAGTTGAAGCTAAGTTTTTAGGCTGACTGTGCTTCCAAACAGCTTTTATTTTCCCACTGATACAAACTGATATTATTTTCTAACAGCTTGTGCCTTTCTTCTCTGCCCATTTCTCCAAAGGTGTTGTGCAAACATGCTCTTCAGCAGATGCTTCATCTCCTCTTCAACAGCCTGAATAACTGATAAGACCGAGGTGCAATTTTAAATCATGGCCTTGGCAAAATACGGAATCTGCACAAATGGAGGTTCTGTCTCTGTCCAAAAGCTGGCTCTATTCAAATAATAAAAAAAGCCATGAACACATAATGATCTTGAAACTCTATATTTTTGCCTCGCATAGGAAAAGTGAGGAGAGCCTCTCGGTATAAACTCCTGAACTAAAGCCAGTCATGCAAATACTGACTAATTTGATGGCATTAACCTCATTCCTCTAAGATACTGCTTATGTTTTCAGCAAAACACCCAAGTTTCTACTGAAGGCTTAAGTGCATCAACAGAAAGCATCTAACTAGGGTATCTTAGCTGAAGTCTTCTAACTTAAGGCTCTAAAACATTGCTAACCTTCTGCTGGGTCAGGGTTCTTAACACTCTATGGGAAGTAACTGAAGCAATAACTGGTATTGCTATTTCTGCCATGCTTTTGAACCATGTAGGAAGATACAATATTTAATGGAGTGTTAGGAGTTTCAGTTTAAGATGGTGCTCATATAAAAAAGTCCATTAAAATAGACTGTATAATAGCTTTGGCATAGTTTTATTTCAGTGTATCATTTCAAGCAGATCTTTCTTTAAACCTTACATAAAACCCATTAGAGATCACCATGTATGCTGTTACACTTGGAAAGATCATGAAACAGCACAACTGTAGAGGCTGACTGGACTTCCAATAGCTCTAAATAAATGGCATGCATAGCTTCTCTCAGTTGTCTCTCATTATTACTGTGCAAGCCTTAAAAACACTAAGTTTCTTCTAAGTCTTAATATGAATATAGACACTGGAATCCTGTCACCTTCTGCTGGAATCTCACTGGGTAGTTGGGAATGGCTGGCTGCCTTTCTCACTAAATTTTCCCAAGATCCCTTTATTTTGTTTGATGCTTGGGCTTCTAAATTGTACCTTCTTAAGCCCAGAGTCTCCCTGTGTTGTTTGTGTTGCTGTGATTAGATTTTTACACCAGAGTGCAATTATCATCATCTACTTCAGCGGGGAAAAGAGGGGGCCATTCACAAATAGCCATACTTAAAACCTGAGTCCCATACAAAGAGAACACTGCTTAATAAAGATGACACACAACAAAGCCTAATTTCAAACACAACACGCAACTCTTTAGTAATGACTGCCCAATGTTCATGCTCATTTCCAGTTTAGAAGATCAGAACATGTAAGCAGAAACTAATTAATTTGTCACTCTAAACCATCGGTTATCTGTCATTTGTCTCTTTTCTTAAGGTAGTAAAAACCTCACAAGATGACCAATCATAGTTTTATCATACTTAGTGAAAGGATGCAAGTGAGTGGAAGAAAATGATGTAAGAGTCATTTTGTTTGAAAAGATAACTCAAAGTAATTTTTACAAACATAATAAATCCTTGACTTATCAGCAGAAACACAGAATCTATTAGCTTATTCTTTGCATTTCATGAAGTTACTTTATCAGCATTAGCCAGCTTCCTCATTTTTCCTTTCTGAGCAAGTGATTCGGTACAGGAACTTGATGGTTGTGGAGTGTACCATTCATGTAATAACAAAAGAGGAACATATTCAGGAGTTTACCCATTTTCCATCATGACTCCAAAACCAATTCTACTGGCATCATCTTTAATTGTCAAGCAGTACACATCTGGCTCATTTTTCAATAATTTTTAACCTAAAATTTAGGAAAATAGTAATTTTAAGTACCTGTCAGATAAACACCTCTACTATTAATTTGATATTAGTCTTAAGGAATAGCAATTTAATGATTATTTAATATAGTACAATAATCATTGACAATAAAACACCACCAGTGTTTGAAGAGAGTAAGATCAACATGTCACTAATTTTGCATCATTGCAAAAAACCCAAATCTGATTAATAAATAGGAATGCTGTTTTAAGACATGTTAAGTAATTATATGCTCTTCAGTTTTGGAAACCACACTTAAGGGTGGAGGGAGTTCAAATAAGTGACAAGATAGAGAAGAGGTGTAGAAGACATGACTTCTAATGAAAAATAGAACAAAGACTAGAATCAAGAGGACTGAAGTCAGTAGTCCTCAGTAATGTGAAAGTTTGCTTCTGAGAGGAAAGGGACAATCTGTCTAAGTGAAAAGGATGATAATTAATGTCCTTCAGATGGAGTACTGAACATTTAAATAAGACACTAGGGAGAAAACAAAACAAAAAAGAACTGCCCAACCATAATGACAGTGAAGCACTGGAATATATTACTTTGGAAAGTAAAGATCTCCAGTGATGAAGATGCTACAAGACAGGCTAGACAGTCATGTCAGCATTGGTTTAATTATAACTGATCCTGCCCTTGCGCAGGGGAAATGGATTGGATCAGCAGTTCTTGAGGTGTGAGAAGGCACTGACATATCCTTGGAGGCCCAGACAAAGCTCCAGGAGAATTTAATCTGATTATTTCTCCTTCTTCCAACCTTTTCCCCTGAAAGTTCTCTCTGAAAATAATTTGAAGAATGTAGTTATTTTCTCTCAGCCAGCAGGACAGGAGGGGAGCAGAGCCATCAGATCCACCCTACCTAAGGGCACATTTTGAGCATCGCCAGCAGCCAGCTGGGTGGACACTTGTTGCATGTTCCTTGCATTCCCCTGGCAAAAGTGATCTGAATGGTGTCAAAGGTTATGCTGCCACAGCGGCACAAAGTCCATGGGGACAGCTGACCCTTCTCTTCCCAGCAAAATCCAGATCCACAATTGAGGAACATTTAAAGGCATAGGATGTGAGGAATGGTGCAATTTCCCAGGGGCATCAAGACTAGGATCAAGGAGAGTAAGCTTCTAATGATACCTGGCAATTCAGGTGATGGCTGCAGAACACAACTACCCAGGGACAAGATTCTAGCTGTTGCACAGAAGTACCACCTATTTGCTGGAGTGAAAGTAGGGATGTTTGTATATATGAAGGGCCTATTCTATTACAGTAGAAAGATAGGCCCAATAATAATAAATTTCAGTACTGTTGAAATGAATGACCTCCTAAATGGATTTCCAGCTCTGCTTTCTACTTGCTGCATACATAATTAATTAATAACAAAATAATGATATTCTCCACACTCATAGAAAATTTGATGGATGTTCAGGTATTTTAAGCAGCAAACCTGGATACTATGCTTTGGTTTTTACCTATTCAAGAAACAGTGGAATAATATTTCACAGTATTTTCTTTGATGAGTGTTAATTTTTGGTGGAAGGGACTGGCAAAATGAGTACATGAATTTTTAGCAATTAGAGAATATGTTCAGTAAGTAATCCTTACTGTGCTGATAATTTCTCAGTAGTTTCATGCAGATATTCACCATCCAAACTCTTGGTTATTTTTATAAATACCACATCTAGCAGTCACTTTTCAACACTAAAAGTGAATTTAAGCTTACAAAAAATAATACCTACCGCTCTGGTTTCTAAGTTCCACATATGATACAGTCGATTTTCTCTTCTTCAGTGTAGCTGGGAAGCACCAGATAGTGGCCAATGTAGGTCAAGGCAGTAGTGTATAGAAAGAGGACAGATGTGCCGGTTTCAAGAAGATGGAGATGGCACGGGGCTTGCAAACTGCACTCAGAGAGATGGTGTGCGTGTTATGAGCACACTGTGACCTAGGGAGCAGGAGATCATCTGGCAAGTCACTCAGAAGCTCAAGAAGTTTTCTTTTTTATCTCATTTATATCTAATTTAAAATATGTACCCTTTTCTCAATCTTAGCGTATTTATTTATATAAGTAGTTAAGTGGCATTGGTGTTGGTCAATGAACCTTAAAACCAAATGGACCTCTAGGCATAAGTCCTTTCATATGGACATATAAATTATTGTATATGTACACATATGCACTTGTAATAACTTCTCCAGCTGATCTGTCTGTTGACCCAATGCAGTGCTGACTGAGAAAATCAAGGTAAATCATGTCAAATGAACACAGGGCTGGGACTATCTACAGTAAGTCAGATGGGAAACTGTTCATAGTAAAGCCAAACACAGCCTACCAGTGATAATTTATATATGCAGATGACAGTAAATAGCAAAAAGATTATTAATAAACTTTGCAAACTTGTGAAAAAAAGGAATTCTGGTTACAACACAACGAAACTGTAAAATTCTTATTACAATTTAAAATTTGATCTTTAGGAAGAAAAGCTATAGAATTTCTGAATAGAAAATTAATCATCAGTTTAAATTAAGCAATCAAAAGGTGGACTTAGTTATGACCCCAGAACACTTACCTATTTGAGACCTTCCTGATACCAGATCATAATGGTAACTATGGAGTGAAAACAAGATAGAAATAAGTGACATAAAAAAAAAGGAATACAAAGTAGAACAAAATAGCTTCTCAGCATTCTAACAGTTGTTACATAACATACCCATCAGTAAGCTGAACAATATTTTGAGATTTGAGAGAAACTGTATAAACATGATACATTAGGATGTTGTTTCTCACCTTTTCATCTCCGCTAAGCAAGTACTGATCAATGGCATTATGTTTTTCACTAGTAAGTTCCTTTTTTTCCATTTCTTGTTTTACTTTCTTCTCCAGTCTCCTTTCCTGTCTGAATTTCCTTGCACCTTTCCCATGGGGTCCAAAGTTCTGAAAAAATATTAAATATTGATATTTGTCACCTGATACAACCTTTTGATTACATTCATTGAAGCAAAATTCCTCAGAAGGAAAGATGCACAATTTACCTAATAGGTGATCACTACAGTTTTAAAGGCTTCTGGAAAATCTGCTTCCTTCTGATATTTTGTATATTGTGAGCAGGTGGTAATAGACTGCACCTTAAATAACTACTGTGAACAGCAGTGGTAGATTCAAGATAAATTCCTTGCATCAGAAGTCAAAATAGGCTGTCTGCAACTCCAGACTTTAAGAGGTGAATGGAAAGTAGTGAGGAAAACTCTTCAGTATGCTTACCTTCCATTCACCCAAGACTGCCTTGCCAGTGGACAAAACTTACGGGTTACAGATGGAAAAAAGATTGGAAATCAGTGGTTTAGACTGATGTCTAGAGAGATGGTAATGCTACTTAAATAGTATTTAAGTGAGCGTAGTCCCAATTCCTCCTTCCCACTTCTCAGGCAGCTAGGATCACTAACGCTGGCAGTTGAAGGCATATAATAATTGTACATCATCAGTCTGGTCTTCATCTCTTTGATCTCCCTGCTTCAAGACAAGGATGCTCTGGCTTTAAGGAAGGTTACAGTGACCTCATTTATTTATTCCAATAATTCATATTTCAGTGCAAATCCATGGCCTGGACAACCAATGTTTCAACCGCAGGCCTGCAGTGCTACAGAAGTTAAAGCTGTCACCTGTCGCTCCCTTGCTCATTCTCCTTTTGGGTGAAGTCTCCTGGCACAGGTCCCTGGCGGCCTTTGACAGAAGATGACCTGCCAGAATAGGTTGCTCAGGAGTTTTCTTTGTATTCCAGCTTAGCCAACCCTTTACAAACCCAGTCTCTAAATTCCCAATGACAAAAAGGTCCCTGGCAAAAGATCAGGATTCTTTGCTATCACATGAACCATGTTCTGGGAACAGCACCAAAAGATCTTATCCAAACATTTCTCACAGACCTCACAAATGCTAGAGAAAACCAACTCAGTCCAACAGGCACAGGGAAGAACGAGTTGCATCTTTCTGCTCCAGTGAGGTCTTTATTACTGTTAGAGGGTTTTATCCCCAGAAAGTGATTTCTTTTGTCTGCCTCCATTTCTGGAAAAGGGAGCCTTAGCTCACAGTTTAGGTCCCACAGCAGCTTTGAAACTAAGAAGTACAGCTGACCTCAACCAGATTTAAAGTTTCCACTCAGGTACATAATATAGTATAAAGAAATGCTTGTTTTCAGATTTTAACTTTCTTTAGAGACACTTCCATGAGTATCTGGTGGATTTCAGGAGAATGCCCTTTATGCTAATGACTACTGTGATTCAAGAACATAAAAAAAGTTAAGATGGTTGACTGAACAATCATTCCATTTAAAAGTACGTAGCAGTTAGCTGTATGGAGCATGAACATGTGATTTTTTCTATATATAAAACTTTGTGGATGATGCAGTCAGCGCCAGAGACAAACTCCTACCTATTCTCAGAGAGGCCAAGCAGTAGCCCTCCCTCAGGAATCCTGTACTCTTTACTTTGGCAAGGAACAATGTAATGACCTGACTGTTTCTTCACATACTTCTTTTTCAAAAGGTCATAAGTTAACAGCTTCTAGCAAAGATATAAAAGATCCCCACCTTGCCTGCCTTGTGTAAATAATTATCTAAGGAAATGTCTTGTTTAATTAGGTTTTACAGAAATGTAAAAAAAATCCATAAGCATGTACACCCCCCAAACTTACTTTCTGAGTAAATTTGCATTTAGTACCTGAAAAATGAGTGTCAGAGAATCCGGAAGAGAGGCAAATCCCTTGTCTGGAAAGACAAAGAGTTTTGTATCCCTCACCAGCACAATTTCAATGCTTTCTACAAGTCTCTTTTCCATTCTAACAGCATGGCATTTTGATTTTACTATATGTGCCACACTGTAATCACTCCAGCACTGAGATTCCTGCATACCACATATTTCCAAGATAAAAAAAACCACCAAACACTCACCAATCTATGATTCTGCCTACAGAGTTGTCCCTGTTATGTTTTAAAGTTTGAATCGGCTTGGTTTATGAATCTTCTGAACACTCCCATGACAGTGATCTCCAATTCCCCCGCATAGATATGTATGTATCCGGTTGCAACATCGGGCTGAAATCCTGGCGTCACTGAAACCAGTGGTAATCACGAGTTCACTTTTGGAGTTCTGATCTTTCATCATTACAAAAAGCTACTTTTCTTCATTTTTTTGCTATAATTTGGCTGAGACACATTCTAAAAAAGTCTCCACATCAAGGTGTTGCAAGGATGAGTCCTTTGGCTCTTTACGTTCAACTTGTTTTTAACTGGAAGATTCCAGCAGTGCTCAGCATTGTATTCATTTATGTTAATTCTGAATCCAGCCCTCTGCAATGTGTAAACTACTTCAGAAACAGGCAAGGCAATTCAGGCACAAATTACAGAAATTAGTATATTTTGTCTGTTCTTTTTGGCAGAACCACCTTTTAAGGTTTCAGTCATGTTTTCAAATGCAACATTGTGCCTGTCATGTTGTCTTGTCTGCTACCTGCCCTAATCTGAAAGAAAGGAAGAAAATACCTGTGTATTTTGAACTTGACTGGGACATTTCTGCATAGCCACAATGTCTCAAATTCCATTTGTGTTTTTTCGCTTGTTTGTAGCAACAGTCAAAAACTGGTCATTGATCTTTGCAGCCAAGTTCCACATTTGAAGGTAGATCTCTTCACCACAAAAGGCTAAACAAACAAGTTCAGGATGAACACCTGTATATTTAAGGTTAAATTGGAAAAAAAAGCGCATTTGTATAAAGGAATAGAATATTCTGCAATTAATACATGTGTCTGTGGTTGTTCTGCTGGGACTATCTTGTGAGGTTGCTTGAACGGTCTACCTGAATTTTGCTGTCCACCTTTTTGGTAAGTACAAAAAGGCCAGGTACACAAAGGTCTGTACTGGTGATCATTTCACTTTCTATGTAAAATACAGGGTGCTGACCACTATGTATAAAGCCTGATGTGATCTGGCTTACAGAGACAGTAGAAATTAGCAAAATTTTCTCTCTGCAACTGTCTTACCACAACTGTGTTCAGAAGGAATATTCCCAGCTATCTTTTCCTGAGCTAAGCTGCACAGGATTTAAGGACTTGGACATTTTTTAATATAAGCCATTGTTTGATTTTAATGCCATCAAATATATGTTTGGATCTCGTATTACTTACAAGAAGATGTAAAATACATATTCAATTATAGATCTTTGATAACAGTATTCAGTTTACTGATAAAGTATTGAGATAGCACCAGAAGCTTGAATACAGTACTGGAAATCATATCTTGGTTTCCAGAATGTGGAGATTTTTAGGATTAGAGAGTACATTTCAGTGATAAGGAGCAATCATAACCTTTGGAACTTAATTTAAATTCTCTTATAATTCCACAAAATTCATATGAAATTTGGTTCAGATCTCTTGTATTCTCACAAGAATGAATATACTTGTTCACCACTTAAGCCCATCTCCTTTGTCACATGATTTGTTTCAGAGCACTCAGATCACTTGATATTCATTATTTTAACCACATGGCACACTGTTTTTCATTGCAATCTTGTTACAGATGTTCATGTGAAACAGTAGGAGATTAAATAATGTACCATGGTGAAGTAGAGGAGATTATTGAAACAGAATATGGAATGACAATATTGATAGTTTGAGATTTCCATTTGCATGATCCTTTCAGAAATGAATCAATCCAAAGAAACAATTCTCCTTTATTTAACAAATAGCAACAGAAATGAAACCATTCACCTCCGAGATGAACTGAAGGTAACTTGGCCACATACCTGTGGTCTTCAGATTCCAGAAGTATTAGTGTCTGGAATACGGCTGAATGCCACAAGATGATAGCCCAGATGATTAATGAAGCAGGTGCAAATAAAGTCATTGCAGCAACCCTGAAGAGTGTGAGAGTATGCAAAGGTGCTAATGCTGAAAGGCGTAATAGTCTGCTGCCCTGCAAGGAACAGCAGAGCTGTTCATAGCAAGACGGAGGTCCCTAGTACACCACTACAGGCACTTTTGAAAAACAGTTGCTGTTTTAATCTGTAACACTATCTGAAAAGAAAATGTGCTCTCTCTCAAGAATATTTTAGGGTCAAACTCACCTCAGTGTAAAGCAAGGGCAGCCCTGCTGACCCTTCTGAAAGTAATGGAATACAGAATTTGCTCTTGGAGCAGCTGCCAGGCACGATAGGATACAAGTACCAGAATCTGGAAGGTTTAATGGAGGTGTGAGAGTGCTGAAAACTCCTGCCTTCAGACGGAACACAGCTGGGTGAAAAAGTTAGGGGTGAAAGCCCAAATTTTTAGGACAAATTAAGCACCTAAAGTTGCTGGAAGGCTGCCAGTCTGATTTTCAAAAACTCCAGAAGAATTTAGAAAAGATGCTCTTGAAGATCTCACAGGCCACCCAAATATTTAAAAAAATTGGGCACAACTTCCTTTTCTGGAGAAGCAAGAATATGGTTTCTAAACATTCATTACCTAAAGATCACAAGGAAGTAGTCATTAGTCACAGCTTTTCCCTGAACAGTGGCCACAGAGTCTTGGAATATCAGATTAACATCCACATCTCCTTTGCGAGCACTGAACACCATGGCTTATTTTCTATTCCTGTACAAAAGAAGAGTCAATTAAAACAGAGGAAACATACCTGTAGCCTTATTCTGTCACACTACTAAATAAAACCTGAAGGCTAAGCGCATGTACAAGGAAAACTGAATTGTTTCCAGATGCGTTCCAGACCTTGTTCTCACCAACAAGGAGGGGCTGGTGGGGAATGTGAAGCTCAAGGGCAGCTGCAGTGCCCATGAAATGGTGGAGTTCAAGATCCTTAGTGCAGCGAGGAGGGCGCATGGCAAGCTTGCTACCCTGGACTTCAGGAGAGCGGACTGGCCTCTTTGGGGATATGCTTGGTAGAGTACCATGGGATAAAGGCCTGGAGGGAAGAGGGGCCCAGGAAAGCTGGTTAATATTCAAGAATCACCTCCTCCAAGCTCAGGAGCGATGCTTCCCAACAAAGAGAAAGTCAGGCAAAAATGCCAGGAGGCCTGCGTGGATGAACAAGGAGCTCCTGGACAAACTCAAACACAAAAAGGAAGCCTACAGAGGGTGGGAGCAAGGACAGGTAGCCTGGGAGGAATGCAGAGAAATTGTCCGAGCAGCCAGGCATCGGGGTAGGAAAGCTAATGCCCTGATAGAATTAAATCTGGCCAGGGACATCAAGGGCAGCAAGAAAAGCTTCTATAGGTACATTTGTGATAAGAGGAAGACTAGGGAAAATGTGGGCCCTTTCTGGATGGAAATGGGAGACTTGGTTACCTGGGACATGGAGAAGGCTGAGGTACTCAATGACTTTTTTGCCTCAGTCTTCACTGACCAGTGCTCCAGCCACACTGCCCAAGACACAGAAGGCAAAGGCAGGGACTGGGAGAATGAAGAACTGCCCACCACAGAAGATCAGGTTCAAAACCATCTAAGGAACGTGAAGGTGCACAGGTCCAAGGGACCTGATGAGATGCATCAGTGGGTCCTGAGGGAACTGGTGAATGAAGTGGCTAAGCCACTATCCATCATATTTGAGAAGCTGTGGCAGTCCAGGGAAGTTCCCACTAACTGGAAAAAGGGAAACATAACCTCCAATTTTAAAAAGGGAAAAAAGGAAGACTCAGGGAACTACAGGCCAGTCAGTCTCACCTCTGTGCCTGGCAAGATCATGGAACAGATCCTCCTGGAATCTATGCTAGGGCACATGGAAAATAAGGAGGTCACTGGTGACAGCCAACACGGCTTAACTAAGGGCAAATCGTGCCTGACAAATCCAATTGCCTTTTACAATGGGGTTACAGCATTGGTGGATAAGGGAAGAGCAACTGATGCCATCTACCTGGAATTGTGCAAAGCATTTGACACTGTCCTGCAAGACATCCTTGTCTCTAAGTTGGAGAGACATAGATTTGATGGGTGGACCACTCAGTGGATAAGGAATTGACTGGATGGTCGCACTCAAAGAGTTGCAGTCAATGGCTCAATGTCCAAGTGGAGAGCAGTGACAAGTAGTGTTCCTCAGGGGTCTGTATTGGGACCGGCGCTGTTTAACTTCTTTGTTGGAAACACGGACAGTGGGATTGAGCGCTCCCTCTTCAAGTTTGCTGACAACATCAAGCTGTGTGGTGTGGTCGACATGTTGGAGGGAAGGGATGCCATCCAGGGGGACCTCGACAAGCTTGACAGGTGGGCCCGTGCGAACCTTATGAAGTTCAACAAGGCCCTGCACATGGGTCAGGGCAATCCCAAGCACACATACAGGCAGGGCAATGAATGTATTGAGAGCAGCCCCGAGGAGAACAACTTGGGTGTGTTGGTTGATGAGAAGCTCAACATGACCCAGCAACGTGCGCTTGCACCCCAGAAAGCCAACTGTATCCTGGGCTACATCAAAAGAAGCATAACCAGCAGGCTGAGGGAGGTGATTGTGCCCCTCTACTCCACTGTCAAGTAGATCCCACCTGGAGTACTGTGTTCAGCTCTAGGGCCCCCAACAGAAGAAGGACACGGACCTGTTGGAGCAAGTCCAGAGGAGGGCCATGAAGATGATCAGAGGGCTGGAGAACCTCTCCTACAAGGACAGGCTGAGAGAGTTGGGGTTGTTCAGCCTGGAGAAGGCTCCAGGGAGACCTTATAGTGGTCTTCCAATGCATAAAGGGGGCCTACAAGAAAGCCGGAGAGGGACTTTTTACAAGGGCACGTAGTGATAGGACAAGTGGTAATAGCTTTAAACTGAAAGAGGGTAGATTTATGTTAGATGTGAGGAAGAAGTTCTTTACTGTGAGGGTGGTGAGGCACTGGAACAGGTTGCCCAGAGAAGTTATGGATGCCCCATCCCTGGAAGTGTTCAGGGCCAGGTTGGATGGGGCTTTTTGCGACCTGGTCTAGTGGAAGGTGTCCCTGCCCATGGCAGGGCGGTTGGAACTAGATGATCTTTAAGGTCCCTTCCAACCCAAACCATTCTATGAAAACTGGTTAAAGCTGGTGTATGCACAACACAGTGCAAGAGATATATGACAACATCAGGTCTATACTGTCAGAATCAACTAGATGAACAAGGTACAGAATAAACCCCAGACGCTCTGATGCAGCCTGATTTGGACTTTTTATAACAAACAACTATGACATGACTGGGAGGGCAATCTTGCTGCTCTGGTAGTGACAGTTCAGGAATAAAAAACTATCAGATTGCTAAATATGCTAGTTAACTGCAAAATTTAATGCTATAAGAGATTGTCATGTACACTAGTTGGGATTTTTAATATGGTTTAATTTTGCTTGTTTTTAAATATTTTGCCTCTGTCTCTGCCTGCACTGAATCTAGATGCAGCATACATTATGATTTGCTGTGCTCCCAATGTCATTACCATCTGCAAGTCTAGCTTTTAAACCCTTCAGACATACCAGTGATAAAATACAGGACCAAATAAGTACATCAACGTACACTTTGGATGATTCTCTTTATAATCTCCTTTATGTATGGCCTATTGCTTCCTTCCTCTTTCTAACATTTTGTCTTAACTCCTTGCAGCTGGATTTGCCTTTGGAAACTATTTCTGTCTTTGGTATAGAATATTGCCAGTGCCATTTGAAAATCAAATTAATGCGAATGGCAGACACTGGACTTCTAAACCTCAACATTCAAATTCTGTCAAACATACTGCATAAGCAATTATGACTATCCTTTTCTACCATTATATGCTATAGAAGTGGACTAGTCACCCTTAGAAAACCTATCTTTTTTTACCTGACAACAATATTTACACAGAGCAAAGATGAATAACAAACTCCCAGCTGATATTGGGAGTAGGACACCAACTGAGAGAACACTCCTGCACTGCACTAGCACAAATCTTGTTCTCAGAAATTTCAGTTTGACAATCTCAACAAACATTGTGTAAAGCTGCATGCTGGATTGGCATATCAAACCAGGAAAGAATGCCCTTCAACTTATGTTTGGAAGAAGTACTTGAGTAGCAGTTTGTTAGTGGAAGATATAACAGGTTGTTGAAGGGACGAGGGAATTCATACCTACAAAATGTATCCTTAGGATTAATCCCTTATAACATTTGGATTATATAATGACAATACATCAATTATAGAGCAATGGAGTAAATATAAAGAAATTGTCAACAGACCTGACTTTCACAAAAATATAATGATGGAAGGCTGATATTCAGTTGAGTTATGAAGAGGAATTTTTTAACCCTAAATTCTCATTGGTGACAAATACTTCCTACTACTCTATAAGCACATAGAATATAATCTTTCACCGAATTTCTTGATATAAGTATGGAGCAAACCCTGCGTATAGGAGTATCTGCCGAAGAAATGTGTCTTTCATGCAGCAACTGGCATGAGTCCATCAGATCAAAACCCTGAAATAATAAAAAAAAAGTACAGGTTCAAACACAGAGCTGAGTATGTTTCCTGAGTCTGCAGCTGGCATATATTTCTTTCCCTTCCCTGACCTCAGAATAAAGTATGAGGCAATAAAATTCTGAGAGGAAGGGAAGTCAAATGTGAAAACAGAGAATATGAAAGTATCACCCCCACACAAAGCAAGAGAGAAAAATAAACCCAAACAAGAGAGAGAACTGAAACAAAGATTGAAATAACAGCGGGAATGAAGTGCAGAGACAGAAGAAAAAAAGCTGTCAGAAATAATTAGGAGGACTGTAAAAAGTAATCCAAGAAAACTAAAAAAGAGAAGTGAAGGGTCATTTTATAGCTAGTTAACTGCATCTGAAAGAAATTATAATATAACATATCTCCTCTTCCAAAAAAGTTGTAAGATTTTCTCCCCTTCTATTTTCTTTAATTAAGAAAACCCTGAAGTGCACATTCAAAGTGTCATACAGCGCTGTAATTTATCCAACAGCCACTGCTGAGGAGGTATTATTGTAAGCTGCATAATTTAAGGTTTGTTTTGGTTTTCAAATTTATGAGTTTCTTGCTAACCTTTTTGAAATTTTTACATTTCTCTTTTTATTTACTGTATTTGACAGATTAATTCCCATTGCTATGTTGGAAAATGCCTATTAAAAATCCAGACAAGTTATGCCATTATTTAACTAAATTGACAGCAAAATAAATACAGAAGTAAGTCCTCCTCTCTGAAATGCTGAAATATGGATAATGAGCCCTTCGTAAGTTAGATAGGATCCAGACATTAAAAAAGAAAAAAGAAAAAAATCTATTAAAACCTCATGCTCCAGTATATAAGGCAGCTTCTAAGGAAGCCATAAAGCGAAATCCATTAGACAATAATTTGATATAAACTGTCTTGTACATTCCTTGGAAGGACATGACAAAATACTGTCAATGAACAGAAACCTGAGCTGAAATTGAGGTTATTTGATGTGACTGTTACCATTTTTGTATGACGAGATTTTTAATTTGGAAAAAAATCCTATAGGGGGTCTAATAGGCTGTTTACCCACCACTGGAGGTGTAGAAAGCAAATTTGACTATTAACTAGGGAAGTTTCAATGTCTCCCATTGGTCATAATTCTTATTACCAATAGACTAATGGTTTTTTTCAGAAGTCAAAGGATGCCACAGCACTGAAAATTACAAATGACTTGCGCAAGTAGCAAGCAGCTTAGAGGCAATAAAGATCAGCTTTGTATATGATGGCTCAGCTAAAATTAACTGTGTGAGCTTTCCTGTCTTTTGTAGTACAAAGAAGTCAACTCCACCTATTCCTAAAGACTGTTTATGTTCTTGTGGTCAGCTACAACTCAGAAATGGTATAAGAAGCTGTTCCTTACCACCTTTCAGCTGTTAATCTCCATGTCTCAACACCTGCTTATTTCTCTGTGGATGACTTATTCCAAGTGCAGAAGGAAACATGAGAAGAAGCTCATTTGTCCAGAAAGACCAGCACTCCTTCTGTCCTTTAAGTCAAAGGAAGATTTTTATTAAAAGTTGATGAAATATAAATTGATCTTGTGATTTAATGAACAGAAAGAAAACCAAAACCAAGAACAGTAAAATCCCTCTCACCTTGACCAGTTGGTTACCATAAAAAAAAAACCAAACCCAAGGAGTTCCCTGATCATTGCCAGTGTCAGTACTGGCACACCCAAGACAAAGAGATGTATGTGTTAATTCCTCATGTTTATCGATAAATAAATCAGTTATATCAACATTCTCAATAATATTTTTTTAATTGATTGCTTTTTATGGGACTTGTCAGGCTCTTAGCCTGTTCACCACAGCACTAAGACTTAATTTTAAATCATTTTACAGGCCTGGGGTTTTTACATGTAATAATGAAAACATAGCTTGATATAATTAAAAAACGGCTTGAATCTTAACAAGCTTCTATCACTATACGTTTAAGAAACCACTGCAGTTGAACTGGATAAAAAATTGGCTGAGTAAAAAAATCAGAACATTCTTCAGTATATCACCATGAATTCGGATAAATTGGAATATGTCAAAATACTGTGATTTTTAAGGAAAAATGAAGATAGGCGAGTTTGGAAACAAATTTTAGTTCCAAAATTCTCAGTCAAAATAAACACTTTAGCCACTTGACACATATTTCTGTGCTGAACAAAATCACAACACATAAGATGCTTGAACTACACCTTCTATCCTTTTTCAGCCAATTTATTTCTTGATAAACACAATGTCTGCTATATATTAAACTGACATAACCTCCAGCCTGTTTGTAGTGAGGAATTTTGAGAGATTTCCTTTTAGAGACACAGATAACCTATTCACCTTTGCTTCTACCTGGCCTAATTTTCTCATGGATAATTAGTTTACTCTCAATGTTATTTCTTTTATACAATTTTGGTGTCCTTATTCATGTTACAAAGAATAGCATACATAAAACCCAAAGAACAATGACATGTACATCACAAGGTTTTGGTTTGCTTGCTTTGATGCTGAAGTGACAGTTCCCAAAAGAGGTCATAACTTAGCATAGGGAGGTGCACCGATTTCCTACCCAGTCCCCATCTGCTCCCAAGCTAACTTGAGGACAGATGCCCAAATCCAAAGCCCTGTGAAGTGTAAGAGCAGACTTTCACCAGGGAACCCCCTGGGAATTCAAAAGCCAACTCAAGTTGCACCAAGGAAGGTTTAGATTATCAAGGGTTATTATATTAAGGGTTATCAAGCATCGGAACAGGCTGCCCAGGAAAGTGGTTGAGTCACCATTTCTGGAGGTATTTAAAAGATGTGTAAACGTGGTGCTTAGAGACATGGTTTAGTAGTGGACTTGGCAGTGTTAGGTTTACGGTTGGACTCCATGATCTTACTGGTCTTTTCCAACCTAAACGATTCCATGATTCTATGAAAATCTGGCAGTTCTTGGCTTCGGCTCCCTCTGGTGGGTAATGCACACTCCAGAGGACAGCAACTACTGGTAAAGGTAACCACCACGAAACAAAACAACATCCAGGTTGCTATGTTTTTCTTAAAACATACAGAAATACACCAGCTGAGTAATGATTATAACTGAGAACAGAGCTTTAAGCTGCAACTTGACACATTCATCCTGAAACGAGGAAGATCCAAGGTTCCTGCCAGAACTGAACTCCCTTCAAATTCAGAGAAGAAGAGAGATGGGTGGTTTGGTCCAGGCAGAAATCTGTTTTCAGCACCTAATGTTGATTAAAATAAAATAAGGAACTAGTTGAACACTATTCTTTTTGATGAGAATACTCGCTTGGATTTCTGTTCTTGAATGATACTTTGAGGCCTAAAGTTTGATGTCCTTTCTCAAAAACATTTTGTTTGCACAATTCAGAAAATATTCATTATTTCACAAATCTCAAACCCTGGTGACTCTTTGTTACAAGGAGTTTAGTTCCAGTGGAAAAGAAAAATATGCTTTTAAATCTGTGATAGCTTACCTACAAACCATGTAAGTCCACACATTTACCAGCTGAAACAACTGAAATTTTGCAAACATCAGCAATCTGATAGCAGGGGCTTAGAATTAATCATACTTTTCTGCTCTCACCAGTGGCACCAATAAATGAAATTATAACTCTTGCACCCCTGTGTTAAAATAATTTTTTTTTCAGAAGCTTACTTGTTGATCTGAAACACATACCTACAGTTGTTTTGTTGGAAAAATAACCAGGTTGGGGTTAAACCATGACACTAAGCTGCAGGCATGTATTTTACATCACAACTTTCATTCTGAAAGAAAACTGTGGAGTTTATAAAAGACATTTCTTTCTAACTAATATTTTCCTCCTTTTGAAAAGGAAACCATCCAGCTTTCAGGTACAAATAAGAATCTTATATCAGAAGCTCTTCACTAGATATGTAGTTTTACTTGGAATTCTAAGCAATGGATGAAATACCCTAGAAACCTCTCCTAGAATTATTTTAATTAGTTCCCTCTCCCCTTATGCTGCTTCACATGTTTGCATCTTACATTAACTAAGAAGTCATATACAGTACAGACTGACTTGTTTGTAGACATGTAGGACTGGATCCTCCATGTGGTCTCTGCTGGCTAATTAATCTGTAAATTTATGAATCTTCCTGCTTGTGTATCATGGACTGGGGACAGAACGGATTTGTATCAACCTGCTTACAACACTCATAGTTCTGTGCTAAGATAATACATATAAGCAAATCTCATGCTTCTGGCATTCATCTGCCGAGCTCAGGAGACAGAGACTGCTTCTCCTCTCATGTATGTAACTGACTCCTCTCAGATACTGATATCTGTGTATCTAGGCATATATTAGATGTATGAGAGGGAAGGTGTTTTGTCTGTCCTTGAAACGCTGAGACAAGTTGGAGTAAGAGAGGGTGAATGGTGGCAGTACACTGAGGCAGCAGAGAAAAATCCTTTGTTTTCAAATCCCAAGCTCTAGACCATGTGTATGGTCAGATTTTGTGTCAAGAAATCATTCTCCTACATCAGACTGGCTACAAGTTTGGAGGATCTTTCTTTGCTCCTGCAGCACTGAAAACAGTGTCCCTTCTTAGGATTGTAGGGAGGACTCCCTTGATAAACTGGTGAGGTATTATTAAGATGAATCACGCATATACTTTTGAACTTATTTTGGGGGGTTGGAAAGCAAGGGGGAAAAAAAAAAAAGGCAAACAGCTACTCTCTAAAGGAAAAACCTCATCAGTTTTTACAGACAGGTGAGATATTCCAAGTTTTCTCCACCACACCATGTTCTACTTAGCTTTGTGCTGACAAACAAAATGAATGGCAGCTTGCTGCTGAACTTGCAGAGCCTGACCCTGCTGAACGTACGCCAGAATTTCCTCATCCCCGTTGTAAAAACTTTCCTTTTCCTCCTGACGTTTAGCATTTTGGGGGAAAACTTGGAATTGATCATTCTAGGTAAACAGAAAAAGAGAAAGACTTTGCTAAACACATTTTCATTTTCCTTTATTTACAAAACTACCAGCAGTCTTACAAGTAAATAAACAACTCTTCCTGACCCATAAACAGCAAACCCAAACACCATTATTTCATAATGACATTGAAAGTACACATGAAAATTACCTAATATGCAAATTATGTTCTTAAACCAGTTGCCCTATCTACAAATTCTTCATAAAATTGCAGAGACAGGCCCTTTGTAAGTACACACAAAATATGCCATTATCTTCAACTGCCCTAGTTAACTCTAAGCACATTCAAAGATAGAGGTCAAAGTCTCTAATATGACATTTAGTGTACAACCCAACAGATTTGTATAGTTGCAAACAAAAAATAGATCTTATATATTCATATTAAGTGTCACATGGAGACAAAGGAATATGAAAATTAATAGGAAAGGCAAAATTTAGTTTAAGCATTTAATTTTCCCCAAATCTACCAAGCTGATTTTCTAATTATTCTTCAGTTCTTCTATTAATAAAATAAAAATGTGTTGTAAACACTTTCCTCACATGGTAAGCAGTGTGCTGTCTGCCAGCTGACTAGAAACATCTCAGTTCATACCAGGTAAATTGCCCATGTTTCTCAAGACTGTTTTCAGACTCACTTAAATACAAGTAACTTTTCAGAGTACTTAAAACAGGCTCTTGTCTGCAGCTCCTACATCTTCTGATCTTTGTTGCTTTCCCTCAGATAAGGTCCTTGTCAAGAGCTGACTGGTGGAATTGGGCAATGACAATTTTTTGCAAGTCACTGCGTAGGCTTTCAGGGTAGAAGGAATGGGATCTGCTGTTCATGCGTCCAATTCCATCTTTGCCCTAGCTTACATTTCTTTTATATATATTGGTGTGATGAAGCTAAATAGAGAGAATAAGCCTCTCAAGCATGGGAACTAGTTGAATCAAAACATACTGGAAGGCAACCAGTGATAATTCTTGACACAATGAAGTAATGTCTGTGTTATATTCAGTACACTGATAAATACATCTTTCTGCACAAGTCGTACTAAATTGATTTCTAACAACCCTAGATGATAGCTTGTGCATTACTATTTCTACCTGACAATTTTAGGTTTGCAACAAGAAAAGAAAATAATATCCCTTCATGCATGCTTTGAGTATGTTGAAGGATAAGACAAGCAATGGCAAAACCCGTTTCATTGAGATGCAAAAGAGGAAATAAAGGGGAACAGGAACAAAACACAGAGCAGGTTTGGGCTCAATAATGGACTTTTTGTTTTACAAACCTGTAAAGCCCAGAGCACATACCCACAGACAAGAAGGGTGATCTAAGATGAGGATTGAAGGGAAGAATTAAGATAAAGCGAAGCCAAAAATGGACATATCATATCTTGTGTTACACCTTTTCTCAACAGATTAAATACAGCGTTCTGTCTGTGAGTTCATACAATAGAAAAAACACCCCCAAAACCCCAGTGCTGAATGAGTCCACTTAGATCTCAGTTTACAGTTAAGAGAAAAAGAGTATTCTAGCCCATACCTAATACTTTTCTTGGCTTCCTCAGATTTGCAAGACACAGCCAAGTTTGTTACTAACTCAAAGAATTGAGAGCAATAAATGAGCACATACAGATTTTAATTAAGCATAAATTAACAACTGCTGATAAGATTTTGATTCTAGATTCACATTGACTTAATCCCATGGCAATCCCACCATTTCTGATAGGATTGCTGATGAAATTGGGTATCTAGGGTGAATTAAGAATGACATGTCAGCCTTCTATATCACTCTAACTCAGCATGCCTCTCTAAGGATTTAAAGTGACATGGACTCTCCACTGTATAGCTTTTCCTGAATACTGAGAATTGAGGTGACAGGCAAAGCAAACTGAAGACTGGTCTTCTGGAAGTCTTAGAAGACTGCAGCCGATTAAGTGAGAGAGATAAAGAACATCAGAATAAACACCCAAGTGGGAAAACCAAGCTGAAAGAAGGGAACTTAGAGAAGTTATTTAAAGAAAGAGTGAAGGCACCTGACTTGGGAGTATAAAATTACTGCAGGTTTAAGATGCACCTTTAAAAATACATAGTTACACTCAAGACAAGACAAAAAATATTGTGATGTTCAATTTTTCCCTCTTTAAAGCTCTAGAACATGATGAAAAGAAATCCCCAGCATCTGGGACAGAGGTGAATAAAGGAAAGTGATGGTAGGCATACCTGTGCATGGATACTTTCTGTGACGTTCTGATGTGCTTCATACTTCATTAACTTCTGTTTTCACAAGGTGGATGTCAAAACATTTTGGAGCCTGCTTGCTTGACAGGTTGTATTCCAAGTCATAGGTCTTCCTCTTGAAGCAGTAACAGTGATCTTCTGGAGAGCCCCGAATCTTGAATCCTTGATCAACCTCTTGCTGCAAGACTTGAGAGAGAAAAAATGTTCTAACTCTTAAATCCATTTTTTAAAAGTTACCATCAAAATGATTTAAGAAAAGATTATGCTGGAAGAGAGCATAGCATACACGAGGATGGCAATAAAGACCTTGGTATGCTTGCAGCAATACAGACCCTTCTATAAACCTTGAAAACATCTAACAAACTCTGATAAAACAAAATTATTGATTGGAATTTAGTTAACTGGTCTGGGTAACATAATGAAAAACATGTTAAGTGATGGAGAAAAGTTACAAGACAATAATGCTGTGAGAGAGAGGAATTTAAAGAGTGTGGAAATGTCCACATCACAACATGATTATGGATACAAGAAAAGACCTGTGTCATTCTAGGTGCTAAACTCAAAGATTTTTTTCTTTTTATGGAACAGGGCATTAATAATCTCTGACCAAGTGTGGCTCTGGCATAAGAGCCTGCGTTTACTTAGAAAACACTAGGGAAAGGTATCAACAAAATGGAGGGCAGGCCAAGGACATCAACAAACCACTCTGATTAACAGGGAAATTACCACAAGGACTGATTAAGAACTAAATTGATGTAACTCATACTAACCAGTAACCAACAGGGTAGTCTTCAAATACATAAATAACTCCAAAGATATCCCAGAAGGAGCAACTTTCTTTACTGAATTGAAGGCTAATAGCTTTATAATCTCTAAATAATTTAACTGCTCATCTGAGCACTATGAGCACCACACTGTGAAAGGGTGGCAGAAAGAAGTACTAGATTACTTTCTTAGCTCTGATGCACAACCCCCCTGAACCTCAGAGAAAACATTTGATTTTCCTTTGTTCTTCATATGATAACCAGAAAAGATCTATTTGTAAAAAACCTCATTACATGCGTGGGTTTGCTGTTAAATTATTATTGCATTATTAAGGTTATTTTGCAGTAGTAATTTTATTCTCTGCAGTTAAACAGAATTTCACAGCATGTGTTTTATTTTGTTTGGCCAAACTCCAGGCTCTTTGCTCCTCTAGTAGACCCTAAAGAGTTGCCTGCAGACTGTAGAAGGAGTTACATATGTTTAAGTGGACTAAACAGTACATTGAACAGAAAAAGGCATTTAGGGTTATTGAGAGTAATGTCTGAAGTTCTGTCTATTTTACATATTTATTACAGCAGTAACACTCACTTAAGTATTGCTTGTCCTACCACAAGATTCTGAGGAGTGCCAAAACCAGTGATGTCTCTAACTCCTTTAACTTATTTTATTACTGAAACTAAACTTTCTCCTTCTTTTAGGAAGTAATGTATTGCTGATCATTCCAGCTGAGTGTCCTTCTCTTCATTTTGGGTTTCTAGTCTCACCTGTCTCAAGTAGCTCCACAGATGCTTCCTCCCTGAGAGTAAGTGGAGCATATTCTTGATATATCTTGAGTACTTTCTGGAAAGACCTCAGCCATTTGCTTTTAGCTTGCTGCCTGTGTGCAGATCACTGCTGAAAATATCCCTGTAAAATGTGCTATGAAGATGAGTAAAAGACAAGCTGTGAGAACATACCGGAAAATTAAGAAGCTGCTCTAATCATAAAACATGATTAAAGAACACCATTACTTCAGGTAAGTGCAGCTCTAGCTTACCAAATTGCTGCACAGTTTGGCAGATGGGCAGATACAAGTTTAAGTCTTAATACCTCTGTTTTAATAAATATATATCTCAGCTGGGCCTCAGTTACACCATCTCTAACATGGGGATAAAATCTCATACGCCTATTTGATGACAGTGTTATCAGCATCATTAATAAAGATCTGGGGGAAATCTTCCTTCAAATGATACATTCTAATGCTGCACTTCATACTATAATGAGAAAAAACACTGCTGCTCATTTAAATAAGGATACTATTAATCTGCGGGATATAATGTTGAAGGAAACTCTTCAGACTTAGTATTTCTTTTGTGCAAGTGCTCAGCAATAAAACTTCCAGTGATTAAAGTAGACGACCACTTTCAGACTAATGAAGAATAAATTCATCTCCTTAATGGATTGGAAGGAAAACCATGTTTATTCCTTTACCAAACAACTTCTGAACAGAAGGAACTCAGCACTAACCTAGTAGGCTGAGGTTTGTAAATGCTTGAAACAAAATTTTCATCCTGTCTGTACCACTGGTTAAGAAGCTGCAGTTCTTTGTCACATTCAATGGCAGGTTTATGCTTGAGGAATGAAGATGACACATTAAACAGATCCTGCTCATCTGAAATGTTTGAGTCTGATTCTCTGTTAGAGTGAATTCCAGCTATATTTTCTTTTGATGATTTGCCAGTTCCCCAAAAGTGTTGAGTAACACCTGCCTGATTATCATGTCTGCACTGCCTTTTCAGTCAGAACTCTCTCTTTTGATTCCCCATGAGATGGAACACATAACATTTTCTGCTTTTGCATTATTTCAGTTAAGTTTCATTCTTCCAATTATATCTTTAATTAATTCTAAGTTTTTCTCTCATAATATTGCTGGGATGACAGGATCATCAGGCTTTCACCCAACAAAAAAAAACAGAAAGCAATGAAAAAGGGAATACATATACAAAGGAGACAAATACAACCCTGATTTACATACAGCACAAAAGCCAACCTAACAGGTTTTTTATAGTGTGTATCAGTCAAGAATCTGCTTCACTATCCCTTATTCTTTTGCATTTGAGGTTTACAATATGCCCTTTCTTTATATAATAAAACCAGTAATACATTTACTGTACTCAAAAAATATAAATTCAATTGAATTCCAAAATCAAATAAAAAGATCCTGAAAATCTTACAGCAAATGTTTGATGTCTCATCTCTTGACACTTCTTCAAAATCTCCAGATGTAGTAAAACATTGTGGTGATCACTTCTGACACCACCTGGAAGCCCCCACCTCTGGTCCATCAGCTGGAGTTACAACCTTTTTCTTTACAGCAATTGTACAATTGAGGATAGAATTCTTCCATTAATACATTTTTTTCTGCCTCTGCTTCTAGTACCAATAAGTATAATGAGATTAGGGGGTTGTAATCAAAACTGCAATGACTTTTTATTATTTTGCTGTATTTGATGGCAACAAAAGCTTTAAGTCAGAGGATAAATATTTCTCAAATAAGACAGATGTTCTTACAGAGGAGATACTTTGTACATTCATAACTTAAGCAATGTGATGTAATGATGCACCTTACCAAGATTCTGCATACGTGCACAAGTGTGGCAAATCACATTTTAACCATTCTGCTCACAAGACACACACTTTAGTTGGAGATTTAAATACCGATGAGCCAAATTTGCATGTGCAAAATGTATATCTAATTTCAAATTTTGTGCACTACCCTTCCTTCCAGCAGATAAGATTTTGAGCTTGCAACGCTCAAAATATTAAACTACCCAGAATCTGGCAGTAAGGATGAAGCTAGATTTTAGACTTGTCTCCATCTCTTCATGTAATGGAAATTGCATTTGATTGCTATACAAGAATCTCACAGCTTCAAATCAAAATTTCCAGATTTGCTCCTGTATATAACTTTCTTCTGGTGACATTCTTTCCTCCTCTCAATTGTTTATCATTAATAAATTCAAAAATATTTTATAGTCTTTTAAAGTACCTTAGAGATGTTTTAATATGTGGAGAAACAATTTATGTTTATCAACTGTATTTTTTAGAAGAGTAACCAACCATGTTCTTAAGGCTCCAGACCTCAAGCTGTTCCTCCCTCCGTTCACCTCTTCAATACTTCTGTCATCTTTTCTCCCTGAACAGATACACAAAGAAGTTCAGTGTTTGCTTTTCATATGTAGCATGTGTCTCCTCATAGAATACGTTTCTTCCCCATTTCCTGATCCTGCAAGACACTGACCACCCTTGCTTTGAGTTCAATGATACAGCATCTAACAGAGTAGGGCTTGTGTCTGTGGAACAAAGATTACTGTGATGATCACAAAGAGATTCTGCCCAATCTTTACCAGTCAGAGGTTGTAGTAGAGGCCTCAAGTATACACATTTACAACAGGAGAAAATAAATTAGGAGGGAGACATATTGCAGCTTGCACATTATAGTATATGCAATGTGACACAAATTATCTTAATTAGTTCCGGTGTGAGGCATCAGCACCAGCCAGTAGTTATATATATTAATTTCCCCACACAAAATACCTTTTTATATAACAGCTATGAAGGAAACACGCAGTGATGCCAAGTACCATTTTTTGCCCATGCTGGGAAGAAAACCAGGGGAGGGATATTATCTGTAGGTATGCATCATGAAAAGAGTTAAGAGAATTCTCATCATGCCATGAAATTAGGAAAGACAAGGTAACTGCTCTGGAACTCATCTGACTGAACAGTTACTTGACACATACACACACTAGCTAATAAGCTAACATATCTGCTTGCACTCAGAGCATTTTAAACATCACAATAAGCAAGTTAACAAAGAAAGGATATACAAAAATAGTGGATCCACATTCATATAAGCTACTACAATTATCTTTTAGAACTTCACCTTTTTTAACTCTTTCAGACTGATTGTAATGCCTGTCAACCAAGTCCAGGTAGCCTTCGTTGACAGCAAACGTAGATTTCTTTCATCCCAGAGAAGTAAGCAGTATATCTCCTCTCCTTCCATCAAATGAAAAGGAATGAAACTAGGGCTCATTAACAATACATTAGAATCTGCACTGACTTCTGTAACACAAATTTATTGAAAGCAATGCTTAATCACATGGACTGTAGCTATATAGTCAATGTAAAATTATCCATATGCATTTATATGTCACAGATCCAC
This sequence comes from Haliaeetus leucocephalus, assembly GCF_000737465.1. Taxonomy (NCBI): domain Eukaryota; kingdom Metazoa; phylum Chordata; class Aves; order Accipitriformes; family Accipitridae; genus Haliaeetus; species Haliaeetus leucocephalus. The sequence continues at coordinate 6,366,777 of NW_010972720.1, forward strand.
TGCATGGAGGCTCTGAAACAGGCACTAGAGCCACTCGGATCCAGTCAGTTTTATTAAAGCAAATTCATTTGCCTCTATACCTGGTCATCCTGTTTCAAACGTCCACTTTGTTCCAGGGACAGTTCTGTTACTTTATTTACTTCTACAAAGTGAAAACTTTCTTCCCTTTTCAGATTTATTAGCATACTAAAACTCAGGTTTTTGTACCGCTTTCCTTCTAACAGGGACACTAGGAAGCAAAGCACTAAGCATCTGCTTGGACACTACTGGCGGGCAGGGAAAGAAAAACAAACCCACAAACAAACCCCCAAAAACATGTAGTCACAGAAAGAAAATCTTCCTATGCATTATTTTTCATATAAACATCACATAGGCAGCTGTAATTTTGGCACATCTTTACTTCTGAGTAAGACTGATTTCCTTCCTTCGAGTGGATTTGTAACTTTAGCACTATTTTAATCTAGGAAATAAATTTCTATACTACATCCTGTACTTTTATCATCTAAAGCCATATGGCATGAGGGGGGGGAAAAAAAAAATCATAGTCATGCTGTATGCCAGCTAACTAAAACCTGGTAATATTCTAGTGCTGATCTTCAGAGAAAACAACCTGATAATGCTGTGCAAATTTGTTAACCTTCTATAAAGGTTATGTACTTTTTATCAATGGGTTGCTACATTTTTCCTGTACTATTACAAAATCTCTCTCTTCAAGGTCAATTGAACCATAGTTTTCCCTATAAGTAGAGATCAAATAGTTTCCTACAGTGGAGACAGCAGCTCTTTCAATAGTAATGCTTTCTTCACGTTTGTTTTTCCTGCAGGAAATCAGAAAATGTGTTACTGACAGAGGCACTTGACTTAAAGTAAGATCCTGCTCTGAAAAGTGACTTCACACAAGACTGTTTATGTTTATCGCCTCTCAGTGACACTATAACAGATAACTGTTTGAGAAGGAAAAGATTCTTTTCTTGAATGATATCTTCCAAACTCATCCTAGACTGATTTTTCCCTTTCACTGATCATTACCGGTAATAAAGATACTGCAGAAGAAATTATGCCCTCAGAGACATGCACAAAACCCCATTCCTCTCCACTAAGGCTGTGCAGTTATAGTTTGGCTTTCTCTCTCATTGCTGTGACTTTATCCCACTTCATAACATAAGCAACTTTCAGTAGGCAATCACAGTAAGAGTTTTAAATTTCTGCTGTATTGTAAACACAAATACTTAAAACACATCCTACTGTAGGAACCACAAGCATGAATGGTCAGACACAGTAGCAAGGGATAGCTATGTAAAACTTTAAACTAGACGGACAAACTTTCAGTCTGACATAGGACACCAGTGTCTGGATATAGATTCTCATGTCTTGTGTAATTCAGCCCTTTGGAGTCACTCCTCACTTTGCTCTGAATGAAGGAGAGAGAAGAAAAACAGTTAATTCTTCCTTTCACCCACATCAAGTATTTTAACATGATTTTCCAGTGCCTAGTCAGTATGTCTTGTCTTAACTTATTTCTGAGAGTACACCAGACTTTCAGAGGTTGCTTCCATGGGCACAGAAAGAGAATAACAGGAAGCGTAAGTCAGACAAACAGAAGTTACTCTCACAACCATGTAGCAGTCCCCATTCTGAGATGAAGCCAAACCCATGTTGGTGAAAGAAAAGGTGACAGTGACAAAGAAAATCTATAATCCTCTTGTCTTTTACCATAACACAACCTCATGCCAGAATTTATAGCTCTACAACCATATGCTTAGCTTTTGTTTTGTTGTACTGTCCTGCAGCAATGAAGATTTAGCCCCTATGCTCTTCTAGTTTTGCACATGAGGATGCTTTTCCCCCCTCCACTTCCTCCTCCAATCCACCCAGTATTCTCACACTTCTGGCATTTTCTCTGTTGAATGAACATTTCTTCCCCCCTTCATTCTGCTGTTAACTACAAGTGCTTAGGGTGCCATACTGTAAGCCACAAAACATAGTTGAAGGGAACAATTTCCAAAGAGGAACTGTTTCTGGTTCAGACCAGTTCCACAATTTTCACAGCACGAAGTTCACAGTATAACCCAAAACCACTTGTATTGCCTCAGATGAAAGGAGTATGTCCTCCATATGTTTGCACTTCTACCAAAGGTCCTATATGAAGAAATGCTGGCTTTTTTCCTACTGTTCTTTTACTCACCAAAATCTAATTGCTCATCAGTTGGGCACGTTTGCATAGTTTAACCCCAGTCAGCAACTAAGCACCACACAGCTTCTCCCTCCCTTCCCCCCCCCCCCAGTGGGATGGGGAGAGAATTGGGAAAAAAAGTAAAACTCATAGGTTGAGAGAAGAACAGTTTAATAGGACAGAAAGGAAGAAAATAATAATGACAATAATAACAATAATAAAATGACAATAATAAAAGAATTGGAATGTATAAAACAAGTGATGCACAATGCAATTACTCACCAACCAATGCCCAGTTAGTTCCTGAACAGCAATCCCCCAGGCCAACTCCCCCCAGTTTATATACTGGGCATGATGTCACATGGTATGGAATACCCCTTTGGCCAGTTTGGGTTAGCTGCCCTGGCTGTGTCCCCTCCCAACTTCTTGTGCCCCTCCAGCCTTCCTGCTGGCTGGGCATGAGAAGCTGAAAAATCCTTGACTAAGTCTAAACACTACTGAGCAACAACTGAAAACATCAGTGTGTTATCAAGATTCTTCTCATACTGAACCCAAAACATAGCACTGTACCAGCTACTAGGAAGAAAATTAACTCTCAGCTGAAACCAGGACAATGCTTTACCTACCCACCCCACGTACAACCAGTTGCAGCGGTACTGCAGACATTAGCAGCCTTGATTTCGGTGTCAGCTGTACCAGGCTGACCCAGGGGGTGAGCAGGATATGCTAGGTACGCACCTCTGATTAATCACAGCTGTCACCCCTCCACCCAACGTACTTAAAGGCAGTCTGCGTTATTCCCTGGGATTCAATACATTACAGTGCAATGGAGCATCTTTGGTCTTGGTACTAACAGCACCAAATGAACTTGTATTTAACATCATGCAAATACAACTAAAGACTTCTTTGAAGTTTCATCCAAGATAAAGTATAAAATACCAATGCGATTGTGACAGTTCTTGTGCCCCTGTCATACTTTTTTTTTGTATTCTTCAAATACCTGTATCAACAACAGAAAGAGCAGGACAGATTTTTGACAGGAGGTTACAGTGTTTCAGAGATACCAAATCATTTTATAGCAAAAACTACATACATCCTATGCCAATAGCTCCTCTAAGTTGAGTCTGGAAAGTGCACTGCCTAGTGATGTGCTCCAGGGCACCACAAGGTCTGACAGAGGGGGAAAAAAAATGGGGGGGGACAGACAGACACAACACACGACACGGGGGGACGGGGACAACGAGACTCCCTGCCTCCTTAACAGCAAGCAAACCAACCACAAAATGATAGCCTGCTGAGAAAAGTTTTGAAAGAAAAAAAAAAGGCATAGCTTAAAATTAACTAACTTTCAAAGGCATTAGGAATATTAACCAATTCAAATATGTACTAAAAGACTGAAGAGAAAAAATATTTTAAGTTAAATTTCAGTTAAAAACCCTAAACTTCATTTAAGCATTGGTATTGCCATCTCAATTTTCTGCACCAAATTTGTGCCAAGGGAAGATTCTCAGAGACAAATTTGAAAAAGGGAAAAAAGTAAGCTATGCTTGATCAGATGAGATTTCCAAGTGGTTACTGCAACAACACTATAAATAAAAAGCATTTTTTTGAAAATTTTCAACTAGTGCTTCAGTAAGGCAATTAGTAGATATGCACTATGGAAAATTTTGTAAACCAACAAATTCCTTTTTAATCATCCTGTATTTCAGACACTTGCTACTTTACTGTTACTGCTATTGACACTTGTCTTCTCAGGCCAACAAAAGCTCTACTGCAAAACCCATGAATTTAAATAGGTGCTGTAGCCCTACAATCAAGAGACTCTTGCCCTACTGAAATAAAGCATAAACTACCATTTTTCCACTGGTAGTGAGTTTTTACTTCAAAAAAGGTGGTGGTGGTGTATTTTTCAACAGTGTTTACAATTCCCTCAGTAGTCATGATCTCTATTTACAGTTGTGCCTTTCTTGATAAGAATCATTACATTTCCCCTCCCCTCAGTTGTCAGTGCTCAGGCCTCTCCGTAATATCAACAACCTAGATTTTTGAAATGACTGTGTTCCAACCACCATGTCATACAAGGAAATGGTTTAATGACACAAATTACCCTTCAAAATTTACACAGAAGCAAGGAACCAATACAAAAATTCCCCATGCAAAATATTTCCCTTAAAAGTAGACTTCCAAACAAACATGTTTACGAACAGAACTAGAGGAGATTGCTTGGATATCTTCACAAGAGTGTGTGATTTATAGGCAGACTAGGAGCTGAAAAATCAAGCATTTTGCAAGGTTAAAAAGTTTGCCATTACACAGAGCAACACTATAAAAGCAAGAGATGTCGTTCTTATTTGTCCTTCCCCCACCCTCCCTAACTAATCTATTCAGATAAATCGTCATGGCAACTTGATTTATGCACCAAGGATACTAGCAAAGACAAGTCAATTCCCCTTGGAGACGTGAATAGAAAAAGTCCTGCTTATTCTGATGCTGGCAGAGGCTAAAGCTAAATGCCCTTCCCTGTTACAGGCTCACCGTGTACCTAGCACCAGAGCAACTTCTCCCTGCCAGACGCTCTTGCTCAGATTGCACCCATGAGCCTCCAGTTTGTTTCAAAGGCAAGACTGCATCATTTGGAAAAAGTCCTCCCTTGGATACTTTACCAGCTTTTACTAAATGGAAGCTGGGTTCAGAAAGAAACCATGACTTTCCAAAATTAAGAATTCTATAAAAATTAATAGTATTTTCCTTATTGAGGAAGCACATACATTTATGAATTAACTCAAGTGTTTCAGTAAAAACTACAGCCTCTTGTTGGATGACAGCAGTACAGACCACATTTCTTTCAGATCTCTTCACAGTCTCTTCAGAAGAGTGAAAATCACACAACAAATTCAATTTTTTTCCTTCACCTGCAGTCACAACATTTCATGTAACTTTTTTTCTTTTTATATATATATATATATGAAGACAAGCAGTAATTTTGCAATGTATTTAGTGTATTCTCCTTTGGTAAAACAATTTAAGAGAATTTAGGAAAACTATATTAATGCATGTTGCATATAAGCTCTCTTGACACAGTAGCATAAACACTTCCACTCCATCAACTGAAGTCCTAATATGACAGTCATGTAAACTATCCTCTATTGGCTACAAAGGCTCTTAGCACCACTGATCAGAACATCCAGCCTGCACCTCTAACATCCCCCTCACCAAATGCTGTAGCCAGTGTGCGCAATGGAGTGCACTCTTTCAAAGAGACACTGGACTTGCTGTGTGTACTGAAGATAATGCATATTCTCCTATGACTCTCAGCAGGATGACTGACCCTCATACTAATAACAAACACAGCTACCCTGAAGAACACGCAAACATATACTGAAAGAGGGAAGATATAATTCTTCCACCAATTTTTAAGAATGCTTTCTTTGTAATAGAAAATCCTTTGCAAGTTCAAACTTGGCCCTTAAAGTGCAGTAGGAAATACACAATTTAAAAAAAATAAACACATACCACAGCAGATAAATAGGCATTTATTAAAGTTCATCTCAAAACAAACAAAAATAATAAAGGACATTAAGGCATCTTGTATTCAGTAAGCGTTCATATGGTAAAGATGACTTCTCTTTCTGATACAAGAGAGCAGAGTAGGAAAAAAAAAAGTTCTCCCAGCACATTTGGCAGAGTGCTGACTTCTACTGTCCCACCACTCAGTCAGCAAACCCCTCCAAGGAGGCCCATTTCTCCAATGAAAGAGCCACAAAATGCCAACACTCATTGAGACATGTGCAAGAAAGCACTTTTCCCTGCCCTCAGATATCCACCCTTCTGTAAAGATGCACACTGGAGAAAGACTAATGGATGGATATCGCAGAGAATAAAGACATACTCCTGCTATAACCACTCTTTTTTGAGCAGACTACAATATTTGGCCTTGCTTTCTCTAGTATTTACTATTTGAGCCAGTAACTAGTGAAAACGGGACTACAAGCTCTAGTCTATATTGCAATGTAACAATTTTTATGTTCTCCTTCTACATTCATATTAGATAAACAAATGACAAAGGTCTTGTTTCCATGGAATAATTTATTTTGATGAATTATGCTGTCAAGTGACCAATCACTGTTATAGTGCTTTTTTCTTCAATTGGAGTAAGAACATCAGGAAATGTTTACAGTATCATTGGATTCACTATAACAGGATTTTAACTACAGAGTAAAATATAAATTAATAAACACTGCATATAGCACTATTCACTTCACCACATTGGCTCTCTATATCCTTTGTCACATTCTAACCTTCATTTAAGGCAAGTTTGTTGGTTTTTTTTCCAAAGAAGACCACATAGTCTCTAGATAAACTTCTATGACTAGGTTTGTGAGTTAGGAAATTGAGTTTTATAAAATGTTTACTTCAACAAATATGAAAGTTATTAAGAGAAAGATGGTGACCCAAAATTGCACTGTATTAAAAGGTGGAGTTTCCTTGTACCAAAGTCCTTTATTCATCATCTTTAGAACCAGTTTTGCTTAACTATAAAAGAGACACAAAAAGAAAGTATTCAAAGTTTAGACTGCCATTCCATTTATTAGGAAACAAGAACAACATTATCTCCATCTTACATAGAACACATGTATACTTAATTAATAATACAGACTGATTGTGCTACTGTACCAAGAGACTGAAAAGCATCGAAAATTATTTCTTAAGCTTAAACACTAAATAAGCCTATTTCCTGAACATGAAAGTTGATTTTAAAAAACGACAACATAAAAGCCCAGAAAAACCTTGGGGTACTGTTTCTATTTAATTTGAAGACTCCGTCACCAGCTCTCCAAAATAAAAAACATGAAGTAATGGAAGAAGTATCTCCACACATCTCTGAGAGAATTCCCATATAGAAATTTACACAATACAAAAAGAAACATTAACTTACTATTTCTCACTTTTTAAAGCTAAGTGTATAATTATTAAATGTAGTGCTTCTATTGTGAAATCTATCTGGAATCCAAGACATCCACTACAGGTAAGTAGCCACTTCTAACTCAGAATGACTCTGCCCAAACCCACCATTATCATTTACTTGCTCTTATTTAACAACTGGAACCGGTGTTAGGTCTTACACCGAGAATTACTTATAGTTGAGTAAAATAAAATAGTTTGCTTTCAAAATTGTCAAGCAGCTATACTGATTTCCACTGAATCAGCAAAGACAAGAGGGTGGAAGCAATCAATGCTGAGGGAGCAAGTAAAAAAGAATTATTCACTGGAGGAGTTGTGGCAGAGAATGTTCAGGCGTGTAGAAGACAGCAAGGTGCTCCCACTTGGGACAGCTCGTTTTTTCTGCTTACTTACCCACTGTCCTCCAGAACCTGGCAGCACCACTAACTTTACTTTACATCTTGTTGCCATATGAAGACAGTATATTTGCAGTCCGTTTGGCTACCAAAGCTCTCTCATCATAAAATTAAAATTTAATTGCTCAATAAATAAAAAAGAAATACTAAACCAACAAAGTTCAAAGAGGAATCAAAGTCCTTCTGTCTCTAATATTCAGAAGGACTAAGCATTTTAAAGCATTTGAGAAATATGTAGAATAGAATCCAAAATGAGCAACAGTTCTTACTATTTCTTGCAAATCTTTTTAATTTTAAAAAAAGATAACTTGAAAATACTTACATGCTGGACGCATATAGAAATGAATCAGACACCACAGTCAAATCCAAACAAAGTTAGGAAGAAAAGCAAGAAAAAAAATCAGATTAGTTTTCTTCAGCTATAAGTACAATTATTTTTAATGTACATATGCAGTATTTTCATTATACTGCATATAATACAGTCATGTTACCTTAATTACGTCCACCCAGTTCCATCCTCGCGGAAGCTCCCCTTTGTTATCTGCAGAATAAGGTTTTATTTTCAACACACAAGCTAAGGGGAATCCTTATCTTTCTTCAAAATCAATACACAAAATTCTAAAGATCCAAAACCCTTAATTTCTCCACTACAAAGCCATGAGGACAAAAATAGATATTAATGTCTTAAACACATCTTGTTCTTCAAAGTAATTCTGTTTAAATAAATACACCTCAGTCCATCTGACATTTAATCTAGAAGGCAACTCCAACATGAGCTGGGCTGACCAGCAATGATGCATTCTGTCAAAGAACAAAATTTTATGCAGCTTTTCCTTTATACGGTCAACATTTAATCTGCCAATTATACATTAGGTTAGGTAAATTATACGCAGGAATTGTTATCATAGGATACAACTTACTGCTGCCATAGGATAGTATTATCCAGATCATTATTAAAAATTAAGGTTAAACACATAAAAGTCATCAGTAGGATTAGTTGAAATATTGAACGCTTCTCAAATCAAAAACCTACCATTTCATTGAAAGCATAAAGTATCTGCAGAAGCTCCTCTATTTTGAGGGTACAAAGTAAACTAAATGTTTTATTTTGGGTTCCAAAACAAATACTTTCATCTAGAAACTACATTGTTAATAATGTGAATTATCTACAAGGGCCCATCAACAAACCACCTCTTTTGTTGAAAGTGAATTTTTAGAAGTCCCAAATGTTCTCCTCCCACAAGTATTTTTTGAAAACTTCACTTTTGCCCCAAATTGAAATAAAAAAATAAACCAAAACCAATGACATCTTGAAATCCCTACTCCATAGAAAGTCACTTTGACCACAACTAACATCTCGGGCAAGAATAATTCATCTAAAACAAGCAAAACAGAGACCACAGACTTAAAGTAGTTTATCCTGTAAACAAATAAATACTGATTCTGACTCTAGCAAGATGTCACTGCTATAAAATTTGGATTCTCATACTGCTCAAACAAAGCAATATTATAGTGAACAAACCTGTTTTATCAGCTAGTTTTCGTTTCTGAGTTTTGGATAACTGCTCCTTTTTATCTTTTTTCTTACTTGCTGGCACATCAGGAGTTCCAATTGCAATACTATTGCTTACTGAAGTCTGAGAAGGATAAAAATGGTTGTTAGTATTTTACATATTAGTTCCACAGATATCTCTGTGTGTGATTACTGAACCTGACATATTGAAATATCTTGACTGTCAGAAAGAAGCAATGCAGTCAGCAGTCTGCAGCCTTTAATCAACATATAATCATGATTGTAGTTTTAAAAAACATGTGTTGGGGACTGGAATTATTCCCTTTCAGAGTCACAAAGGGCACCTCTTACACTTTTTAAATTTAATCATAGAGTGTGATTTAGTCTGAAAGGATTCAGACTTCCCAAACATGGAAGCTGTTCCTTCTTCCTCAAAGCAAATCTGTAGCACCACGTGGCCAATAACGTCCTCACACAACACAGAAGCCACAAACAGACCCAGCCTGACTCATTCAAGACCCTGGAGGTGCACTTATGCAATCCATTGCATCCCAGACAGGTTGCAGTAATGTGCCACCCCCAGCAGACACCTTTTATCTCCGTTTCAGCTCTCTTAAGATTTGCTTCTGCTCCAAGTCTCCATTTTTATATTACTCTGTGGGGCAGAACTGCAGCCCACAAACATACTGGTATAACAGCAAAATAATAATTAAATACAACAATTATGACCACAGAACATTGTGGCACCATACTCTGTCACTGTTTAGCCACTAACATGGGTATACCCGATATACTGATTAACAACTCAAAGACAGAACTATGAAGTATTTAGAGTTGTAATAACCATTTTTTGCAGTTTTAAAAGCAAGAGATTAAAATCTGAATTTATCTACTTACCACAGTGTTAACAGGCTGATTTTCCATGAATAACTCTTTATTATCTTTGGCATATTCAAAAAGTGTATATGTCATAGCAGTTCCAAGATTCGCTTCAACTTCTACCATTAACTTATCCAATATACTTCGTTTAATAGCTGAAGATCTAAAAGAAAACATAAAACTCAACTCTCATCTAGACAGATGAAGAAAAGCTTGTCAACCAAAAAGCCTCCATGTATAAGGCTAGGGAATGAAGCTGTCATAAATACTTACATTGTGTTGTTGAAGAAAGCATCCATTGAGATGACTGGTGCTGTTTGTGGATATGTTTCTGGCCAGGAAACTTCTATTAGAAAGGCTTTGGGATCTCCACTTTCACCTATCTGAAGGGAAAAGAAAAACTTCATAAATCAACAGTTTCCAGTCACTTATTAAGGATTACAATGCCAATATGCAAGTCTTTCACTTCTTTAAGACTATCCAAATTCCTTAAGATAACAACTATTTTCATAAAGTTATCAGTCAGAAAATAAAGTTGTTATCTAGAAAGAGTATTAAATTTATGACATCAATATCAATGTCTACCCTGCAGTTTTCATCCTAGAAAAAGCAGCAGAAACATTCAAAGCTCTCTTTATTTATTTTTTTTTTAAATCGCTTGGTTTTAAAAGCTACTTTGTACCATCTGCAAGCCAAATATTATACAATCATATGTGAGAACAGAAAAGATGAAGGCTTCTTCCCTCCCCCGTGCATCCAAGCTCAGAGCAAGATGAAAACAAACCACAAGACAGCATTGAAATGAAGATGACGATAAATTAGTGACCTAAGATAGCAAAAACAATAGATAAGAATTTCAATGTTTACATCTCATCCCTACAGATATTTTATTTCACTATAAGAAAGAATGAGTAGTAAAAGATTTAAGAGGTCAGTTGACTGAGACTGGATAAAAGATGCATAACATTTAAAAAAGGCACACTTTAATATAAATAATCATGCACATCAAACCAATTTAGTGAACCCAAATTACATACACAAACCTTACAATTATGTTAAATTAAATAAAAAATGAAATTTTTTTTTTAAAATTTAAAACTAGTACAGGTGCTACCAAAGGCATACTATACAAACAGAAATAACTGTTTCACACAAGGATTTGGAAGACTAGTGCAACAAAGTTGGCTAAGTCCGTATTCTAAAACCACATGAAAATTCTCCCCTATTTCCCTCATTTTAGAATAGGCAAAATCTGGTTTCATCAAATTATGTGGAATGAAATGTAGCCAGAAAAAAAGTCCTAATCAAGGTAAGGCTACTGTACTTTAAAATTAAAAAAGGAAAAAGGAAAGAAAAAAAAGTTGGTGCTTTTTTATTTACAGTATTTCAGCAGAGTGGACTAACTGACATTCAGAAGCATCTGTTCTAGAGATGAAATAAATAAATATAAATAAATAAAAAGATCAGGAATCTGCAACATTTATCAAGACGTCATCTACAGTGTTGCAGTCCAGTTCCCACCGCTGCCAAGAAGAGAACTGGTGGTATGGTTTACAAAGTTCTTCTCTGGAGAAAGTACTGTCTGCACACTGAGCAAATCCATACAGAAAGCTGCATGACTGTGCTCCTTCTTGGCAGTGCAACCTAAAAACTGGGTAGCCTTACTTGATTACAAAACAGCTGTGTTTTGCATGAGAAACGTGTGAGAGAAATGAGACTCAGAAAAATGGCATACTAATTCTTGCTACCGTCTCATGTACTTACTTGCACTATGCTTTCTTGTAATACAAATTCTTCTTCATGGGAAAGGTACTTGATTGCCTTTGTCTGACACTAAGTTTTACAGTATTTAAATTGAGTTCTAACTTTTGACAATTTTCCTTCATCTGATAAAAATTAGCAATGACCAAAGCTAGTAAAATGTAGAATGATACACTGTAGACTTGTAGGCATGTCACATTTGCTCTTTTGAGGAAATCAAATTTACTAACAGCAGTCCTATCAACGAAGGAAGGCAGCACTTACATGGATGGGATTCAAGTGCTATTAATTAAATCAACTTATCTCATTACAATTACTGATAGTATTCTGAAGTTACCTGAGAAGTCACGAAAAGGTTATTCTGGATGCCTCCTTCCCACTACAAGGATGTGGCATTTTCAGAAGCCTTCCTTCTGTCCTATGGGTGCCTGAGTTTTCATCACCTAAGTTCTCTGGCCATCCAAAGATCTGCCTCAGTCCACCCCCAGAACAACTTCCAGATCTTTAAATTTGAGAAAGCTGGCAAGAATTTCATGCCAGAATCTAACTGCATATCGCAAGCTCAGCATTCCCTCTATGTCTTTCCTGAGCAGGTTGTATCAGTGCACATGGCCAAAGCGTTTTGTGGATTTCCTGCTTACCAGGTAGACAAGGCACGTCAACTGCTTCTGGACAAGACACTAGAAGAACCTTGTAACTGAGCAATAAGGAAGGTTCAGAGCTTTACATGTCAAAGTCTCTGTAAGTGACATTTCTGACCACCTAGTTTAAGCATTACTCAGTATGCGGGCTCCTTCAGCCAGTTTGACAGTTCTAGCTATGCAGTACATAGACCTGCAAGTAGGATGCCTAGCTAAGGGACAATAAACCCGCACTGGGAGCAGGTTCCTGTGCATGAAGCATTGTGCTATCAAGCATCATCATACCAAAGACCCTGAAACAACGGCCTACGGATCTAGCCTTTACTGCACATCGAATACCCATCTGTTTTAGAAAAACGCTGGTCCGTCAACGACAAGACAGTAGAGTAACTTCAGGATGAAGCCCGCGCTGCAGCGGCGCACAGACCTTCACCTTGCCTTACCCTGTACTGGAAGGAAACCGGGCTAAGCTCCCTGAAGCACAGATCCCCCTCGTAGATAGAGCGCAGCGCTTCCAGCTCCATCTGCAGCAAGGAGCAGAGAAGGGGGTGACCGATTCCAGCCCGAACACGGAGCTCGCACCCAACCGCGGCCGGTTTGCGAAGCTCTGCACGGCCCCGCCGGT
>NW_010972720.1:6380087-6380538 GCF_000737465.1 Haliaeetus leucocephalus
CGGCACGGCGCGGCGCAGCGCGGCCACGCCGCTGTCGCACGGGGAGGCCCGAGCGGCCTCGCCCGACGGCCACACCTCCCCTGAGGGCAGCACGGGTCAGCCGCTCGCTCGCTGCTATTGGTCCCCGCTTCCTATCGTCACCACCTGCCTGTCTTGTCCATTGGCCGGCTCCGCTAGTCTCGCCTCGCCGCCTTCTTTAGTTAACTGGCTCTTTCAGCAGTGACGTGACCGCGCGGGCGCTCCCTGACTGGCCCGGCCCAGGAGCGGAGGCGCCGATTGGTCGCTTCTGCCGCCCTTCCGATGTCCGGCGCTGGTTTCCTGAGGTGGCGGCCCTCCCTCGTCCTGCCCGCGACGCCTCCCGTCAGCCGCGGCCGCTCTCGGCTGGCGCTGCCCGGCGCCGAGCTCCAGCCCGCGGCGGTCAGCGGCGCCTGGGGCGGGGACGGGCCCGGGC
>NW_010972720.1:6380557-6390180 GCF_000737465.1 Haliaeetus leucocephalus
CGGCGGGGCAGCGGGGAGCTCCTGCAGCCGGGGAGGAGCGGCCGGCCTGGGCCTCGCAGGCGCCGCGCTGAGGGCCGCCCTCCTGCCGCCTCGCAGGCCGCCTGCCCGGGCGCAGGATGACCCCGACGCAGTGGGACTTCCCGGTAGAGCTATGCTGCCGGCCCATGGCGTTTGTCACCCTCACCGGCTTGGACGTGGTGTACAACGCCGTGCACCGGGCCGTGTGGGACGCCTTCTGCGCCAACCGGAGGGCCGACCGCGTCCCCATCTCCTTCAAAGTGCTCCCCGGCGACCACGAGTACCCCAAGTGCAGGACGAAGGTAGCGAGCGGCGTGTGCCCCGGCTGCTCCCCGTCCTGGCGGGCCCGGCCCCTCACGGGGTTCAGGCCTCTGCCCGTGCAGCAAAAGCCAGCGGCAGGCCCCGGGGGCGGGGTGGGGAGGATGCGGGAGCTGGTGGCTCCCCGAGGGGAAGGGCCGTAGCAAGGGGCTGGGCTGAGCAGCACTCGCACGGCTGAACGCTCAGCCAGGATTCTGCTGTCTCTTCCCCCGCTGTCGGAGGCGAAGCGTGGGAGCTTGAAGCCCGAGAAAAATTGTCAGGGCAAAGGGGAAGCCAGGGGTATTGTGACAGAGTGCTATGGCTGCATAGGAAACCGGGGTGCCTTAGCTTGTAAGCCAGAAGCAGGGAAAGCCAATATGATTTACTTTTTGAAGTACTTGCTGTTCTTTTACTCAGCGTTAAGGTGTGCTTGTGAAGTTTGAGCTTTAATGAAACCCAAAGTTTAACTCTGGAGAAACTAGATATTTGAAATTGGTGTATTCTGAAAAAAACTTAAAGCCTTTAACTAAATGAAATGCAGCAGAAAGAATATCTCCGCTCTACTTTCTGCTTCTCCGTGGCACTTAAGAAGCAATGTCAATGGGTTTAACCCTTGGAAAATGACATAATTCTGTGATGCTGGCAAAGAATAAGAATCCAAACTGGTTTCTCCTGGCTCCGTTTGAGACTCTGGTTTTAAATCGAACCTGATATTTCATGAAAGTGTGTGAAACGTGCTTCTGAACTTGACCCTTTTCTCCAGTCTACCTGGAATCTGTTGTTCTTTGTTGCTGATATCTCAGACGTCAACCCCTGATGCTAGGTAACGAGGGATATGCCTTATTCGATAGGAAGCAAAGGCTTGGTGGGAAGAGTGTTAAAGGAAAGATGACAAACGTATTCTCAAGTGACAAGAATGTAGAGGCAATTCCCTTTCTCCTGGTGTAAATGCCCATAAATGGATTTGGTAGCTTGCTTTAATAACCTCAATATTTTCAGAGGACATCCTATGAATGGTATATTCCAAAAGGAATCCTGAAGACTGGTTGGATGAACAAACACCTGAATTTGGTTCCAGCACTTGTGGTGGTGTTCTATGAACTAGACTGGGATGAGCCACAATGGAAAGAAAAACAGTCGGAATGCGCTACTCGAGTTGAAATTGTCAGGTAGAGGTTTTTTTACTTGGTTCATAATGTACTACAAGCTAACGGTAAGTGTGAAATGCAGAATCCTTTTTGCATTCTAAAACATATAAATATTTTTTGTTCTTAGATACAAAGTAAGGGGAACTTGGAACTTTGCTTTTTAACATACAACTGACAGCAATGAAACGTTTTTTTAATGGTTTATTTGTAAAAGTTACTTAAGTAAAAACAGCCCCTGAAGCTTTGCTTGCTAAACTCAGCACAATTATTCTATCCCATCTGAACAAAAAAGGGAACACAGCATTCTGTGGATGGTGCAGCATATTATGGTGTTTGGTGTTTTTACCCTATATAACATTCTTTCAGTGCTTCCATCTAGACTGAAATCTCATTTTGTTCTGATTATTCAGAAATAAGAAGGGAAATCCTGATGCTGTGCCATGTTGTTTTTTATTTTAGGCAAAGTTTGCAGGGAAGAAATACGAAAGTTGCTGTGGTTTTGATTCAGAAGAAAACACCATTACCTCCAGGTACTGGAAACCTCTGTGCATAGTTGTGATCTCATTTTTTCAGAAGGCCTGATGGACTGAGCTGACTATCATTTGTCACGTTATTTGCAGTTTTTAATCTAATGTTATCTACATACACTAAATACATTGTGGCTGCAGGAAGGTGTGCAGATGGAAAGAATGCTTAGGGCAGTTGACCCTAAACATTTGATACTTTTGTCCTTAACTACTTCCTTTTAAGTCCAAGTCCATCTTTTGATACACAGTATCAAAAATGGTTTGCTAGTATAATATATGTGACATGCCTCCTTGTAAGCAAGTTGCATTTTAAACCTTGCTTGAGAACAAGAAAAGCTGTAAAAGCAATGAGAACTTAGAGGAAGGGCATTTGGTACCTGCAGAAGCCTTTCAGTTTATCTCAGTTTTAATCAATAAAATTTTGGAGTCAAGTGGAGGTGTGAAACGTGATACATTTTAACCTTATGTTTCTGTAGAGCTGCTGCTTCAGCTGTAGCTGCATACCTTCTAGTGCCTGGCAAACCATTTTTTTATTTTTTGTTTTTGTTTTTTCTCTGTCTGCTATATATGTTTGTCTTCTCTGGATGATATTGTATTTCTCAAGACACGGGATATTTAATTCTGTGAGAGAGGTGAAAAACTTATGTCATGCTTGTGGGTTGTTGCTAGCTAAGCCACTCCTAGAAACTTTATGCAGTGTGTTCTGCTGGATGAAGCATTTAGTACTCTGAAAACAAAGTAAGAAAGAGTGTGGTCTCAGTTTTATCTGTAATAGATTTTTCCATACCTTGTCAAGCTTTTAGAGCTAGTTTGACACTGCAGCACTGCATACTACTTACTTGCGCTTTCCTTGACTTCACTAGGGGAAGATGTTATTGCATCAGAGAGGGCAGCAGCTTTATGTAATGCTTGTGACCTTTCTGGAAAATCTCTCTTTGTACTTCCACACACTGATCATCTTGTTGGTTATATTATAAGGTAAGTGACTGTAAAACACTGGTTTGTTCTGTTTGTTAATCAGTGTTTTGCTCTGTTTGCTGATCATGTGTTGGTTTACATGACACCAGGCCTGCTGGCAACAGATGAGGTACACCTGTCTCAAAGGGGGAAAAAGGATCTTTGCACAGGAGTTAGCAGGGCTCATTGAAAGAGCTTTAAACTAGATTTGAAGGAGGAAAGGGATAAAACCAGGCTCACTAGAGATAAGCCTGGGGGCAGCACGCCAGTGTTTCAGGGACAATGTGCTAGCGAGGTCCGTCGGTCTGCCACCTCAGTGGAGGTAGGGGATGGAGATCCATGTGGCAGCAAAGATGCAAGGGTTATTGATGCATTAGAAACCATGGAAGCACCTGAGAATGGTCATGTAGGAATTAGGGCTTCTCCCCCAAAAAGGTGGTGGGATCAATAGCCTAACTGAAGTGCATCTACACCAATGCATGCAGCATGGGCAGCTAACAGAAGGAGCTGGAAGCCATTGTGCAGCAGGAAAACTATGACATAGTTGCCATCATGGAAACATGGTGGGATGACTCGCACAAGTGGAGTGCTGCAATGGGTGGCTATAAAATCTTCAGAAGGAATAGGCAAGGAAGGAGAGGTGGTGGGGTAGCCTTGTATGTTAGGGAGTGTTTTGATTGTCTAGAGCTTAATGACGGTGATGATCGGGTTGAATGTTTATGGGTAAGAATCAAGGGGGAAGCCAACAAGGCAGATATCACAGTGGGAGTCTGTTGTAGACCACCCAACCAGCATGAAGAGGCAGACAAAATATTCTATAAGCAGCTGGGAGAAGTCTCACAATTGCTAGCCATTGTTCTTGTGGGGGACTTCAACTTGCCAGATGTCTGCTGAAAATAAAATGCAGCAGAGAGGAAACAGTCTAGGAAGTTCCTGGAGTGTGTGGAAGATAACTTCCTGACACAGCTGGTGAGTGAGCCAACCAGGGAAGGTGTCCCACTGGACCTGTTGTTTGTGGACAGAAGAGGAGTTGTGGGTGATGTGATGGTTTGAGGCAGTCTTGGGCGTAGCGATCACAAAATGATAGAGTTTCTGATTCTTGGAGAAGTAAGGGTTGGGGTTGGCAGAACTGCCACCTTGGACTTCTGGAGGGCAGACTTTGGCCTGGTTAGGAGCCTGGTTGACAGAGTCCCTTGGGAGGCAGTCCTGAAGAGCAAAGGAGTCCAGGAAGGCTGGACATTCTTCAAGAAGGAAAACTTAAAATGTGCAGGAGCAGGCCATCCCCATGTGCCAAAAGCTGAGCCAATGGGAAAGAAGACAGCCTAGCTGAACAGAGAGCTATGGCTGGAGCTCAGGGGGAAAAAAGAGTTTATGACCTTTGGAAGAAGGGGCAGGCCACTCAGGAGGACTACAAGCATGTCATGAGGTTATGCAGGGAGAAAATTAGAAGGGCCAAAGCCCAGCTAGAGCTTAATCTGGCTACTGCCATAAAAGACAATAAAAAATGTTTCTATAAATACATTAGCAATAAAAGGAGGGCTAAGAAGGATGTCCATCCTTTATTGGATGTGGGGGGGAAACATAGTGACAAAGGATAAGGAAAAGGCTGAGGTACTTAATGCCTTCTTTGCCTCAATGTTTAATAGTAAGACCAGTTGTCTTCTGGGTACCCAGCCCCCTGAGCTGGAAGACGGGGATGGGGAGCAGCATGAAGCCCCCATAATCCAAGAGGAAATGGTTAGTGACCTGCTATACCACTTAGACACACACAAGTCTATGGGACTGGTTGGGATCCACCCAAGGGTACTGAGGGAGCTGATGGAAGTGCTTACCAAGCCACTTTCCATCATTTATCAGCAGTCCTGGCTAACCAGGGAGGTCCCAGTTGATGAATATGACGTCCATCTACAAGAGGGGCCAGAAGAAAGGTCCAGGGAATGACAGGCCTGTCAGTCTGACCTTGGTGCTGGGAAAGGTTACGGAGCAGATCATCCTGAGTGCCATCATGCAGCATGTACAGAACAACCAGGTGATCAGGCCCAGCCAGCATGGGTTTATGAAAGGCAGGTCCTGCTTGACTAACCTGATCTCCTTCTATGACAAGGTGACCCACTTAGTGGATGAGGGAAAGGCTGTGGATGTTGTTTACATGGACTTTAGTAAAGCCTTTGACACTGTTCCCCACAGCATTCTCCTGAGAAACTGGCTGTTTACCACTTGCATGGGTGGACTCTTCGCTGGGTAAAAAACTGTCTGGATGGCTGGGCTCAAAGAGTGCTGGTGAATGGAGTTAAATCTAGCTGGCAGCTGGTCACAAGTGGTATTCCCCAGGGCTCAGTATTGAGGCCAGTTCTGTTTAATATCTTTATCAACGATCTGAATGAGTGCACCCTCAGTAAGTTTGCAGGTGACATCAAGTTGGGCAGGAGTGTTGATCTGCTCAAGGGTAGGAAGGCTCTACAGAGGGATCTGAACAGGCTGGATCAATGGGCCAAGGCCAATTGTATGAGGTTTAACAAGGCCAAGTGCCGGGTCCTGCACTTGGGTCACAACAACTCCATGCAATGCTACAGGCTTGGGGAAGAGTGGGTGGAAAGCTGCCAGGTGGAAAAGGACTGTTGGTTGACAGCGGGCTGAATATGAGCCAGCAGTGTGCCCAGGTGGCCAAAGCGGCCAATAGCATTGTGGCTTGTATCAGAAATAGTGTGGCCAGCAGGACTAGGGAAGTGATTGTCCCCCTGTACTCGGCACTGATGAGACTGCACCTTGAAGACTGTGTTCAGTTTTGTGCCCCTCACTGCAAGACATCGAGGTACTGGAGTGTGTCCAAAGAAGAGCAACAAAGCTGGTGAAGGGTCTAGAGCACAAATCTTGAGAAGAGCAGCTGAGGGAACCGGGGTTCTTCAGTCTGGAGAAAAGGAGGCTCGGGGGAGACCTAATCACTCTCTACAACTACCTGAAAGGAGGTTGTAGCGAGGTGGGTGTAGGTCTCTTTTCCGAAGTAACAAGTGATATGGCCTCAAGTTACTCCAGTGGAGGTTTAGATTGGATATTAGGAAAAATTTCTTCACTGAAGGGGTTGTCAAGCATTGGAACAGGCTGCCCAGGGAAGTGGTTGAATCACTATCCCTAAAGGTATCTAAAAGATGTGTAGATGTGGAACTTGGGGACATGGTTTAGTGGTGGACATGGCAGTGCTAGGTTAACAATTGGACTTGATGATCTTAAAGGTTTTTTCCAACATAAATGATTCTATGATTCTAATGGAGTTGCTGAGAGAGTTGGTAGGTTGGGATGACTGCTATGTGGCACGCTCGTAGACCAGCATTGGATATTTTATCTGTTCGCTGGAATTCTTCAGGTTATTCTGCAACCTGATTAATTCCACACAGCTCCACTTTCTCTGTGAGGTTGAATAATGACTGTCAAAGATGTTGCTTTTGAAGAAACATTATTAGATATCCCAAGGCGTTCCCTTCCTCAAGTCAGGTAGAGGCAAAGTGGGCTTTTCTACCTCTATAGTGGTTTTGGCATTGCTGGTTCTGAATTTTCCCTACAAATGTTTTGTTAGGTGTAACTCTGTATTAGCAGGTCTTTGCTTTTTTTTGCCCCGCTTCCTGGCTATGTAGATATTTCTTTCTATTCATGCTAAGTGGCATTTATCTGGTTGCAAGTATTATGTCTCTCATTTTTTTACATGTCCTGTGCTTTCTGTTTTAATATTTACAGGGAATACAGCTTCAGATGAATTATGAAGGCCTTTCAAAAACGGAACAGGGAAGGGAAGACAGTCTTGTGTAGACTTAAAAAGAAGGGCCAAAACTAAGGCAAATCATGGTTTATTAAAATTAGTTTTAATTTTTCCAGATACAGTCAGGAGAGGAGGAGTCATGGTCTGAGAGACTAATTCTTCCTTCTCTCACCCTCATATTTATCTATAAACAGTAAAGTTCTCAACATAAATCAATGCTGTTATCGTATCCACGCTGCTCACAGCTACTAGAATTGATCAAAATAAAGTAACTGTTACTTCTAGTTTTTCATATTTTGCTCAGTGCTAAAGAGGGAATGTTTGCTGCATGTTAACTAGTGTAAGCCTTTGCAAACTGCATGTAGTCAGAATTCCTGGTATTAATCTTTTTGTTTTGACATTTTTACTACTATGAAGTCTCAATTAAAAGAGAATAGGTTTGTTTTTTGTTTTTTTTTTTTACCCCTCAGACTGGCTTGTCTTTTCTTATACGGCCACAATATAACACTAAAATAAGTATGATAAGTAGACTTCATTTGTTGTCTTTTTGTGACTGAACTCATAGTTAGCAATTGCTGTCCATTGGTCTGTCCCACTGTTTTCATCGCCATCCTCTCTGTTGCGTGGCAAGCAGAACACAAGTTGTGATCTGCCTTAGTCAAAGTCTGCAGTGATCCCTTCTTGGCCAAATCACAGAACTGGTAGTTCATCCTTTATTTCCTGTGTGCGTCAGTGCTATTGAACGTATTTCTCTCCTGGATTCTGGTCTTGTCCTGGTTGATTTTACTCCTTATAATTTGATCGTACAGCATATGCTTCATAGATCCTCCTCAGCCTCATGCTGTATTCAGTGTTCTGGGCCTCTTTTGTCTTTTTCTTCTTCCCCTGTGATGTGCCATTGGGCTATTTATCTTGCAAACACAAGTTTGACTGTTACCTCTGCAACCCAGGTAGCTGTTGATGTTTGGACAGAATGATGAAACCTAGTCTGTGCCTTCATAATTTTATTTACTTCTATTTTTTCCTTCCCACTCCTCCCCCCACAGTCCAGCAAATAAGATCTTGAGCTGTTCAGACTTATCCCAGGAGCCTCAGTAAGGTTTGCTTGCTTTGACTGAGGCATCCCTCCACTTTCTGTAGCCTTGCAAAATCCGAACAGCTTATCCTCAGGCTTTCTTACGTAAAATACTAGAGATTGTTGTATGAGAAATCAATATATAAAGCCTTCGAACCTACTTATTCTACTTTGTGCTACCCCTATGTAAGGTTTTGTGTGAAGGATTTTTATCTGCAGACTCTTACCCTGTGTGGTAACTTACAGAAGAGTTTAGTAATACCTCAAGCTACTTTGCCAACCCTAAAATAAGCATGATTAAAAGTAACTTATTCTGAAGAACTTCAGAATTTCTTTGTAGGTGGGAGAAACTTGGTGAAACTTATGAGCAACTTTGTTGCAGGTTGGAAAATGCTTTCTATGAGCATGCACAGACTTACTATTATACAGAAATACGAAGAGTTAAATCTCATAAGGAGTTCTTGAACAAAACCACTCATCAGGTAATGTTACCCTATTTTTGAAATACTGTGCAAGTTATATTGCATGTTAAAACATGAAAATAAGGGTTGTTTATTGCTTAAACTTTTTTATTTCCCCCCCTTCCAACTTGAGATGCCTTCTCTCCGTATAAGAAGTAAATCTGGTTTTGTTTTCTGAAACTTAAACTTAAACTTTGATTTTGATTGGTTTTGTTCTTACATTTGTTTGTCTTCCTCACATCTTCCATAGAGGAAGAGCTGCAGCCCAGAAATGAAGTTCTCCAATTTAAAAAAAAAGTTTTTAATTCATCTATATGGTTTAACCTATTTGAATGTGGTATCTTAGCAAGTTGTGGGAAGTGTTTCCCTTAGACATTTCAAACTTAAAGTTGCACTTTATTGGGCTTTTCAACTTTTGCTTTTCAAATTGTTAAATATCTGCTCAGACACATAATGTTCTGTTGTGATTGCCAGCTTCCCTCTCTTGGAAGCTGGGATCCAAGCGGTGAGCTCCAAACCAACAATTGACACTGTTAGTGTAGAGGTTTTGGGGTGTTACAAAGCCTCTCCCCTGTGCCAGGGTAAAGGGCTTGGAATAGATTAAATCTGTTGAAAGATCACTGCTGCGTCATGGTGGCAGAGAGAACTATTAGGAAACAGTTGCATAGTCAGTTTTTCAAGTCAACTACTATATTATGTAAACCTCTGAAATTATCACCTGTACTTGCTTTGTAGGTAACAGGTATGTTCGGATGTTTGTGAATGATGTGTGTTGGTTGTGTTTTGCAGCTTTTATTTGTTAGACACCAGTTCAAAATAGCATTCTTCAGTGAGCTGAAACAAGATACACAGAATGCTCTCAAGTAAGACTCACATAATCTTTCCCTACTCTCTCTACCCCAGATTACTGCTAAGCTATAGGCTGTGATAAATATTTTCCCAAATGTACAATTACTTAAACATGTTGGTGTGGTTTAACCCCAGCCAGCAACTAAGCACCACGAAGCTGCTTGCTCACTTCCCCGCCTCCACCCTGGTGGGATGGGGAGGAGAATTGAAAACAAGTAAAACATGTGGGTTGAGATAAGAACAGTTTAAATATTGAAATAAAAAATAAAATATAATAATTGTAATGAAAAGGAAGATAACAAAAAGAGTGACATATAACCCAAGAAAGACAAGTGATGCACAATGCAATTGCTCACCACTCATTGACCAATGCCCAATCAGTTCTTGAGCAGCGATCTGCCCCTCCCGGCCAACTCCCCCCAGTTTATATACTGGGCATGACATCACATGGTATGGAATACCCCTTTGCCCAGTTTGGGTCAGCTGCCCTGGCTGTGTCCCCTCCCAGCTTCTTGTGCCCCTCCAGCCTTCTTGCTGGCT
>NW_010972720.1:6390253-6429208 GCF_000737465.1 Haliaeetus leucocephalus
ATCAACATTCTTCCCATACTGAACCCAAAACATAGCACTATACCAGCTACTAGGAAGAAAATTAACTATCCCAGCTGAAACCAGGCCACATGTATGTAAAGGGTGATTTCTTCACTGGGAAGAACTCTTTGATTGGAAGGCTGTTTTCTGCTGTCAGTAATCCTGTTCTTAAATTTTATTATCTTGTATGATTTAACTCTAATTTAAGTATTCCTGCTTAGAAATTACAGAACTGCCTATAATCTTGTGCATGAATTGAGGGCTCATGAAACAAACATGCTGGAAATCAAGACCATGGCAGGATTTATAAATTACAAGGTAACAAGTATACTTCTAATCTTTGACAACCTTTACTTAAAAAAAAAAAAAAGTTAATGCATCTTTAATATGTAAAGGTTTAAAAGGTCCATTTTATATTGCTTTCAAGGAGATGGATTAGAAACAGCTATCAGTGGAATACCAATTACATTCAGCCTTGCAAAGACTTCTGAATTCCACACAAAAGAAAGATTCTTAGCTGAAGTTTGGGAGTATCTTGAAGGACTAGAGTTCATTTGAGATGCAGTCATCTGAAAGGCTAGATTCTCTTTAACTCTCACTCTGTACAGGGGAAATGAAAACAAGGGTTGCTTGTTCCTTAAATATTTTTGTCTTCTTGCAATGCTTAAACCAGTATAGTTCAGTTACTGCTTGTTAGGAGGAGGAAAATAACTCTTTAAGAATTAGACCATACTTTTGTGGTATTTGGGGCGCTCTTAGGTAAAACAAAACTATCCCACCATTTACAGCACTTGGAACAATCCTGGAGTTGGACTCCATCAAATTCCATTTGCAGACTGCAGGCTTCAAAGATAATAATCTTCCTAGTGGCTCTGCAGTTCTGTCTTGAATTTGGCTGCAAGTTATGCACTCTTCCATTTATAACTTGGGGAAGAAAAAGAACATTAGATGAAATAGAGGATCACATGGTTTCAGGTGTAGTACATTATGGTTTACATCTGTTTTTCTCCCTGTGTTCTCTATGCTATTTGAGCTCTTCAGAAATACATAAAATTAGTTTGTTTCAGTTTTTTGTGAGTGACTTTTTTTTTTTTGAGTTTTTTTTAAAGCTAATCCTGAGCAGCCTAACACAGTTACTTTTCCTCTTATTTCGATTTCTTCTAGATCTGTCGCCTCTGTTTTCAGCATAATACTCCACTGGATGCAATTGCTCAGTTCAGGAAACATATTGACTTGTGCAAGAAAAAAATAGGAAGTGCAGAACTGGCTTTTGAGCATGCTGCCTGGATGTCCAAACAGTATGTGTCTGCTTAGTAATGTTTCTGGTTTAATCTTATATAACCTTGTGAAGTTCACTGTTTTACTTGTCTAGGCAAGAGACAAATTCTGAGCTCTTTATCTAAGAAAGAGATACACTAGATCATCAAAAACCTGTATGCTGTTACTCTGTTTTGCATTGATTATTGACCACTTTTCTCTGCGAATGAACAGGGTATGACACAAATGCAGCCACAGAACTTAGATGCAAAAGTTCAGAGAAGTATCAACTGTCTTAAGACTAACCAGAACTTTTAATTGAGGTGTACCTTTCAGTTCAAATTGCTGTTCTGTATGTAATCTTGGTTATGAATTTTTTTTTAATAGGTTTCAGGCTTTTGGTGACTTGTTTGATGAAGCAATTAAGCTGGGACTGACAGCAATTCAAACTCAGAATCCAGGTTTCTATTACCAGCAGGCAGCATACTACGCACAGGAACGGAAACAACTAGCAAGTATGCTTTGTAACCATGATGTAAGTTGGGAGGGGAGAAAGTGCTTTGCAAGTAACCAGGTAGTAAATTAGCCAATGTTTTAGTCTAAAATGGTAGCGGAATAATCTGTAATATGTGTAAATGAAATCCAAGGAAAGGATATGTGCTTTTCTCATGCTTACTAACATTACAAGTATTTGTTATGTATTGGAAAAGTTACTCCAGAACAGGTGTGTCAGTGTTTATTTTATTACAAATAATTCTCACATGTTTTTAAAATACTTTCTACATCTCTGGATACTTGAAAACTTACTGTTTTGTTTTCCCAGTATATTTCTCTATACATGCACGTATCTGGTCACTTACAGAGAAACAAGAGCATTAGTATTAGAGTGGGGGGGGGGGGGCGGGGGGGGGGGGTGTTGTTTGCTTTGGGTTTTTTTGACACTTGCCTGGCAGAAAGGGTTGCATGGAAAATTGATCTCTGCAATTCATTAAACATACATGCTAATTATGTGTAGCTACTCTCCAACTGACATGTCCTGATTATTTAAAAATAACTTTGTTCCTGTTGGTGCTATTTATTTGTTGTTCTTGGATTATCTTGTTAGAAACTAGTTTTAAAAAGGATTACCCAGTTATTCTTTAACAGTATTTGAGACAAATGAAGGTGAATGAAGTAGGATGTCAGACTGAATCAGAAGTACTTAAATGTTTGGGTTTCCTGAAGTACTATTTTTATACAGGTGGCCAGAAAGGTTACATGCTTTAAAGCAAATTTCTTCTTTTATGTGCATATGTATTGGAGCATCAAATCACTTTTAATGCTTTAAAATGAAACATGAACCCTTTTTTTATTACTATATTTGCTGAATTTACAGTCCTCTATGATATATCCCAACCCGGATCCCCTGGAAACACAAACTGGAGTGCTTGACTTCTATGGGCAAAGACCGTGGCGGCAGGGAATATTAAGTACGTTTCTGTGTCTTGTATCTTGTAGAGTTCAGACGAACTTTAGCTGCTGATCCTGCCAGCTGACTTAGTGGGCATCAGCATGTAATCCCTTTTCCACTGAGACAGATGCAGGGCTGGGACCTCACTCTCTTGTTAGTTGGTGGAATGATGTGAACAGATGTCAGTTGGAAATACAGGAAGTGTGTTTGATCTCTATAACAAATAGAAAAAGAAACCTCAGGTTTACGCAGGATCCAGTCTTCAGCAAAGTTGCATAGGCCATACTGAAGCTCTGCTGCTTTGTTTCTATTGCTGCCTAAGCTACTTGTAATCAGTGTGCAGCAGGAATGCTTAACTGCAGTGAAATGCACTCCTGGGAAGAGAAGTTGGAGAACTGGATACAGCAAAAGTAATGATGTCCCTGAATGTGATTGTTATAACTCCATCCTGCCATCCATACTGTATCTTGTCAACTGTAAATGGGAACTCATGACGTTTTTTTTTTTTTTTTTTTTCCCCTGAAAAAGCTTTTTGGATTTCAAAATGGATTGAGAGGATGCAATGGCTAGATTTTAGTCTAAGAAAGGAATTTGTGATTTCTCCTATTAAGGAGGATGTTTTCTCAGAAATTCTGACTTTCTGTACAGCTTTCAGCTATATATGAATACATGTGCAGTTCTGAGATATTAATTGTTGGCTGTGGTTTTACTTCCCTTTCTCCCTCTCCTCTCTAATATTCTTTATTCTCTGCATATACTTTAGGCTTTGCCACTTTATTCCTGCTCTCTTTAAAAGATTTTTTTCATTTACTGTAAACACAGTACAGTCTAACCTCTTTTATCTTCAAGTGCTACTGTTTTAAAATTAGTTAGAGTCTACTGCCAAGGTTAAACAGTTTAAGATGAAGAGAAACTTCACCTGTTAATATATTCAGGTTTTTTGGTTCCTGCAAGAGTTTTAGTCTTCTAAAGCCCTATACAGTTCTTCATATGTTGGCGTTCTCTACTGCTAGAGAAACATAAGCTTGAATCTTTACTTGAGATCAAATAGGAAAAGGGCTACAAATTTATCTTAACATATGCGCTTTAAATGTTAATAGATGCAGTCTAAAGACTAGGTCTTCTTACTGTAGTTTGCTATTTTTGGGTAGCTTCAGATGCCCCCCTTTTTTTTTTTTTAAAAAAAAAAAAAAAAAAAGTTAATATATTTGTTCTAGAGTTTCCCTTCTAGAACACAGAGGATGGATGAGTTCTTAAAGCAATGCATCTGTCTCCTAGGCAAAAGAATGTTTAAGAGTTTGAGCTTGCATTGCATGTAGCTCACCACATAAATAGTTCCCTTTGGGTCTGGACAAAATTCCAATTTCATGGATTTTTCATTGTCTTATGCAGGCTTTGATCTTTCTGATCCTGAAAAGGAGAAGATGGGGATTTTATCCCTACAGTTGAAAGAGAAAAATGTCCTTCACTCGGTAAGTTTTATTCTACAAAAAAAAAAGTCTGTTTTCTAATATTATCCTAATGTTTGCATATATAATGATATCAGTAATGGTTTTATCTGTTAGGAGCTAATAATCACTTTGTTGAGTAATGCTGTCGCGCAGTTCAAGAAATACAAATGTCCAAGAATGAAAAGTCATTTGAGTGAGTATAGATAATCAGATGCATTTTTTTTAAATTAATTTTGCAAAGACTTTTGGTATTGATCTGGAACTTTTTTTTTAATCAGTGGTTCAAATGGGAGAAGAATATTACTACGCTAAAGATTATGCCAAAGCTTTGAAGTGAGTACCATCCATCATTGCTTCTTTCACACAACTATTCTTCTCACTAAGACCTAAGTCTTATCGCTATGGAATAATGTTGGAAGCTCATCTAAGATGCTCCTTGTACCTGGATTTGATTGAAGCACGGCTTTGGAGTCTATGAACTCCACTTATATTAAAGAAGGCAAAACAGATGTGATGAGTCAGAGTAGAAAAACTTCCTGCTGTAAGCTGTTGTGGAGATTTGCCTTATTGGACAATTATTATTTATTTCTAGCTACTGAGTGCTGTCTCTCTCCCAGAAATGATTTCTGAAACTTGCCTGCTACTGCAATGAGAATGTAGTTACATTTAATTACAGACTTTGTAGTTACAAAATTAAAAAAATATTGAAATGTAGCTGAATTTAATTTTTGTTTATATACCAGAGAATTAGCAAAAGGAATTCTTTTTATTGATGTAGCTTAGTGCTGAGGTACAGCTACTGTCTTTTCTGAAGGATGTGTCTTATGTTTAGTTTCTTAACTTTGTATTTTTAAGGGGAAACAGGTTATGTTAAGTAGGAGTCTCACAATGTTTTCGTTAACTAGGTTTCAAAGATCACATGTTGTAAAGGGAGTATGTTTGAGGTAGGAGAGATGTGTTCACTGTTGTGACTAGCTGGCTGGAAGCTACATGGAGGAGAAGGTAGGCTAGGATAAGCAGATCAATTTGCATCAAGCCTAATTTCTATACAAACAAGCATTTCCTATTTATGTTTAGGTAGATTTATCTGAAGTAGACAAACTCTTGTCTTGAACAGTTGAACAGAGTTAAAAAATTTCACTTCTCTGCTTTGTTAGTAATAGCAAACATTGCTGAGTATTAAAATCATATTAAGGTGTGCAGTTTTGCCTGATAAAGATTGGTGCATGTGTTGTTTGTAGATCTTTGAAACCCTTGAAGGAAGCAGAGGATAGGAGGTAGGAGGGAAAAGAAACATCTCAGCTTACGGAACATTAAAATTCTTCAGTTTGGAAGGGGACTTTATAGTGTGGGTTTTGGTTTGGTTTTCTTAAAACTTACCGCATACTCAATAGTAAAGCGTATTTTCAATGCAGTGCTGGATTAAGACTCTTCTGTCCAGTTGCTCTTTTGCTAGTTCTTTATGTGAAGACAGATGAGTGTTCCTGTTGTTCTTTTGTGAAGATTGTTCTAGCCTGAAATAGAAAATTCATGGAATAAATGTGTTTCTTTACAATAATTTCATGCTGTTTTCAATAAATCATTGCCATGTGTAAACAGTAGACTTGACTTTAATCTAGCATTTATATTAGTGAAGATTACTTTTGTATTAATGATACCAAATAAATGTGAGCTTCTAAAAAAATATTGGTGTGTCTAACTTGTTTTTCTCTCATTTTTACTGTGTTGCAGGCTTTTGGATTATGTTATGTGTGAATATCGCAGCGAAGGATGGTGTACTCTTCTCACTTCCATATTGACGACAGCTCTCAAATGTTCCTATCTGATGGCCCAGCTGAAAGATTATATAACGTACTCTTTAGAGCTACTGGGTAGAGGTATTCTTAAGAAATATACTCAGCCTATATAGAAAAATTAAAGTACATGTATTTGGAAGTCTGATGCTTCATTGTCAGACACAGTGCTTACAGTACTTCAAATGATTTAACTACAAAAGAACTGTATACCTGTGCTGAATTTTTACTACTTTCTCTCATATGCTGGAATTTGAATTTTCTTGCTCTTCTATTATAAAATTCACTGCATTCAAATAGACTGTGTCAGGATATCTGAGGCACAGAGCTTTATTTGAGACTGTTCAAATAATGTAACAGAAACTTCCTGAGCTTTGGGATGGGGGACTAACTGTAGTATAGCTAGCACCATTTTTCTGGACTTTAAAATCCCAAATGTGCTTCTCTCAGGCTTTTTACTAGAACTCTGCAGATGAAATATGCATGTGGCATGTTTTAGGGAAAAAATGTGACATAGGGTGGCTGCACAGTAATAATGCAAGCATTCTGCTTTGTATAATGTCTGTTACCTGATGTTGCAGAAATAATCCTTTTGTGCCCTAAATTGCTAACTAATACCACTATTAGGGTAGGTGTGGTAAAAATGGGTTTGCATCTTCTGTTAGCTAGCCAGGCTACTCTGCTTTGTATTAAAGAATAGCCAACAAGACAAACCCACCTTTCCTCATTTTCAAGAGAAGAGTGCTTATTTTAAGTAGTACTTTTTTCTTCCTGTCTAGTTGTTGTTTCTAATATTATCCGAGCTTGCCTCTTTGCATGCTTCAGACTTTTCTACTGTTCCTTCTGTTTTTAAACATAAATAACAAGAAGGTTTAGGCATTATTCTCTTGGGGTTTTCCTCCAATAACTTATGAAATGCTTGTCTAACCAAATAATATTTTACTTGTTTTCTCTTACTTCCACTGGGACCACTTAAAATGAGGGAAGTTCTAAAAACTGAATGAATCCATTACTGGTAGATGGATGCTAGATTTTGCCCCCCCCTCCCCCCCGCAATGTGTTTTTTGAAAGGTGCAATCTAAAGGAAAGATTTATTCTTAAGTTAAAAAAACCAGTAAGTTCTGTCTTGTAATCTCTGTTTTTGTTCTGTTTGCTAGCATCTACTCTTAAAGAAGATCAGAAATCTCGAATAGAAAAAAATCTGATAAAAGTTCTAATGGTAAGTGGTAAAACTCCTGTTACCCTTTTAAATAATCTTGAGAGTGGTCAATGTTTGGTAACCTCCTTTTATTCTTATTTGTAATCTTCTTTCTGGATACAGAATGAAAGCCCTGATCCTGAACCTGATTGTGACACTGCTGCTGTGAAAGCATCACAAAAACTGTGGGCTGACCGTGTTTCCTTGGCAGGCAGTAATGTTTTTACAATAGAAGTCCAAGATTTTATACCGTTTGGTAAGTAAGAAAGCAAATGTACACCAGATTATAAAATTTGGTGTATTTATATCTTGAAAATAACTAATTAGGAGAAAATATAAAGTGTGTGTTAAAGGCAGCAACACCGAAACTCTTGTTTCAGCACTGCTCTGTTCTTCATCTAAATCAGTAAGATAAGAAATCATGAGGAAGCCAGTGACCTCTTATCCCTGGTATGGATTACTAAAGAATAATTCCTTGCTTTTTGAAAGATTTCTGCCACTCTGGTGTGCTTAGAAGTAGGATTCTGAGGAAAGGGCAGAATGTGTGCAAAGTAATACTCCCCATAAAAAGGGGGCATGAGTGAGCATTACCTACGAAAGAAGTGTATCTAAGTACACAGGTTTATGGTTTTTTTCTGCTGAACATCTGCCTCTCCTCTGCAAAGGTTTTGGCCAAGTGCTGAAAAGTGGCTTTCTGTGACAGTGTTAGTAGCCAAACTTGTCCCACTTACATACAAATCAAAGTTTTAAGAGTATACACAGAACAATCCTTACAGCAATTATTTCAAGAGTGTACTTCTGGAATTTAATGTTGTAGTTTGATGTGTTTAACACCTACTACTTCTTGTTTCTTTTCTTTTTCCTTTTTTTTTTTTTTTTTAATTTCAGTACAGTGCAAAGCAAAATTTCTTGCTCCTAGTTTTCATGTTGATGTTCCTGTGCAGTTTGATGTATACTTGAGAGCTGATTGTCCTCATCCTATCAGGTTTTCTAAGCTCTGCATCAGTTTCAATAATCAGGTAACTATGTTCTATCTATCTCTAACCTAGTGGTAGAATCTTATCAGAATGGAATAATATCTACTAGTGTTTTTAAACACACAAAAAATTCAAAAGTTCTTTTCCAAAAATTATGTTAATACTTAAGTTGGAAAGGTGTTTTTTCTTTTTGCATTGTCTGTCACTTTTGACAAGTATATTGATACTGTGATAAAACTCCCAAATGCAGTTTGATTAGTTCATCTATCATATCTTTGCTTTTCTATGAAGCTCTCTAAAGTTTCAGAAGGATCGCTTTAATGTCTTATTTTTCCTGATGTTCTTGCATGAAGCTATGTTAATATAATGGATATCTTGTGTCAAAGAATTGCATTGTAGTTACTCGCTAAGTCTAACTTCAGTAATGTGAAAAGTAGCAAGAACCCATCTAGTTTGATCCCCGTAACACAGAGCCTTAATCTTTGCTATGCTACTATTACTCTCTAAAGATGTCTTAAGTTTGGGTTTATCAACTTTTTCCCCACTCCTCCATTGTAGGATTACAACCAATACTGTGTGGTAGAAGAAGCCTATCAAAAAAGTGATATTCTAGAACAGTCATCACAAGGAACAATGTGCTTAGTTCCTGGCAAAACAAGAAAGTTCACTTTCAAATTTGTTGCAAAAACTGAAGATGTAGGAAAGAAGATTGAGGTTTGTCAATTTGTTTTACACCTTTCTTACTGATGCTTACAAAAACCTCAAAACTACAAAGCTGCCTGTAATCTGGCACCAGTTACTAATGTCACTGCAGTTCCAAATATTTGAATTCTTGAAACTAAGTACCAAAAATGACAGTAAAATTTTATTGACAATGCCAAAGCAAAAAACTGTAGCACAAAAACTTAACTACCGCTTCAAGGGGTTTTTGTGGTGGTTTTTTTAGTATGTGCAATACCTTAAAAAAAAAAAAAAGGGGGGGGGGGTGATATAGCACTATGGGAGGGTAGGAAACTACAAAATACTACACTCCACAGCACGGAGATGGTTTTCCCACCACTGTTTCATTAAATGAAATCCTGGGGTGGTGAGGTGTATGCAGTCTGCAAAGCTGCCAGAAGCGTTTTGGTATACACAGCTTTATTGTGCCTGCTTATGTCAGAAAACTATATTCTTACAGTAGGTGATCTGAAGACAAAGTTATCAGTATGTGTTTAAATTTGTATCTCTCAGATCACCTCTGTGGATTTGATCCTGGGAAGTGAATCTGGCCGATGTGTGATTCTGAACTGGCGTGGAGGAGGTGGAGATGCTGCCTCATCTCAAGAGGCACTGCAGGCAGCACGTTCTTTCAGGCGAAGACCTAAGCTTCCAGATAATGAAGTGCACTGGGACAGTTTGACTATTCAGGCAAGCACTATGTGAGTAAAGACTTGAAAATACATATAATGTATCATTGTGAGTCTCCTGCGAAGTCCTGATCTCTCTGCCTGAAAGAAGACAGACTTATTGGGACTTTAAGCTTTTTAATATGTTTTTGCTTAACTGGGGATAAGATAGTACCTATCTTAATTCTTTAGGCCTTTTGAGGCTCCACATAGCTAGAAGTACGGAAAAAGCTTATACTGATCTTAGAGCGTACCAAGTATGCTTTAGTTCTTCCCTTCACCTAACTTTGCTAGGCAGACTTTTCCCAGATTTTTGTGTAGGCTAGGAGGTGTTATTGTTCTCTTACAAAAGCTGTCACACAAAGAAAGAATTCCTAAGAAACTGTTTTGGAAAATAATTATTAATAAATAGGCTAACACTAATTTAGATGTATTCAGAATAATTAAATGCAATTGCTGTTAGTGGGGGTGCTTTTTTTCTTTCCTGGCAGAACATCTGAACCATTAATGCTTATTACTGGGGTTCCAAACTGTTTTTATAGAGTTGTTCCCATCATGTTGCTTTTCAGGAATCTCGCATCTCCTATTTGGATAGGCTACCAGTTGTCAAAATTCTCTTAAACAATAGACTGTTTTAATCTTGTTTAAACTAGTCTTAAAAACTTGTTATTTAAGAAACATAGAATAACTGAGTCTTTTCTCTTAAAGGATTATTTCTAGAGTGCCAAACATTTCTGTTCAGCTCCGTCATGAACCTCCTGCCCTGACTAATGAAATGTATTGTTTGATTGTGACAGTCCAGTCACATGAGGACACAGTGGCCAAAGATGTTAAGCTTACAGCAGGTTTAAAGCCAGGTATTATTTTATTTTAATCCTGCAGTCTCCTAACTGACTCCTTGTTCTCGATGTAATGCAGAGAAATGTAGTAAATGGCTCTCCTGCGGTAATTAAAAGCCAAACCAAAGTAAAGGTTGGGAATGATGAGATACTAGTGGTAAGAACAAGAGCTAACCAGACTCATTCAGTTATGGTTATCTTAACCGCTGCTTGTCAGTGGTGTTTACATGGCTATTTTCGAAAGATAAGTCTTTGAAAGAAAACATGGAAGCTTTTGTATTCCTTCCTAACCTTTTATTAAATTTGGTCATAACTTTTTTTTTTCCCCTAAGAGATAGATCTTTTTCTTGCTGAGATGAAAGCATTAGACAGTGCTAGATAAATGTTTGCTAAGTATAGTCTTTGTGGGTTTTTTCCCACATCCACCTTTTTTTTTTCCCTGCCTTGGACAATGGGGTTTGGGTTTTAAACCACTTGAAATTTGGGGAGCAGTGGAGAACTGAGACAGCATTCCTTCAAATGAAAAGGAAAAAATGCAAGTATTGTGTGTCTAAGTCCTAGTTAGCTGTATGTAGTTATTGCTGACAGTTTTCAATATGTAAAGTCCAAATGTTATACTTGGTACACCTATTTGTAGAAATCATCCTAAAAGGCAAAAGTATTTTTCAGCCACTAGCATATAGGATGCAATATGTGCTGTGTGCTCTGAAATAGAACCACATTCCCTATACAGTTATATGGTTCATTAAAGTCAATGGAGTGTTCTTTAAACTTATTTAATTGGATGTTTGGGCTTGGTTCCTAAAGCAGTGTTTAACAGTTGGTCTTGACACCCCCACCCCCCCACTTGATCTTGACTCTTAACACATGATACGTAAGGTCAGTGTGGGCTTGCTAACTGCATTAAAAGAAGAATTGAAATTTGACATCTCATTTATAGGAAAAGTGATATATTTTCCACAGTTGCAAGCCTTTGGCAAGACATGGCTTGTTTTGCTTTGAAAATTATCCCACATGAATGCAGTAATGCCATTATTCTAGTCAACCTCTGACTGAAGAATGGTGTCATTTAACATCTATACACATATGTATTTTCAACACAGATTTGGAAGAACAGTTTTAAAAATATGTAAAATCATTAAGCCATGCTCTTGAAAACAGAAGAATCACAGAACAGTGAAATTCCTTTTTACTTCATAAAAGTACCAAGAAAAACTTGGATCACATAATCATGTTGTGTTTTGTATATAGTAGGGAACATCTAGATATGACTTCTGATTTTTGAATTATTTTTTTTCCTGGCCTAAATAGATGAAACAAAAACCTTGCAGGGTGTGAATCCTCCAACTTAGAAAACTTTGTTGTCAAATCTACCCTCTGCTGGTACTTTTGAAAGACTCCTCAACCAAATGAACAATGTTAATTTTGCATGCATTGCTGTTTGAGATGAATATCTTATTATTTTTAGTTATTGCTTTCATGCTTCAGTGATGTAAGCCTGTGTGGATATGAAGACTGTTTTTAATCCTAGGGCAAGATGCCAACCTGACTCAGAAAACTCAGGTGACTCTTCATGGAACAGATGCATGTGATGAGTCCTTTCCTGCTCTGCTTCCTGATATCCCAGTAGGAGACTTGCAACCAGGGGGAAAGGTGAAGGCTTAAAACCTTATTTCTATATCACACTTAAGAAAATGGGGATCAACTAATAAAAGACTCTTATAGAAGGACCTATGTTTACTTTCAGATACCTGAACTGATAAATGAAATACTTATGGCATATTTTACCTATTGTTTACTTGTAGTTTAGTATTTCTTTAGCTAGATCCCCTTTTGGACTAAATTTGGGAATAAGGTATATTCTGGGATTGATGATACAGCTGGGAGATAAATAAAATAAGGAGGCTAATCTCAACTGC
Organism: Haliaeetus leucocephalus; assembly: GCF_000737465.1. Lineage (NCBI taxonomy): Eukaryota > Metazoa > Chordata > Aves > Accipitriformes > Accipitridae > Haliaeetus > Haliaeetus leucocephalus. Next base: position 6,402,526 of record NW_010972720.1, read on the forward strand.
TAATTAAACACACTGTCTAATGGACAGTACATAATAGTCAGCAAGTGTGACTCAACGTGGTAGAGGATCAAATATGCAGATGTTGCACCAAACCAAAATTGTGACTACTAGATTAGAAGTTGGGTATATCATATATTACACAGTAACGGTTCTTGTACTGTTAAGTAAGAGGCAAGCATCAGTAGCGAAGCCACTGGAGCTGTGCTACTCTGATTAAAATAATTTACTGTGTGATTAAGATCATGCATTGTAGGGGATTCTTTATGGTCAAAAGAATACCCATTCTACTATTGCCCTCTTGGACCAAGATGATTAACAAGTTTTGGACAGCTCTAGGCCTAATTAATGTAATTTAGGTATAGTTTGGCTCATACTGTCTCCTTTATTTTGCAGCTGGAAAAACCAATATACATTCGTTGTGGAACAGTCGGTGCAAGAATGTTTCTGGTTTACGTTTCTTACTTAATCGACACTATCGTTGAGGGGAAAGAAATCCTCTGCAAGTGTCACCGGGTAGGATGTAAAGATGCACCGATTGCTGGAGATACGTTCATGAAATGCAAGAAGTATTTTCAATGTAAAAGCTGTAATTCCAAGTCTCTTAGAGGCCTTTCTAGTAGACAGAAAAAATGCTAAATCAGCAGTAAGGTAGCCCAATTTAGGGTGAGCAGTTTCATAAGTATAATTGGAAGAAAAGTTTTCTATATTTATTCTTAAATATCTTGAAGATACATTCTGCCCTGGGGAGGACTTGGTTAAAGTGATGATTAAAAGTAACTTTACATTAGTAATCTTTGACATCAATAGCCAAGTCTGAAACTGAATATAACTTTTTCCCCCTCCTCTTCCCACCCCTTTCTTTGCCTATACAGGATGAAACTGTAACCATAGAAACAGTATTTCCTTTTGATGTTGCTGTCAAATTTGTCTCCACAAAGGTATGTGTTTGAAAAGTTGTTGGTATTTTGGAATTGCACCACTTCCAATGGTTGCACCCTGTTTAGTTAGAGATAGCCACATCTTGTGTCTGTCTTGACAGTTGGAGCACTTGGACAGAGTATTTGCAGATATACCATTTTTACTGATGACAGACATCCTGAGTGCCTCTCCTTGGCCTCTCACTATTGTAACCACCCAGCTACAGCTGTCACCTTCCATGACCCCAGTAGATCAACTGGAATCTTATGTGGAGAATGGTAAGTTTTCTTAGATTATGCTATCAGGAGGATACTTTTTGCGTAAGTTGGGAGTAAGAAAGGGGGGTGTCTTAAACAGCATTTGCTTATCAAACTCTAAATAGAAGAAAGCTGGTTAATACTATAGTTGCTTGCCAGAACACAACTTAGCAGTATGCTTCAAGATGTAGTTCTGCTTCACTGGATCAAGTAAATAGACTTGAATGATAGATGGTAACCAAAATTCTAAATATAACGGATGTAAGGGAAAGCACCTGAAAGTACTTCTGATATGCAACTTCTTAGACATCCATATGAAAAGATAAGATACTCAATAATTCCAGTGTTTATGGACTACATATGCTTTCTGGAATGCAAACACTTTACCATGTGATAGAGACAGCATCCAAAGCCTAAAGTGATCCATGTCCATGATTGCAGTCATGAAACCGAAAAATGTGAAGCTGGACAGGGTAGGCTATAAAGAACACTTAGAAGTAAGCATCCTTTTTTATAATAACACAACTTAATTATTAATTACTTAATGTTACAAAATTACCTTACAGATCTCAACCTTTTAAGAGTTCAGTATGTTAGCTTTAAAGTCAAATAAGTGGAGTACTTGGCAGTAGAGCTGATCCAAAATTTTCCAACAAAACATTGTCTTTGCATTTGCTGAGTCAGAGATGTGAAAATGTGTGTATTCTGTCAAAACTTGAAAGAAAATGAGGCAGTCTGGATTGCTGCCTGATTGTGGGGCAGCTGTCCACCCATGTAATCAAGGACTTGCAAGACTCTAGTACCTCTGTAGGTTCAAGAGTTACCTGGCAAAACCCAATTATTTCCCAGGTCCTTTAGTCTCCAAACTATGAGAGTTCATCTTTAGCTCTGGCACCTTTTGCTTCATGGCTTCTGGCTGATGCTCATAAAGAGCTAACTGCCAGAAGATATGAACCCCCTCAGATACCAGCTATTCAGCTGTCCACCTTTTGGGTGATTTCAGCCCCCCCCTCCCGTAAGACTTGGTTAATTGTTATTTTGAATGACTGAAACACCTATTTTCTTAGTACTGTTTTTTTTTTTTAATTCACTTTCTAAGTGAAAAGGTACTTTTTTCTCTAGCTCATGCAAGGGGGGGGGGGGAGAAAAAAGTGAAAACTCAAAGCCAGTAGATTTTTCTTGGGTTCCCTCTCTTGCCCACCTCTCATCTATTTGGGTGGGAGAGGAGAAATGTCTGTGTTCATTTTCATTTTAAAACCTGAGAGGCATCTTATGCTGATGTCTTGGAATTTGCTGTGGGAGAAGTATAGAATCTGAATTGGCATAATTTTGCCTTTTTTTGTGCATGAACTCTAAATTTGCAATGATTTGTTCTGTGGGTACATGAAAGATCTCATAATGCTGTTCAGAAAGTAAAATGTTGTATATTTATATATGTCACCCTTTTATATATTGGGATACTTCACAATCTTCATTGAATTTATATATTATGTAGGTATAGTTTGCAAAGCACTTCAAAGGCCTTTGTGGCTGAACACATGTGTTTGTGTCATATTGGATTTTTAGACTTAGTGGCTTCTGCAGTAATGATTATGCTTTGATTTTAAACAAAATCTTGCTGATAGTTGTTTTACAGACAGGTGAGAGTGCCAGTGAGTGCTTTTGCCTTCAATGTCCTCCAGTTACTAATGCTAGTGGAGTGGCAACTGGATGTTACATCATTTCCTGGAAGAGGCAAGTATCTCGTGGCCTGAGTGGGGAGACAAATAAGTTGGCTTGTTTTTAGGGATGATGGTGAATTGGTTGGGTTTGGGGCGGGGGGGGGAGCAGTGGTTTTTTGGCTTTTTTGGGTTTGGATCTTCCTGTAAGCAAGCACTGTCTATACTTTGGACCTTACTAATTACCACTTAGCTTCTTAGACTTTTGAATAAATACATATTTCACTTAAGAGAAAAATGTTATGTGGTTATTTTAACATTTTGTAAAGCTTTCTTCCTTGTAAGATCTTGGATCAATTACAGAGCTGTTTTGTCACCTTCCACTCCCTGTTTTCTCCAGTCATGAAATACTTCACTTGAGAAGCCAAGTCAAAGGAATAGTTTTGTGATAGTAGAAACAAACAAACTTTTTTAATGGGGAAAACTGTTTTCCCACCCTAGATTGTGGGTTTATACATTCACTCAGTTTTCAAAGACAAATGTTGAGGTATATCTTTCTTTTAGTTCACTTTTATTTAGTTTTAGAGCTGTTTAGTGTTCTTACTTGCCTTTTGCTATTTTATCCCCATGCTATGGCGCTTTTTTTTTCTCACTTCAAACAATCCAATCTAAGGATTTGGGTTTTTTCTTTCCACCACTATAATTTCAGTTCAGTCACATATAGGTGGTGATCTTTTTGTGTACTCACTTGATACTTTGTTGTATAACTTTCAGCATGGTCTGTGTTTGACTTTTTCCTGCAGAAGTTCACCTGTGGAAAGCGTACCTGTAGTTAGTACAGTCATCACTCTACCACATGTGATTGTAGAGAGCATTCCCCTCCATGTTAATGCAGGTAATACTAATTTGGCAACGTATATGTCCCAGTTAGAATTTTTTAGGTCTGCAAAAGCTTTACAGCATCCAGAGCTTGCCTTTACTGTAGCAAAAGACAAAAAATGGGTGCTGGATATTATGGAGCTAGTGAAAGAAACTGTATCGTTGCTTAGACTGTCTCAAGCCTTGCCCTTCTCTCCCCTCATCAATTCAAGGGAAGAGCTGGAAGATAGTTACATGAATGCATTCTCTTAAAAGCTGTCAATGGATTGACCTGTTATGTGGCAGCACAGAGGCCAGAGTTACCTCTGCTGATGCTACCTTCCCAGTAGGTTTCTCTAGATGCCTATGGCAAGCATTGTTCCATCCACCCACGCTCTGGCTGCATCCCAGGAAAGAAATAGCCTGGAGAATTGGACCTGCTTGCGGGCAGGTGAACTGTTTCTCTTCTAGCACTTCGCCTGCACAAAGAGCAAAGGGGGAGTGGAGAGCTCACTGAACACACAGAATTACTATGCTTTCCTTAGTTCGGTTTCATTTGTACTGAGATTCTTCCACCATCCTTTCCTGTTACATTTTGAAAGAGCTTCCTGACAGTATCTGGTAAAGTTTTGGTAAGCTGAAAATACCCAGCAGCAACCAAAGTGACTTCCTAGTTAGCATTCCTAGACAGCATTAGCAGTTGGGAGTTCTGTAACTAGATGTTGAAGGACTGTTACTGAAAAGTTGTAATGAAGTTGCGTTCTGTTCTTTAATCTTTTTTTCTGAAAAATCTTGTCAGAAATACTTTGGATGCCTCGTTATTGTATATATTTTTTCTTCTTCAAACTTTTCACTGCTCTTTCATAGACTTATTTTTTATGTATGGAACTTTTAAAATGTATTTTGTATTTGAGATTACTTGCTTTCTTTCCAAAGATCTGCCATCATTTGGTCGAGTCCGAGAATCCCTACCTGTCAGATATCATCTGCAAAATAAGACCGACTTAGTCCAGGATGTGGAGGTGTCAGTAGAACCCAGTGATGCCTTCATGTTCTCTGGCCTTAAACAGGTACAAAATTGTCACATCTATTGATCCTGCTGGCTTATCTGGTAGTGAAGAATACATTGATTAGACTTACACTGATGTGCAGAGAGGACAAGCTCATTGTTTTTTAGATGTTTAAAGTATGGTAAATTCTGTCTGGAAGACTGCATGGATGCAGATTCCATGTAAAGAAGGCTAAATGGAAGCCTGACTAGGAGCCGTTTGTCATGTTGTTTATGGGTGATGTGGTGTTTCAGTATATAAGTAATAGTTTAACTAGAATAGGACAGTAGTTGCATTCTTTCCAACTTCAGAAAGTAAACAGTGTATAAGTAGAAAGTAAACAGAGGACTGCTTCTGGTCACAGAACTTATCTATGTATGTGGCTTTTTTCTTTTCTTTTTTAAGATCCGATTAAGAATCCTTCCTGGCACACAGCAGGAAATGTTATATAACTTCTATCCTCTGATGGCTGGATATCAGCAGTTACCATCTCTTCATGTTAACTTGCTGCGATTCCCAAACTTCACTAATCAGTTGCTCAGACGATTCATACCGACACACATTTTTGTAAAGGTAAGACTGTGAGAAGTGCCTTATGTTTAAAGGCTCCCCATGGGGCTGCTCAGTTTTTGGGGACTGCCATCTCAGCAGACTAAAATGGCCAGCTTGTAACAGAGTTACTTGCCTTAAAAAGTCTTGGGTTATGCATTGGTGTTGGCAATCAAAATCCTTAAGAAATCTGTTCAAGTGCAACATTTATTTGGTTACAATTAGATGAACTCGCTGAATGTGCTTAGCCTGTCCCTGTTATTCCATGTCTTACTCTGTAAAATGAGTTTTAAAGTTGTCTGTATTATGAGTACAATGGCATAGGCTAAGTGTAATGAAATACTTTTAATACCATAATTTGTAGCATTGCTGAAAAAAAAAAGTGTTTGAGCAACCCATATGACTAGGTTCAGAAACACTGTAGCATCCCACACCTCCCTAAAAAACTTCTAAAAACACATCCTCTCAGTGAATCACTCAGTCTAGATTATTTTTTTTTCTTAAGCGGTATGACTGAAGACAATTCAATCATGTCATGACAAATAGATCACAGGTTTGACTTTTTAAGAATCATTTAAATCCAATTGCCCAAAACAATGCTTTCTCGTTCCACTGATGCTGTCTCCAGAATATTGTATTCACTTTTTAGTCAGACTCCTAGCAAGCAAGCAGCCTGAAGAGTTTGTTTAAATGACTTGAGATGGACTTGTTCAGACATCTGTAATCCGGTTTCCAGGAAACAGGCCTGGCATTCTTTCAATTTTGTTTTAGCCAAAAGAGATAGGCAGAATTTACTTTTTACATATGCTGTCAATCAGCGGCTCTTCTAGATTGGTTGTCAAGATGTCCTTCTAAGCCAGTACAAAAGGCTTTTTTCCTCAAAATTATGGTGGTCTCAATGGTCCTGTGGATTCTCTCAGGCTTCAGAATTATGCTTGCTTTTGATTCGGAGTTGTCAGGACCTCAAAAAACCTTATTGTAAAGATGCCTTTTCTTCTTTAAAACTTCCTCCTTGCTCTCTCCTATATCTAGTGATTCTACTTAAAATTCCTTTGTGAAACTGTCAGTTTCCTTCCTGTTTTATGCATTGATAATTATCAGCTTTTTATACTGCATAACTCTGATCAGCCACGCCTTGTGCTGTTGTCCACATGTGTTTAGAGATGCTCTTGGCATTTAACAGAGGCAGTTAAGGAGCTGAGGCCTCTACCAAGTACTCACTGGGACAAACTGAAATTTCAGTTCCATGTCCTCTGTGTTTGTGCTATGATTGGAAACTATTAGAAATAAGGATGGGCTTAATGCCTCACTTGTGTACTAGAGCTGCATTGACCAACACAATGTATTGCAAAGTGAGTTTCATAACAGCCTTAGTCTTCTGTGTAGTTTTTTTTTTTTCCTTTAATTCTCCATCTTTATTTTGTTAAAGCCTCAAGGTCGTCAAGCAGATGATAACTCGATTGCAGCTGCGTAACTTCAAGACCTGTACCCTGCACTTAAAGGAAATGGGATGTTGCACAGGATATATAAAGCTCACTTTGGAAACATGGCTTTGTTCAAACCATAAGAATTAAATTTTATTTTAAAATTACAACTCTTAGCAGAACTAATGTTTTAAAAAACCCTAGTCTTTCATAGACTTTCTTTAAGGAATAAACATATGGGGAAAACTTGGTGCTTTATTTAACAGGAACGTTCTTTTGAAATTAACTTTGAATGTCAAACTCTTAAAAGTATTATAAAGGCATATTAAATGTCTTGAGTATCTAAGTGAAGAAATGCTAATTGATTTGACCAAAACCAAAAGACATTTTCATAACTAACAGTAAGTTGAAATGCAAAGTTTGTGCTTGGAGATTTACAACATTGAAAATTGATCATCCTTCACAGAAGTTTGTTCTGTGCCACTTGTGTTGAGGGCAGAACAGGGCGTGCAGTAGCACAGTAAACTACAATTGGTTACATGGTACTGCTGGAATCGACCAGCTTACTCGTTCTTTAAAACCATAAATCTGAAAGGCATTATGTCTTCTGGGTAAGCCATACAGCTGAATTTGAGGTCAGCAACAGCTAGTCTAATGAACAGAGAGAGAGATTAATTTGTAACAGCTGGACTATCCAACCTGAAGCTGATATGGTTTTGGGTTATTTTTACACACACAGCTTCCAGATCAAAGATATGTCTTGGTAGTATCCTGCTGTGTGAATTTAAAAAATGGACATCCTACTGTTGTACAGCTCTGGATGAACTGGTGTTTAAAATACAGTAAATCATGTATATAAAAAAATGCATTGTGAAAACTTCGGTTGTTTAACTTTCTAAATAATTACATTTTGATTGCTTGGGAAATACCTTATTTATTGTCAAAGTGAAGTTCTAATAAACAGCTTGTAACAGAGTACTTCTGAAACTGTGTCCTTAATTGCATTGTTTTCACAGCTGTTGTTTCATAACTTTGGTCTGTCTTGTGGGCTGATACATTCATTTATGGCACTGAAGTCCAAAATAACAGCTGTAATACTTGGAGGAAAGCATTAGAGAAGCATGTAAACATTCCTTACCAGTGAAAGGACTGTAGGCTAATTGGCAGTCCTGAAGAAATATGTGTGAGAACATACAGCTTTTCCATGGAGTGCAGATGAGGTTTTTTTCAGTGTATAGAGGAGGAAAAGACAATAACTGACAAACCTTGCTAGGAAGAACAAATGAAACCTTCCTTATTCTTTGCTTAAATATCATGAACTAAGTGGCAGTCATGGAATAGGTATGTTAACTTTTTTTTTTTGAGTGGAAAATGTATTTCATTTCCAAATTTTTTTTTTTATTTTAAGTAGCCACTCATGTTACGGCAACTCTGGCACTTCTGCTACAGCTTCTTAAAAGACATGTTGATGCAAGTGGTGTAAGTGTTCAGTATAGAACTGGGGTGCCTTCCCCCCCTGCCCCAAAACAGTTTAACAGCAAAATAGCGATTTGCATTCCTTTGAGAAAGGAGAGGGCATAAAATGCTTTCGTGGTTACAATGATATTAAAGTCTTAAGTGAATTGTGTAAATAGAATTCTGCTTAAAATGGTGAGTCGTAAAAGTAGAACTATATAAAAATAATATAGAAATACAGAAATGCAAACTTACCTCACACCATGGAAAAAAAAATTACTTGCTACTTTCCTATAGTTGTAATTTCTATTCTTTTTGTCATTTGCAAAAATAATTTTTTCTTGTTTTATGTGATCTTATTGTAGCTGTAAACACTACAAAGCAACAATTTTTGTCTTAGTTGTCTGTAAAGTGCTAGGCACACCTTTTATGCTATGTAAATGACTGATGTGGATGAAAACATGCAGCAAGCAGGAACCACCTTGTTAAAAATGCTTGAGAAGTGATTAATGATGACTATCTTACTGACTCATAAGACTCTAATGCTGAGGGGAATGTTTGTGATTCATAACCCAAATCACTTTGGAAGTCTTGAGGAGATAAAAAGGACACATATATTTCAGTGTAAGTACAGCTTTTTTATGGTTTACTGTATTTTGATGAGCACCATTCAAACTCCAATATATACTTCTTAAATGTAGTCTATTTTAACTGGAACTAATTAAGCATCAAAGAAAAGAGAAGCTACTTTTAGACTCGTTTAAAAATAGCTTTCAGGGGAAGAAAAGTTCGAGATCAACATGTTCAGACTGCTACTGAGCTGGAGCCGTAGCCCTAGCAATATTGTTTCCTCCCCTTTTACGCTACCAAGTGCGTGAGAGGGGAAGGACATGTCCCATCACCTCGGATCTCCTGGCCTACAGTGAAATCTGGAGCAAAGAAAGGTACTCTCTCTCTTCTTCATTGCTTCTGACTGCTAAATTCTAGCTACAAGAAATTCAGTAAAAGTGAAGAATTAAAAGAAAGGTTTTAATTCCTGATCAATTTTTAGGGTCTTGCATGATGTCTTCTCAGATCATTGATTTACACGGGGGTTTTGGAGCTTCAACCAGCTTCCTTTTTGCGGGACTTAATGAACAAGATGTTTTACTTCATGCTTTCTCTGCCTTCATTTGGGAGATTGGGAGTTTCTAGGTAAGAATACTTGTGCTAGGACTCTCCTTCAGGTTTGAGGTTGCTGTGTGTAGAGTAAGAAGAAGAAAAAACCATCTCAAAAGCACCTCATTCCTTAAACCTGCTCTGCTGCTTCCTTTTCTGAAAAACAATGAGCTCCTGCTCCTTCTCGTCTTTTCAGTGAAGAAGTTAAGCTAAAGGAGAGCAACAGTGAACGTGGGTATCTTACCCCAACCTACCTTCCCAGTCCTCCTCCAGGGGTGCTTTTGACAAGATACTGATAGGGCTAAGAGTAGTAATCTGTGCTCTATTCCAAGGACATTCCAAGGCATTTTACCTGGTTAACTGAAGTGAGGGATGGAGACCGGTGCAGGACTTGTGACTAAGTGTGTTCAGCTTTCTCAAATTCAGCATGACTATTCAGATTGCTTTGCATCTCAGCTTTCAGGGTATCAGGCATTTGCTCAATGGGGTACTGAGGCAGCTTCTGCTAGCCTAGTAGGTTTGTCCCATTGCTCCACCGCACTGGGTTGTAAAATAGTTCATGACTATAACGCTTCTTGCCTCACCAGGAACATGGTTGTTGGAATAGCCGTAAAGTGCTGCTGAAAGCAAGTTGTGTACTCAATAAAAATTAGGATGTATCCCAATTAGTCATTGTGCTTAAAGAAGGTTCAGAAAACAAGTTTATATAATGTGTAAAATAATTTTAGGGAATTGGTTCTTTAGAGCTCTCTGTGGGGATGGTTGTGGGTACTGTAGTCTGATAAAACTAGATAAGGGGAAAAATAGTTTTAACTGCTTTAAGATTTCTGCTAAAGTAAACTCTAGGTTTTGGGTGGTTTGTTGTTTTTTTTTTTTTGGTTTTGTTTTTTGTTTTTAAATGAGGGATGAACAAACCTAGTGGAAGTGTTAGGAGCTACCTGGGACCTGTTTAATCCTGCTAAATTTAAGGGCTAATATGCTGGGCTACATCTTTGTGTGCTCTGCAAAAAAACCACAGAGGTGACTTCAGATAACATAGATACAGACTGGTCCTGAGGTGTGCAAACTGGTCAAAACTTATCCCAGCTCTTCTGCTCCTCTTCTCAGATATCGGCAATCCCTCTCTACCGGCAAGAGTGCCATCCATGCAGAACGTGACTGACTGCCCTTCCCTGTGCTGGTGGAGGGGGCTTGGCAGGAGCGAGGTCCCCACTTCCCAAGAGGGTTGCTCGAAGGTTCTCTTCAAACCCAGGCAGTGTGCTTCCCTGCTTGCTTGCTTCCCTCTGCAGATAGGTACCTGCTTCCAGAGATCACTGTGACCTTCTGTTTGATCTCCCTTATGTTATTGTATTTCCTGATAAAGTTTTTTCTCAAAAGTTCTGCAAGTTTCCTCTAGAATGAGCCCTGATTTTTGCAATTAGTTAAGGAACTAATTGGTCTGCTGCCTTTCCTGGACCCCAGAACTCTATGGCTGAAATGCCCTTTGCACCTTGGATGCCAGACGTGCCTTAGCTTTCTGGTTGTTCAGGGCAAAGCAGGGAAAACCCTTCCTTTGTTTGTACAGCAGATTGCGTTGAGACCTGCTGTGAGATTGTGCCTGTGGATTTCTGTGATCAAAGCCTGCTCTGAGAGAGCTCCCTCAGCCTCTGGACTCGGAGGGAATACTTCTTGGCGTTGCCCCACGTGAGACTGCATATGCGCTCTCCTGCTGTGGAAATACATAGATGTGATGCAGGACTTGGAGAAGTTTCCAGTCTCAATGCAGCTCTGAGACTTGTCTTTGTTTACTCTGCAGTGGAGGTGGAGACTGTTCAGTGTCCCCTGCAGCGTGACAAGCCGTAGGGATGGCAGCTCACAGGAGAAAGGATGGTTACCTACCAATTAACCACAGCTTCTTCACAGTGCGTTACTGATGTGCATGCTCACATTGGCATTTAAAAGATGGTTACTAGCTCTTGCACTTCTACTTCAAATTCCTGTGAGAAAGCAATTCTGACTCTTCTAGACAATTTGTCTAAAAGAGCTCTGTTCCCTTTTTATCCAGTTTCTGAACCACCTCTTCTTTCGCACCCCAAGGGGTGTCATCCAGAGCTTAGAAACCCTCCCACCTTGGTGTTCACGTATTTGGTCGTGTATCTTAAAGCCCCTCAGGTTAGAAGTAGCCAACCTTCCTGACCTTTTACTGCAGAAGGCTTCATGTTCTTTGCCTTGTTGTCTCATTGCCAGTGAAACTTTACAAAATGCAAGACCGTTTCACGTTGCAAGGTGTTACATTAGGTAGACTTGAGCATGATAAGCCAAATGAAAAAGAATAAGCTCAGTTCATCTTGTTTGTCTTTTATCTTTGTGGGCCTTACAGAAACAGTTTTAATTTGGGGGGAGGTGAAGAAGGCATATATGTTGCAAATACTAATGGGAGTGAAACAGATTTTAGGAAAGCAAAACTCTACATTTCTCAGTGCTGTCATTTTTCTTACTTCTAAAGAGATGGCAAGTGTTGGATAACTTAACCCAGGCATTTATGTATTTAAATAGAATTTTAAAATACCCCAAAGATTTATTCACGAGAGTACAAATTCCCTCACCTGAACAGAATGTAAATATTTTATTCTAATTTCTTCAAGAAAATTACGTCAAATTTCCTTGCCAGATCTCTAGATAATTTGCTGGGGAACATGATATTGTGCAAAGGCAATCAAGTTTGTATAGCCATGCTTAGAGGATGTGTTGTATCAGTGCAAAACTATGTTAACTATGTGTGCTAGCTACCATAGTCTGAACTTGCCAGTGGGATGGGGAGATCTGGGAGTCAAAAATTTCTCCCTGGAAAGTAAATGAAAATATGTAGCTGGCATTTTTTTGCCTGCATTTAGGAGTTGCTAAAAAATATTTGATTCCATTGGGACATTCAAAGCTGACCTTCAGGCTGCAATTTCAATTATTCTTTCTAAAAGTTTAGCTGTGCATCCTCCAACAGTATTTCTACTTTAGAGCATGCACGTACTTTCTCCCTGTAAACCATTTTGCATGCAAATGTTTAGGTTTTCTGTCTTATCTGCGCTCTAGCAATTACTGTGGGTTTTTTGGATATTTCAAAGTAGTTAATGGAAAAGCTTGAACTTTTAAAAATATTTGGTTTTCCATGCTTGAATATTTTTTTTTCCAACCAGTATTGAAATTACTCATTTCCTAAACTATTTTAATAAGTAATTATATGTAGTATATTAAATCTAGATGGCTCTCATTATGTAGCTTTTATCTATACATACATGTATATGCACATGCACCTATGTATGCCAGTGAAATAAATTAATTCCAGTAAAAGAGCAATGAATACCCAAATGAGGATAAACCCCCTTGTATTTCAGTTCCCTGTCCCACACAGAAGATATTCCATTAGCCTGCACCACGGGATGAACTTAGCCTGATTTTTCTTCACCATTTGATTTCATGATGCCATCTTAGAAATCTTGCCACCTGTTTTTTTGTGAGCAGTAGATGTGCTTGCTTCAGCCCTGAAAAGTAAGCAAAACCATGGAGCCGCTTCACAGCAACCACTACCCTGTCCCTCCCAGAGCCACCAGCTATAAGCCTGGCATAAGCATATACGTGTGTGTACACACACACACACACACATATACACATCCCCTATTTTGTTATTGACATCAGGGAATCTCACCTTAACATCTCCTGGAAGCTTGGTACCCAGACATACGTGCTCAGTAACAGATTCCCCTTGGCTGTAAGAGCTGTGCTCTCAAGATAGTCCACAAGCAACAAAGCAAACAGCTGTAATAAATAAAAAAATATATATAATAATCACAGAGGGAAGGAAATTAGAAATGCACTTGAAAGTACTAATAGGCTTACTATTTGTTTTTCTGTGTGATGTTTTTTCTGTGGGCCAACATTAGGAAGCTAAAAAGAAAAATGAAGCTATTTTAGTCCAATTTTCAACTACCAGCCTCTTTATAAGAAAGAAAATGCTGATTTTTCTCTATCTGCTACAAAATAGCCTGTTTATAAGACGTTTACCTGGCTAGGAGGTTGCAGAGATGTCAGACAAAAGTCAACCTTCTAATAAAGTCTGGCTCTCCCTGGCTCACTGCTCCTCCACTGAAGACTTATGTAGGTAATGTAGCAATTGCCTGCGTTAATATATGACCTTGAAGATACTCATCACTCGGTGTGGATTTGGACTTGAGAAGTTTTTAGTTCAAATACGCTTATAGCCCAGGAATGGAGGGGATGCTGATAAGAATGATTAATGAATTCAGTGAAGGAGTTTTTAGGCAGTGAGAGAGGAATTCTGTTATCCCCCTCAGCCAGGTACTGCTGAGTAGATGGGGCAATTTTAACAGAAATGTTTTTCTATTTCCTAGATTGGTTACATGTCCCTAAGAGGCCGTGCTCTTTGCAGGAGCAGCGTGGTGTTGCTCCACTGAATGGAAAGGAGCTGTGCCCATTTGCGCCTGGGGGAACCTGGCATGATGCTCTTTGTGCCAGGATTACCCCATGGGATGAAACGTGCACTGCTGAGCAAAGCACGTGGGATTTACCTGGAATTTCATTGCCAGGGAAAAATCAGCATTACTTACAAGCACTATCAATTATGAGCTATCCATGATGAGGAGAGGGCACAGCATTTTCTATAGGGAAATAGAGATGTACAGCTACGATTAAGCTTCATGTTTGTTACTGTAATGCAAATCATTGTGGTAAACTTTGGCTTGCAATTGCTGTCCTATTTCTAGGTAAATTAATTTGATGTTTTATTAATTTATCCATATGAGGAGATCAACAAACGCTGGCTGTTTGAACTCTGCTCTATGGCTTTACTGCAAGTAACCTGACTTCTTAGGTTGTAAAACTGACAGCCGTCTCCTGCAAACTAGGATCTGGATCTCCTGGAGTTTCCCCTACCCCGTACCCACAGGCTGGAAGGAAGACTGTGCTCCTGCCCCTTCAGGAGCAAGCTGCCAGCCACTCCCCAAGCACATGTTCCCAGGGCAGCTATGGCCCACACTGCAGTTTAAGTATGGTGATTTTTTTTGTTCATGGTAAAAAAAAGAAACAAAATAAGGGATGGGCTCTTCCACTTGGACTCCACTGAGCCCCAGAGAAACAACTTTCTAGGAAGCTCTCAGTTCTTTTTGTGTGAATAATACTTGGTTAAAACTTCCTTTTCTTGCTCGTAGATTTCTCCCAACAGCATCGGTGCGCTTGGTCTGCGTTCTAGATCTGTGTTCAAAGTCAGGCCAATCTGCAGCCCACAGAACTAAGGCATGCCCCAGACTCCCTCCCTACCCTGTGCTGTTGCTCAGGCGTTGCGCTGACCCTCACCTGTTCTGCCGATAACTTGCAAAATAATGAAATTACATTTTAGTGACCACATGTTATTTCAAAATCAGCTGGGTATTTTCCTTGCCCTCATCTTGGAAAGCCAGCTAGCACCAGAACAGGAACTGGTCGTGTGGTGAACGGCAGACAGGTCCTGCATGGTGAGCTATGCTCTGCGTTTGCTGTGTCCTAGAGACACGGTTTGCATTGCTGTTGGAAGGAGGAGGTGTGCTGCAGGGATTCCTCTCTTATAAAGTCTCCTGAGGGTATATGCGCACCAGTGATTGATTTTGCATAGCTATTTCCAGAAAGAAAAGCCCCCAAAACCTACATAAATCTTGAACTGGGATTTTTCTGCTTCTCTATCCTGTTTAGTTTCCAGCGTGCTCTGAGCCGCTTCCATTGCATGAGGGAGGCGTAGGGGGCTCCCAGAGGCAGCACACGCCAGCGGCCGCGGCCAGGCCACCCTGAACCCTCACATCCCCTGCGGCAGGAGCCGTCTGCTGGGGCTTTCCCAGACCCCTGGCAGGGGTGAACCTCAGCTCCTCCTCAACCTAAGCCACGATCAGGTGCAAACACAAGCACTAAAACCCGGAGTGCTGCTGACAAGCTGGTCAGCGAAGGGGTGAACCAGGTGCTGCTAAGGACCAGCCCTGCAGGACTTACCTACGTATTTCCCTTGCGATCAAGCGGTTGTCATTTGGAGTGTGCCCGTGAGCAAGATGCTCTGCCCCGCCAGGCTTCGGCAAGGCTTCACGCACATCGGGAATACACCTGTACTGCTGAGGCACCCGGCCACAGCCCAGTCCAGGGCTGGACACGAGGTGGAAAATGCCAATGGTAGAAAATACTGCTGCTCCTCGCCTGGTGGGGATGCCACCATGGAAGCTGGGAGGGGATCTACTGTGGTCCTAGGCAGAAATGGACACCTTTCTCCCAGGTTTGTACAGGGATCAAGTGAAAATAATCACACCTCAGCTCAGCTGGGGCAAAGGAGGACGTTATGGTAAAGTAAGAGCAGTAAAATGTTCAGAAATCTTCTTAAATGGTGGATAAAGGACCAGATCTGTTGAAAGATTAGTGCAGCGCTATGGGAAAACCTGAATGCTGGGGGCTGCAATGGTTAAACAGTGTGAAAGAAAAAACAGAGAGGCCATGGAAAGTGGACTGGGCAAGGGACCCTGAGGTGCTGCAGACCGGGAGGAGTGAGGAACCCTGGCTGTGAAGTACTGGCTGCCTGCTTTGGGGCCTGAAGAACTCTTGCTCAGGGTTTTGACCCCCAGGAAGAAGGATGACCCAGCCATAGCCGTTCCCACTCTACCCCAGCCTGGGTGCCACCTCCTTCCACCCCTTCTCCTCCTCTGGTCCTGGAGAAGGGAAAGATGTTGGAATGGAGGCCAAGCTCCAAGGGCCACCCAAACCAGCACTGGTGGAGCAGCGGGTCTGCCAGGTCCCTCATCACCCCAACATTGTCACCTGAACTTCTTCCACCCTTGGTTTTCAGGGAGTGCCAGGTGTGCCTGTTCATGCTCTGCTGTCAGCTGTACTCCTCTGTGCTTTCAGGTTTCGGCTAAGGGTGCCCACGGCTAAGGGTGTGGGGCAAGACACAGGACTCGCTGCCAGAGCCCCGCAGGCACCCACAGACTCCATGCACATTGCTCTGCATGTCAAAAAGATTGTGGGTTTGAAAACAGAAGTCATTGAGGCTTAGATTAGCAGCAGTCAACCCAGCTGCTCCTGCTCCCCTCCGTACTGCACCGTCTGGTGGCACCTGCTGAAGTGGGATTGCCATGGCCACTGGCCGGTTGGAGAGGGGTTACGTCCAGCTCTGATCTCCACAGGGGTCTTTCCAGATGCACTGCCTCAAGTGCTTCATGCAATGAGGCAGCATGACCAGAAAAGGAATTAAGCAAACCCTGAGGTTTCCTCCTTCCTCCCCCCCTTCCAATAAACTTATGCCTCCTTCATGCCTGTGTCAGTATGAACCACCCGAAGCCATCCACCCTTTGAAGGCAACAGTAGATTGGCCTCAAAAAGGACCACAAGGTCGAGTATGGGCTGACCACAGCCAATAGCTGCGGCATCTCTGAATATGCTCATTCAGCACGGGGAAGCTGGAGTACAAAAGCTGGCTCTTAGGTTCTGTAACTTGCAGTGTTTCCTACAGCAAAGAGAAGGAAAAGCCTAAGTAGTTTTTTTCTAAATCTACCACATACCCTGGCAAAGCTCCTCCCATAAAACCCATGGTAAAAATTACTCATCCCCACCTCTTTCTTGCAAAGAAATGATCTGATTCTTGGCTATTATCATGTAACTCTCTTCTGCACAACTATGAAGTAGCGATGTGTCCATTTATTATAAACAGACAACTTCATTTCCATGCAAATCAAGACAAAATTTATTTATAAGAGTTACTACCTTAGCAGGAAATGATGTTTTCTCCTGGGTCTGACGTTTGCCAATGAAGTGGGCTCAGATTTAGCTGCTGAAATTTGCACCGGCCCAAGAAATAACCCAGCAGAGCTCAGACTATTCCCTGGTACATCTTACAGCCCTGCTACCAAGCTCTTAAGCTCTTGGTGAACTTTCCATCCAAGCCCACCCTCCACATCCTGATGGGGCCAGGATTTCCCCCAGGAGCCACGGTGGAGTCACAGCTGTGCCGCTGATGTGACCAAGGCCGTTCCCTCCCTGCTTTCTCCTTCCACAGCTGAGCTCTGCTGCACGCTGGGGACAGCAGGGAAATGCAGGGTGGCATTGCAAGGAGGGCAATTTTCCCTAGGGAAAAAGGTGGTATTTTCCCTAGGGAAAGCATGAAAATGAACGAGGGAAAGGAGAGTGGAGGGTGGGTGGTGCTGGATGGGGGAGGAAAGGAGAAAAGAGGAGCATAGTGGAGAGATAGCCACTGCTCACCATGCCCGAGACGTTTGAAACAATCAGCTGATAATGGCTAATAGAAGAACAAAAGCTAAACTTTCTGGTTTAGCCTGGTGTTGGGTCCATGGACAATCTTCAAAGAGGAGCTACAAAATTTAAAAGGAATTAAGCTCTGGGAAATGTTAAATCTGGCACACCTGTTTTACAAAGGGGTTTGTTGTTTTTTGGTTTTTTTTCTGGATGCTGCTGTGTTTTCACTTTTCTATCAGAGTGCCAAAGGCGATTCTCTCTGTCAGATGTAGACTCTTGACCTTCTAGTTGGGATGAGGAGAGAGTTATCTCAGGGTGTGTCCACACCTGTCAGGCAATATTAGGCACAAAGTAGAGCTGTCTGTCTTCTTTAGCTAAAATGGTTTCACAAATACTTCATAAATGCCTGTCTTCACAGAGCAGAGAATTGCCTGTATTATCTCGGTGCATTCAATATTGAGATTGATGACAACTGGGGTCATCGGTTAAACTGTCTAATCCTGACAAGCCGAGGCAAAGGGAAGAGGCAAGAGAGCAGCAGGATGGCTGCTGAAAATACCTGCGAGAGAGATGAGACCCGAGAGCAGGCAGGGCTGGTGAGGAAACCGGCGGCTCTTTGCTGTGACTCACACATCACATCCCGCCATTCGGAGACGCTGCCGCACGGACTTGGCTGTACTTGAGGATCACCGGTTGTGACATCGGGCAGGTTCACCTCAGCTCCCATAAAATAAAAGCAGAGCTTGCATCTGTAATTACGGCTATTATAAAAAGTCTAATGCAAGGGAGCAGTGTTCAGGAGATGGGAGCCAAACTGCCATTTACGCAAAAGGCTTAGCTATAATGAAGGGCTATTAAACCAGGAATAAATTCTCTTACACCCACCCCACCACCCCTTTCACCAACTCTGTGTTGCCAAAGGGGACCTGAAAGTGAGCACCTAGCCCATCAACCTTCATATTTCTCTCCCTGCTCTGAGTGAAAGGAAAATGATGGAGGAGCGGAGCAGCTAGCCGATGGCTGGCAGACACCGTAATCTTACTGTGCGCCAGTTCTTGGCACTCGCCTGACAGGTACAAAACCAGTGCTTGATGAGCTGCAGCTGGTCCTGCCGGAGAAGGTGGCTCTTACCTCCCTCCCCATGCACATGAGCATTTGCTGGGCTATTCCACTGCCCCTCACCAGTTAAAAGAGCAGAAGGGGATGATTCGCACCACACCATAACAGGTATTGGACTGTGTTTAAAAGTAATAATTGTTTATTGTAGGCAGCTGTAGGGTGCCTGTTACTTTCATATTTGTAAACCAAGCATGGCTTTGACTGAACTAGCTCATCAAGGGCAAGAAACTTAAGGCCTGAAGTGAAGTGAAAAGAGAGAAGGTTATTGAACAGAGTAAACTAGATAAGAAATTTCTGTAAAAAGGAAAAAGAGAAAAAAAATCCCATGATGGTAATTTCTTTCTCAGGTCTATGTTGTTCTTTTCCAGAGGCATCTGTATCAAGCAAAGAAACACCAGAAATTTCTATCCTGATCAAAAAATGACACAGATGTGTTAAATGCATGCTGGTAGAATGTCAGTGGCTGGAGAAGCAGCAAGCAGCAGCAGTGAATTAAAACCTGAGGCAGACATGTTATCCAACATCCTTTGCTACATCCAGCCTTCCCCTACATGCAAAGACCGTGGTAGTGGTTAGTCCCCTTTCCCACAGGATTTTTTCCTTGCTTGAGTGCAGAAATCCTCTTCCTGCAAAGCTCTGGGGGTTGGAAAGACATGCCCTTGGTTTAGGGGAGCCCAGAGGAAGGCTGTAAGCCTGGCACACATTTTCTGAACTGAGTTGTCATCAGTGGATCAGCGCACAGAAAGTGGAAGGATGTCACTGGCCAGTTACAGAGAGCGAGCCCGCCGACCAGACTGTGCTTTCTGGCAGGAAAAGCAAGAATATCTTTGCACAGGTGGAGCCTACTTGTATCGTGATTTACTGTATCTCTCTGCTGCTATCAGTATGGGTGCCTGCCTGCCTGAAAGGGAAGGCAAAATCTCAAAGGGCTTTTACCCCAAACCAGCAACACCGGTCGCTTTCCCTTTTCCTTTCCCCAGTCAAAAAGGAGGTGCTGTCATCCAAAATGACAGCCAAATGACAGTAGAGCTTCACCATCCTGTGATCTAGGAAAGCCTCCCCAGATCTGTGCCATCAAGGGGGTCTCCAAGAAGCCAACATGCATCAACTAGTCCCTCCAGTGCCCCATGCCAGCTCCCACCATGCCTGAGGGCACCAGTGAAGGTCCCTCACCCCTGCCTGCAGGGGTGGACCAAACGGTTCCCACCAATGTGGTGTTTTATAGCTCCACAGCCGTGGTATTCTTATCCTTTTCAAGCCCCCATCAGGACTGTTCAGCTGAGACTGACACCTACTCATTGCCCACAGCTCCGCTGCCGGGGCAGAGCCAAGGCTGCTCACAAAGCCTGTGCCCAGCTCTGGTTCCCACACTCCCATGTGCTGATCACCCGGCCTGCAGAGTGGCTAGTCACGCAGAATCCTCTTTTTAAAACAATTTTTTATTTTTAAATATTTTTTTTCTTTTTTTTTTTTTCTTCCCCAGGTGGGTATTGCAATAGCAGCCCCTGCTTAAATTCTTCTTCTGGAAGAGTTCATTTAGAAGTGGTCAGCTCTGCCTACTGCGCCTTCTTGCTTAGGCATAGAATATATTTCCGAAATTAAAGTGCAGGGTCATGGGTCACCATGCTCTCCTTTTGGTTCCCACTCTAATGGGGTCCCTACAGGAAAATCGAGCCAGTACAGGTTGGAGCTCTCGGCTATGCATGTTATATGAACAAGGATTTCCCTCTACCTCGCTTTGCCTATGTATGCCATTTACATTTGCATACTCCTAGGGGTATATGTATTTCACTGTAATTTTATTCTCCCGAGTGCAGCTTTGCACTGCCCACAGCACTTATCCACAGGACTTGCCTTGCACTACATGGGAAGGGGCAGTAGGAGGAAAACACATCTATTCAAAGCAGAGAAATTTCAGATTAAAATGCCAAGGCTGGTGGACACCTTCTGATCTTCTTGGGCTGACTTTGAAGTCATTAACTTGGCGATGTGAGAACCACCAGGGACCAGCCACACGCCTTTGCTTGGCTGGGTGAGGAGTCAGCAGAGCCCCCATGCTTCAGGCCACAGGCTGTGGAAGGAAATATGAAAAAGGGCAGAGAAATAGATTTTATTGCTCTTTCTTTCAGAGCGCTCATGAAAATTAATGGCCATTTCATTCACAATTTCTTTCCATTACTGGTAGGGGAATCATAAAACCAAACCCCAGTTCTTCTGGTGTATCAGTACCTGAGCTGCCTGAATGTGTTTTCAGTGGTTCTTGCAAGGCAATGCAACAAGCAGATATTTTAGGGAAACTGGGGTGCCATTTCCATAATTAAAATTGCATGTTACCTGCAAGTATTGAGTCCTTTATGGCTTCAGTAGAGCACAACTGTGGAGTTTGAAATAAAATCCTGTCTCTGTCAAATACATCGTCTAAGCCCCCGCCTTAGTGTCTGACTGTAATCTGGCCCAAAGCAACCATCAATATCATAGCAGATAAGAGACAATTATAGGCTGGAAGGCACATAAAATTTTCTTTGCTCTAGAGATATAAACATACCCTTCTCTTCCCTCCTTATTAAGTTACAGTCAAGAACTTCCCATGCAGGGAATCTATTCTGACCCCTTTTACTGTGGTGCTGTGATGAGCTCTTTACCAGCTTTTTGACTTCAAAATATCTGTAAGTCATTTCCCTCTTTGCAACTTCATAAATAAACAAAATTAAAGGGCTTCCCAATCCAGGGGTTTTAGTGCAGTGTTATTTACCTGTCTAAACATAGGGACCTGAGTTTGAATGTGAGAGAACTGTACCCTGTATTATACGTGTCCTGTGAGTAAAGTGGGAACTTGTTTTCCATGTCTGCTGGGAGGTGATTTTTCTCCTGGTCATCGTAACTTCCCCAGTATAGGTAGGCTATTGTTAAGCAGACAATAGATAGTTGTCTACCTACCGGCTCACCTACCAAAGCGGTAGTCACCTCATTGCAAAGATTTAATACCGTTGCCAAAGATTTTCCTGAAGAGGAAGATGGGCACGCCTGCCATAACCAGGGATCTCCTCTCCTCCCTCGGGTCGCATCCTGCCCCTGGGATCCTTCTTGATGCCAGCAAGTCTGAGTCAGGTAAAAGACAGAGCTTAAAAATGATGCAGTCAGCTGTTTCCTACGCTGCTTATTAGTTGGGTGTTTAGTTTGGACCTAGCTCATCACTCCTCACGCTGGAAACTCCCATTGACTTCACTGGGAACTCTGCCTGAGCAAGGACTTCTGAGCAGGGCTTCTTGATGGAGGATGGCAGGACAGGACCGAGCACAGAAATACTTGGCTCCTACCAGAGCAGAGATTGTTAAACATCCATTTCAGGGATAATTTATAATAGCAGGTCTCAAGGGATGTTACAAACATGAGAAGTACTTTCCCTGTATTACAGAAACTGATTACCAAAACAAAAGGGTAAAGCTAAATGAGGTGCTGTTTTAGGAATTGTTGGTGGCAAATCAGTGTCTTCATGTGATGCAAACTAGGCAAATGTAGAGCTACATTTACCTACAAAAGCTGCCATGCTTCAGGGAAGTATTTTAAGGAACAACTGCCAACACCCACCTTCCACAATCTTGCTTTTCTTAGATGCAAGTTGCCATCACTGTTCAAGATCTCCGTTGGTTTAGAGCATTCACTCTTCTAAGATTGCTCCTGGCTTTTCTCAGGGTATGACAAGAAGAGCATCAGGCCTGCGTGTTACCAGCATACCTGCTCCTGGCCCTTCTCCTACCTGCGCATCCGCAGCGGCAAAGCCAGAAACCAGAGCCAGTTTACATCGACTACGCGTCTGAGCAAGTCTGGCTGGGCTCATGTAGCTCTTGACTGGGGCAGGAGGAGGGGGCAAATCTTCTCAAAATTTATTATCGAGGTCTGTAAGCTCTGGTCTCATTAGGGCTGCAGTAAGTGCCGTATTTGGCGATGGCAGTCACAACGAGCTCCTTGTGTCGCTGGGCCCCCAGTGTGAGTCTCCAGCTTCAGTCAGCCTTCCACAAAGGAATAAGTGCAGGTATGTTCAAAAAAAGCCCTGACAGAAATATCTTAAAAATCTGTCCTGTAGCTGGCAGTTTCTTGCCAAACACACTTTAACCACCTGAAAACCCACGTAACGTAAGAGCAGCTTCTTCCCGGGAATGAAGCGACTCAGCTGGGAAGTGTGCAGGACTTTCTCGCCATGTAACAACACTGGACAGACAGTAGGGAGGGAAGGTATCATTTCTTCTTGTATAAAACCACTAGAGAGATTTAAAAAATAGTTTTCTGTTAGGAAATACTCTTTCAAAACCTCTCGCAGAAGAAATCCTGAGTAAGGCACTTGCTGCCTTACTGCCTGAATACTGCATCTGAAGCAGATCCCTTGCTGACATACCATGTAGGCTGCGAAATTGCATAACTTGCCTTACTACCACCACTAAATATATATATTTCACCTCAACCTTTCTTTTCCATTCTGGGGGAATGTTCTTTTCCCAGAGAGTTTTTAATGAGGTGATGTTTGCAGCAGGTAGAGGTACCACCCCTGAGCTCTGGATCAGTACAGACAGCCGGAGAACACAGCTTCGTCAGGTTTGTTTTGGCTTTCTGCTCCTACCTAGAATAAACGATGCCTTTTGCTGCAGACCTCCTGCCACCGCTGATGCATTTCAAAGAGTCGCGTCTAAATCTTTAGGGGTTTCGCGCTGCTAGCAAGGTAAACTTCTGCCTTTCCAAACACTTCAGAGGCACTTAGGAGTTCCACTTGACCCGCTTTCATTACTTGGCTGTAAGAAGATTGTAGGCTGTCTTCCTGCTTTTATTTCTATTGGGAAATAACAGATCAGCTTTAGTCTGCCTATAGGTCTTGATTGCCTGGGAGAAGTCCCTTGAAGTGACAGTGAATGAAAAGGAAGGAGATACTGTTCAACCCCAAATTGGCAAGCAACAAAACATAAATAAACTGAAATAAACCAAACCCCCCAAAATTCTGAGGAAAAAAAATTGTTTGAAATCAATAATCAGATGGGAAAAAAAGGGGAATAATGAATGATGAACAGTTTACTCAGTACACACTTGTTGTCCACAGCCTTTCCCCCGGCCCTTGAAACAAGGGGAGTCTCTTAACCGGGGCCTCGAGGTCCCGCTCAGGCAATCCTGGCACCGGCTTTTATGGGGGTGGCACCTAACCCCAAGCACATGGTGTATTTTGATTCGTGCCACAAGCACCGTGCTCCATCCAGCACATTTTGGACAAATTATAGCATACTCCCTTTTGTTCCTTTGCCATTACACTTGTGTGTGACATTACATTACGTGTGCGCAAGCTGCGGCGAAGGGGCAGCGTGCCGATGGAGGGAGAGAGGGCGGGAGGGAGGGCCAGCCTGCGAGCGCAGGGGAGAGGCGTGAAGCAGCACGAGGGAAGAGGTGGTGAAAGCAGGTGGGAGAGGATTAGCAGGCGGAGGACTAGCCTTTACAGGAGAATAAGCCAGGGATAAGGAAGATGTTGACAGCCCGCAAGTGTTACTGCAAATCCCTTGCAAGGGGAGGCAAATGACTGCGCGGCATGTTTCGCCACACCAATTGCTTCAGAAATTAGTATCGAAAGGAAAAGGAGCTCAGCTAATGGAGGAAGCAACGCCGGTGCTGTGACTGAAGGCTGCCAGGCGTGCTGTGCTGAACGTGCACTTTTTCCAGAGGCGGCAGGAGGATCACAGATTTGGCTAGCGCTTGGGATATAGGGGCTGCAGGCAAAATGTGGGGCCCTGGCGTCTAAGCGCTCAGTACGTATCTGGTGCAGAAACCTAAGAACGGTCAAAAGGCTTAATTTAGCTCCTTTGTTCTTGCAGGTAGGAATAAAAACAGAAAACCCATCCAAGCCCTTAAGTTACCTGATGACTCTGATCAGCGGTTGAGATGTCAATGTGATGTGCTCCACACAAAGGCAACACAAAGGTGAGCCCTGCCCAGGAGAACTGAAATGCAAGTATGATGGGCAAGATAAAAGGCTGATATAATGGAGAGAAGAGGAAGGCACAAGGTAAGAATAACATGAGTATGACAAGATCATGACAGTAGTTTCAACACACTAAGACTAGCTCTTTTAACAGGCAATCAATGGCTCAGGTGAACTTTGGGAAGCAGTTTGGAGGACAATGAAGATGCCGGGGAGGCCTCTTGCAAAGCTTAGGGCTGAATGACAATGCGAAAGCGCTCCTTTGAAATATTGACGGCAGCACCATCAAAACTATTGCTGGCTCAGGCAAGGGGCACCTTGAGATCTTGCTGTGCTGGATATTTGGGAAGGGGTTAGAGACTTGTGAGCCAGCGTTAATAGGCTCTGCTCCTGGCTCAGAATGACTCACTGTGATTCTGGACAATTTATTTTACCTCTAATTTTCCCTTTGGTAGAGTTTGTTTCGTACAGCTTACCTCTTCGTAAAACCCTTTGGGATGCTGGTAAATTTGACCTTCCTTGGTACAGTGCCTAGACAGCACTGGATGAAACCTAAAAAGTAGGGAGTGGGAATATCAGAGGAGCCTGACTGTTATACAGTGCCTCGGAGAAGGAAATGGATGAAACCAAATGGAGAGTGCCACAGGATTTGAATGAAGTTAGAACCGAACGGGCGATAATTTAAGGGGGGCAAGAGTGCCAAGGGATGTTGATGTGAGGGAATTCAGGAGCCACAGGTAAAAAACCACTGTAGCTTGTGCACGGTGCAGAGTGTGGTGGCTGTAGCCTCCACAGTTGCAGCTCTTAAACCACCACCCAGCAGCATGGCCGCTGCCTCTTCTCTCCCTCTCCCTCTCCCTCTCCTCTGCCTCTGCTCTTGCTCCTCTTCTCTACGGCGCAGTTTTCTTCCTTGCGTCCTTTGCCTTTCTGGTGCATTCCCACGCTTTGCTGCCTGTTTCCTCAGTGCTCTGCCAGGAAGAACCTGGGTCCCTCCATTTCTGCTCGCACCTCGCCTATTTTTGCTGAGCTCTCCCTCAAGCCTCACGGGCAGCTGGTGTGACCTGGAGCACAGAGGAGGCAAAATCTTAAACTGCTGGGAAAAAAGCCCCTTGCAGTGGCTCCGTCACTATCAGATTTCGGTACCCCTGAGACACAACGCGACACAGGATTACTACGGGTGAAGAAGCAGCTTATGGACGTTGGGACACGGTGGGGTCAGTGCCGCTCGCTAGGTATTTTACCTACAGCTGCGTAACCACTGGAAGAAGCAGAAACCTAACGACCATGAGAGGCTTGCTGGGATAATCTGGAAGTGTCTGGGGGGATGCCCCCGTACAGTTCCACACGGGTGTCGTGGTTTAACCCCAGCCAGCAACTAAGCACCACGCAGCCGCTCACTCACTCCCCCCCACCCAGTGGGATGGGGGAGAAAATCGGGAAAAAGAAGTAAAACTCGTGGGTTGAGATAAGAACGGTTTAATAGAACAGAAAAGAAGAAACTAATAATGATAATGATAACACTAATAAAATGACAACAGTAGTAATAAAAGGATTGGAATGTACAAGTGATGCACAGTGCAATTGCTCACCACCCGCCGACCGACCCCCAGCCAGTCCCCGAGCGGCGATTCCCTGCCCCCACCCTTCCCAGTTCCTAAACTAGATGGGACGTCAGATGGTATGGAATACATTGTTGGCCAGTTTGGGTCAGGTGCCCTGGCTGGGCATGAGAAGCTGAAAAATCCTTGACTGTAGTCTAAACACTACTGAGCAACAGCTGAAAACATCAGTGTTATCAACATTCTTCACATACTGAACTCAAAACATAGCACTGTACCAGCTACTAGGAAGACAGTTAACTCTATCCCAGCTGAAACCAGGACAACGGGGAAGGGGCGGGTGAAATCTCCCGAGACCGAGGAGTGCCGGGGAGCCTACTCCACCAGCCGGGGCACGCAGCGGGCTCGTTGGGTTCCTGGGGATGGTGCTCCCGTTCCCGTGCTAGGACGGGGAGGCGGGGGGCGCGGGGGGGCGCGGG
>NW_010972720.1:6429435-6501193 GCF_000737465.1 Haliaeetus leucocephalus
GGCGGCCCCGCGGAGCTGCCCCCGGAGCGCCCGCCGACGGCGGGATCAGGCACTGGGGAAGGGGAGGACGGGGGGGCACGATTTGCGCCCCCGGAAGGGGGTGAGCCGGGACAGGACCGGCGGCGTTACGAGGATGCGCTGCAAGTAATTGGGGTTCGCCAGAAGAGCTACAGGCGACAGCCGTGGGGTCGGGTTGGAGAGGTGCGCTCCCCTGTCGCCTTCAGCGGGCGAGGTTAAAACCATAAATTGTAAATTTTGGAATGTACCCCTTGCAGGCTGAAATGCCGGCTGTCCCTCCGCGGCTCGCTCCCCGGGCACGCTTGTCTCTGGTGTTTCGCTACAGGGGGATCCCGCACCCTCCTGAGCTACGCGACCTTCACACGGTTCAGGAATAACTGCTAACATTTACACCCCGAGCTTTTAATTAGAGCTATAATCAGTTCACTAAAAAGAATAATTTCTAGCATTAGAAATTTTAAAAGTTCATTTTAGCATTTTTAGGCTTGCTAAACCAATAGTTCGCTTTGTATTTGGAGCTGCTTGGTAGCTCGGACTTGTGTCACAGTATCGCTGAGAAGGTGTCTTCCATAGCGAGGAGGAGGAGATGAGGAATGAGTACGTGGGCTTTCAGGGTACAAGGCAGGTGGCTTTTGGAACAGTAAATGGCAAGTCTGTGGCGCCGCGGTGGGCTGAAGATTCAAGTTACGGTGTGATCCCGCAAGGGAGTCCCGCCTGTGTGCAGTGCGGCCTAGGAAGGAGCACATCTCTTCCTGAATTTTCTTCAGGGGGAAAAAAAACCTATCCTGGCATGGACAGCAACAATTTTTGCAGCACTTATTTTGACACAGAAAATCTCCCCAGAAGAAATAAGGCTTATGGCTATTTGGTGTATGTATTGGAGAGTTGTGAAGAGCAACAGACCTGAAGTTTTCCTTAGGATTTAAGGTAACTTGCAGCCTTCACAGCTTGAAACACGCAGCTTCTCTTATAGAGGGAAGACAAATTGTGAGGATTTGTTTTATTGCTGTCAAGGTCTCGTTGCTTCCCACAGCTGCCGCAGTGGTGATGGTGAGGCAAACTCTCTTTTCCCTATGTACAACTTCTATCATCTGTGTCTTATGCGGCAGGCACCTGAACAGGTCACAGAGCTTGAGATGCTCTTTCTGCACTGGGAGTTTCAGGCCCTTAAAACGGGATGCTCCCAGGCATTTCTTTCAAAAAATTTTCTGAGTAAAGTTCCTGCAAAGAATGGAGCATGAATATTCAGTGTGTCTCAGTTTCCTTTTTTATAATCTTGATTTTGAGTGGTTTTAGCTGTTGCTGTCCTTCTGGAATAGGCAATACAGAGTCTGATCACTTCTGTTCATCTGCAGTCTTGCCTCTTACACAGTTTTCAGACACTACTCTGTTACTCACTCTTTACTCATCAGACTTACTCAAATATTAGCATTTCTTCATGCTGAGGGAGAAGCTCAGGACAAGTTGCCCATTTGAAAATTAATTGATGGATCTTTTTTTCCTCATCATAGAGAAATTCCCTCTGAACCTCTGACAACAAACCAGTGTTGGAGAACAGGTGGTAAATCCTATTCTGATGATGGAAAAGTTCTCTGCATTCCACCAGTATTTAGAGGAGGGTAAAAAGTTGATAGACAGGTAGTGGACTTGCTTTGTGGCTGTGGTTTGGATGGAACTGCTGTTCATGGCCAGCAAACAAGGTGAGAAAACCTGCATGTGCTTTCCACCCAAGGCTGTTAAATGCTTATGCCTTTACTTTTGGAACGAGGTGTAGTGGTAAGTGTGGAGATGTGGGCAGTGGTTAGTGCCAGCTGCTCAGTATAGCTCATGTGGGCTTTTTGGCTCCAGCTTAACCGAGGAGGAAGAGCTCCCGAATGGCTGTCATCGCCTGATGGAGTGTAAGGGTCAGTGTTTGATTTTTGGGGTGTCCCTGGACCTTACCCATCGGGCAGCATTCTTCAGCCTGCTGCGCAGGAGGGCTGTTGAAGGGTGCGCTCTGACCTTGACATTACTAAAGCCAGACATGGAATGTAAACAGGTCTTTTGTGGCCCGTTTTAAAACACGGAAACACAACTTTTGCTAGAAGTTCGCGTTAATAAGTAAGCTCACTGCTGTGTAAATAATATGCATTCCTTGGGGGGTTATCTTTGCTGTGAATTTACAAAAGACTGGAGCCAAAAGTTTTGATTTGACTTTAAAAAGAGAAAATGCCTCTCAGTATTTGATTAAAGGCTATGGCAGAAAAGCGGGGACCTGCTGGAGTCTTACTTGTTGTGCAGTGTCCTTAACTGTGGTAAATGAGATGGGAACATTGATTTTTCTTTTTTTTTTTTTTTTTCACTGCCTTTTTTCCACACCCAGACTGATAATTCAGGTCTTGTATCTAAGTAGATTCAGCTTGCACTTACTGTAAAGTTGGGTAGATAAAGAAGAGTCAAAGTAACGGGCCTGGCCCGTGGGCATGAGCATCTGCTTAAATGTGTGTAATTGTATTTTCAACATAATTAGGTGCCTAATGTGTAAATGGCCGTGACTTATTTAGGAGCTCTCTCACACTTTATTCTCCGCTTTGCAGCATTAAAGCAGTGAACAGTCCACCTACAGACAAAAAGAAAAAGTCTCCATACTTTCCAGCTTTTAAAAAAAAGTGGTGGGTATCTTGGGCTGAGAGGAAAACCTGCCTGGCTGGGAGGTGAGAAGCAGTAATATTTTACTACTGTTAATAAATAACTGATGGGGTCAAGGGGAAAAAGTGGCACAGTATTTTTGCTGAAGGTGAAGCTGCTGTTTTCTGCTGCTCTGGCCCGACCTGTAGCCCCCGCGCTGTGGTGGGAGTAGGGGGTTGCCATGGCTGGGCCTAGCAGTGAGGGAGTGCATGGGGCTGACCCGGAGGGTCTTTCTCTGCACCCCTGGGCCATTGGGGTACCCAGGCAGTGCTGTGGCAGACTGTGGGGTTGGTTCTTGCCTTTTCTCTTGGGTGTCTGGCTGCTTGCAGAGAGGTGGGGGTGGCTGTCTGCCCCAGCTGCCCCCGGAGGCCGGCTGGGATGGGGTAGCTGGAGGACGAGCTGCCGGCCCCAAAGCGGTGCGGGGAGAGCATCCCGACCTCCCACTGCTGGCTGGCAGGGGGCAAGGGACAGAAATGTCTCCTCGGCTGCATGACCTCCATGCACAGGCACCCGAGAGCCTTGGACAAACGCTTCCCGTCACCTGCATCGTTAAGTGCTAATGTGACCCAGAAATTACGACCGCAGCCTGACTTTCAAACGTCTGCTGGTGTTGCTGACATTTCTTGTTCGTTGCGGTCCAGAGCCTTGGCTGGTCTGATGAGTAATGGGTTGTGATGGCCACGGAGATAGTAACTGGAGGAAAAAGTAGCTGGTGAGGAGGAGGGAATACTAAACCTTTAAGATGCATAACATCTTTTCTGCTGCTAGGATTGTAAGATGTAAACCGGGAGGAGACTCGTCACTGAATAGTCTTTCCACACCCTGGCTTGCTAATGAAAAGTTCATGAAAGTGTAATCTGTAGTTAACAGGGACTGGACAGTCCTAGTATGCTTGGTGCAGGCGTATCTGAGCCAGAAAGTAAATGGATTAAAATCTGTGTGAGATTCCAGCGTCTGGAGATTCGACTCTTGAATTGTAGCATTAGACCCTACCACAAAATAGGGCAGGAATATGAAGCACATCAGAAAGTTGCTTTAGCACCGACAGCTAAGGGCTTGAGCGCACAGGGGATGAAGTGTTTCACATGTGACTTTAAAACTCACTACTCTGGCAGTTTTCTTAAACTAAATGGTTATGCCAGAAAAGCTTGCTCAGCGTCCATTTTTGCAGTGATCAGAGTTACTCGGGTGTTAGGAAATTGGTGGGTGTATCTAGGTTCCTAAGTTGGCTGAAGGGGAAGCTTTGGGAAACATAAGCAGTCTTTGAATAAACAACCCCCCCAAACCAGTACATGCTAAATACGCTGATTTAGAGGGTCAAGGAAACCTTATGCAAACCTATAGGTCCCGTGATGAAATTCGTTGTCTTTGGTAAGAGTGATTTGAAGCTTTCCTGTAACTTTGCAAGGCTTTTGCAACTTAAGTCTTTAATGAGCGTTCTTATTTTAATAAGATTTCTGTCTTTGACACACCTTCCATTTGCACCCACTAATATTTGTCATCCTGGAAACTGAATTATTTTTTTCCCCTTTCAGCTCTTCTATGCAAGGCGCTGCTGGTGTAGCAGGATGCTCCACCTTGTTTTCGTGTCTTCATCGCCTTTTGTGTTCCCAGCTGAGACTTCCTTCTGTATCTCTTGCACTTGATTTCTGTGTCTTGGACAATGGGCATCTTTGAGAGGTTTTCATACGCTTCGTGGAAGGGCCGTGCCCTTTTGTAATGATTGCTTGAAAGGAAGTGACCAAACTTTATAATAACCCTTCGGTCATGCCCCGAGCAGTTTCTCCAATTAGAATCTGATGTTTCAAATGGAGTTTTTGAGAAATGTACGTGCAATAATTAAACTAACTAGCAGGAGTTATAATTCAGTGAAGTCAGTGGGGCCAGGCCGTTGTGCATTGTTCCTGCTCGGCCAGGCGTGGGGGGGGGGAACTTTTTTTTCCGGGCTCGGAGCTGGAGCTAAGTGCTCCCTTTCTTTTCTCTCCCTGCCGTGTTCTCTCTTGCCTCCAAAAATTAAATTAACACCCCACCAGTTTAGGTTCAGTAATTTTCACAGCGAGTTTTCCAGTCATTAGTGGATGATTATGGTGCAGTGGAGACTGTTGGACATTAAATGTTATTCATCTATAGCCAGTCATAAAACATGAATTGTCTTTTTTCCTCCCAATTATCTCCTTTATATCATGAAAATTTCTTTTCAGTGAGGGAGCATTAGGTTTCATAGTAATAAAACCTCTGAGGAGGAGTTTACCGCACACTCATCTACACCTTTTGTATACCTCGTGGTATTACCATGGGAACTTCAGGGGTTTTAAACTACAGGTTTTTTCCTCCTTCTCCCCCACCCCAACTTAGAGCCAGTTAGAGATCCACTAAGCACTTTTTATATCCGTGAGGTCGTTATTGCAGCCTAAAAAAAAAGGGGAAGGTAAACTTAAGCTGATGGCCTGGCTGAGGTGCTTATGAATTTACTCCCAACTTTGAGCAAAGAAGTTCGCTGCTCATAAGTGTTGGGTTGGGCCTTTAATGTACTTTGTAAAAGCACTTTTAGAAACTGGGGAGAGAGAGGCAAGAGCTAAATGAGTATGGACTGCATATCAAGTACTTGATTTCTCAGTATGTGGTTTGTGCTTGTGTTTTGGGAGTGAAATCTTGGAGTCGGAAATGCTTTTTGCTCTTTAAAGTAAGCTGTGGATGGTCTGCAAGGCTAATGCAGGTTGTCTAAAATGTATTGCGAAAATAAAAAACACACAGGAAGGAAAGATATGACCTATTAAATTTAATTTCTTTTTTCACTCAAAGCAGCTTCTCTTGAAGAAGCGAAGTCAGATACACTGATGCATGGTATTCATTGTGCAACTCAAGTGAAGGATTTATATGGTTAATGGCCAGCTAGTACTGTCTCCCCACCTCCTTCCCCCCCACAAAGAGTGCCATTGTATAGTAGAGAGTCCTTCGGTGGCAAATAAGTCATCCAGCCTTGCAAGTTAAGCGTACACTCGGTATAAAGAAGCAGCGATGCTGTAAGGGAACCGTGGTGGCCAAGAGCAACCCTTTGTCGCGGGGCCCTGCCAAAGCGGAAGTGGCACCAGGGCCCTCGCTCCTTCCATCTCTTTGTCTGTGTGTGAGGGTCCGGTCTTTAATTAAATGCTCCTCGTTTCCCTCCTCAAAGGGCCCTTGTCTTTGCCGGGGAGCGGCACAGCGGCTGTGCACTGAATGAAGCCCTTGTCAGGTGTTATTCCCAGCACTTAAACAGGCTCCTGGCCTACCAGCATCACATGCCACCAGGCCACTCGCTAAATCACTTTTCCATCTGTTCTGCTCTTCTTTTGTACATAGTAATTTTTGGTTTTAAAAAGGCTGAGGTGGATGGGGTGCCCCGGAGCCATGGCAAGGGATGGCCATGGGGCCACCAGCCACAGGCACCCCCATCCTGCCCGCTCCTCTTCACGGTTTGGCGGCATGAAAACTCAGTAATGTGTTCCCAACTTTGTTTTGTCTTTGTAATTTGCTAGTTAAAGACATGTTGCTTAATATTTTATTTATGGAATTGTAATGATTTTAGTGGACTAAGTTCAGACGTTCTATGCGTGTTGCCACAGCTTAAAACTTAGCTTGAAATGGGTTTGTTTTGATTCCTGGAGAAATATGTGTTCAGCGCGGAGATGCTGTAGGGTCAGTCTTGTATGAGAACACTGCTATCCCTGGGCTTGAGTGGCAGGTTTTTGATTCAGCTCCTTTGTGAAGGGAATGGTAACAAAGTTGGCGCACTCTCCCAGCTCTTCTGGTGCTGTTGCCTCGGGCCGTTCATCTGGATGGTGAACCTGTCCTCCTTTCTTCTGGCCAGGAGAATTACAGCTTGTCCCCCAGGTAGGGCATGCCAAAGCTTTACCACGTTCTCATCTGCATTTGAGACATTCATTTAGAGTGAGTGGCAGAAAAGATGCCACACAGACGGATCGGGTGTCCTCCAAGACTCTTGGCATCCAAAACTGCCTTCTGAGCAACATCACACCTTCCCTTGGCTTCGGCAAACATGTGATGGCCAGGCTCCTGTTTTCTTGGTAGTCAAGTGTCGTGGTTTAACCCCAGCCAGCTGCTAAGCACCATGCAGCTGCTCACTCACTTCCCCCCCATCCAGTGGGATAAGGGACAGAATTGGGGGGGGGGGGGGGGGGGGGGAAGTGAAACTCATGGGTTGAGATAAGAACAGTTTAATAGGACAGAAAGGAAGAAAATAATAATAATGATGATAATAATAATAAAATGACAATAGTAATAATAAAAGAATTGGAATATACAAAACAAGTGATACACAATGCAATTGCTTACCACTTGCTGACTGATGCCCAGTTAGTTCCTGAGCAGCGATCCACTCCCCCTGGCCCACTCCCCCCAGCTGATATATTAGACATGACGTCACATGGTATGGAATACCCCTTTGGCCAGTTTGTGTCAGGTGCCCTGGCTGTGTACCTTCCCAGCTTCTTCTGCCCGTCCAGCCTTTTTGCTGGCCGGGCATGAGAAGCTGAAAAATCCCTGACTTGGTCTAAACCTTACTTAGCAACAACTGAAAACATCAGTGTGTTATCAACATTCTTCTCATACTGAATCCAAGACATAGCACGATACCAGCTACTAGAAAGAAAATTAACTCTATCCCAGCCGAAACCAGGACATCACGGAAAGGCTTAACTGTTTGGAGAAAATAAAAGCTGGAACCAGATGGTGATTTCCCCTGCAGAAACTGTGGCTGTGAAACATGAGGATGGGAGGAACTTCTTAACAGCCATTTTCTACAGTAGCAGAAATTTAATGGGGTTCTGAAAATTCAAGCTCTCTCCAAACTTTGTTTCTTTGTTTTAAATACAAAAGCGTACATGTTTTGATTATTTTCTAATGTTGTTGACTGCTGGGAACGTTACTGTAGTCTCTAGTTTCCAATATTGAAACTGCTCCCTGGCTGGGCCAGATCTGGACAGGTTTTTAAGGATATTATGTTCTTCTTGGAATAAAATCCCTTCACCTAATACTTAAACATTCTTTCTTGTGTCCTGTGTACTTGATCCCTCAGTTTATGACCTGGGATTTCACCTGAGACCTGTGATGAGAAATATCTGAATGTTAAGAATGTACAAACATGTATATTTTGGTCAAACAAAAGTGCTTTCCTGTTGACATTTGAGCAGGTCTTTACAGCTCCTTTTTTAATTGAGCTCCTGTTCTGAGCCACAGTAGTAGTAGAGCATGCATTCAAAGGTCGATAACTACCCAGCAAGTCTGAATAGTGGTTCTTCTAGTTGGTTTTTTTTTTTTTCTGTAGCAGAAAAGCAATGGTGTAATATTGCCGTCGGCACTTACTAAGCCTATTTTTGGTTTTCTTATGAAAGAAAGTTACTATACTGTGCACTTAAATATGCACAGTATAATGACTTCTGTAGTATGTTTTCTGGAGCTGGATATACTTCTAACCCATGCAGTATGAGACTTCGTTGTTCTTCTTCCATGGGGGGATGGGATGAGACACCAAAACTTCAGAAGTCTGAGTAAAATACAGCAGCCTTTATCAGACGATTAACGAAGGGATATGCAGTGTATCAAAGATTGCTCTTTTAGAAAGGCAAACCAAAGGCAAACCAATTCACTTAAACTCTAGGAAATGACTCCAAACTTGGTTCTTTACAAAATATATACACTGTGACAGTGAAAAAAGTTTCTATCTGAAGAGCATGGTTTGGGTGGCTTAATGAAGTTTTAGTTTTAAAGCAGTTTTTGCTAGCTGTTAGTGCTTCAGAAGCTACATACACTAGCTCATGCTTGCCTTCAGAGGAGAGTGAGGATGCCGAAAGGGCCGTTGCTGGCCCTGGTAT
The DNA here is from genome assembly GCF_000737465.1 of Haliaeetus leucocephalus. NCBI lineage: Eukaryota > Metazoa > Chordata > Aves > Accipitriformes > Accipitridae > Haliaeetus > Haliaeetus leucocephalus. The sequence continues at coordinate 6,437,991 of NW_010972720.1, forward strand.
GGGGAATTCCGCCAAAAGAGCGGAGACAGGCTCTTGGAAGGTGACAAGTCCCATTGGCTTTCCCAATAACATGGCCAGCAGGACTAGGCTGGCCGTGGGGGAGGCTGATTCCTCCTTCTGGTGCAGGCAGAAGGGGAAGAAAGGTGTGTTTTGGGAGGGGAAGACCTGGGGCTGGACTGTGGCTGAGCAGTGGCTCGGTCCCCACATTGGTAGCGAGGCACTGCATCACTGTGTCCGTCCTCACCAGTAACTGCAGCTCCAGTAACTCCTGCTTATCTGCTGGTGCAGTAACGTATGCTCTCTCTGGGTGTTCGGAGACTCTAAAGAAGGAGTGAGACTGCAAGGACCGTGTTTAACACTGAAGCTGTAAAACTTGCAATGTATTATGAGTATTAGAAAAAGCTGGGTGCTGCCAGTGTGTTTGAGATTTGGCGGCAGAGCCTTAGATATTATTGTGGGGCTATAAAATGAGTATTTCTTTTTAAAAAATGGGAACTTTTTTTTGTCCTTTAAAAAAAAGCCTATACCAAGTCTAGTGAAACTTTTAGCTTGAGAAGAAAGACAAATTAATATTCACTCTTTCAGACTGTAGTTGTATTTTCCACTTTGGTCACAATATCCATGGATATCTTTCTATATGCAAAGAATATGGAAGAAATAGATAGGTTTCGGGATGCATCAGGCTTTTTCCAGGTCATTGTGAGGAAGACTTAATAGGCTAATAAATATATCATGTCTACTTACTCTGTCTTACCGGTATCCTTGGGTTCATGAGCTTATAGAGCCCTGCAACTATATCAAGAGCAATGCATACAGTTCATTACCAATGTCCCTTCCCAAAGACATCAACCCAACATAAATGGGATTTATCACTGCCTGTTAATTTATTGTGTTCAAATTCTAGAGAGGTAACCAAAGTCCTGCAAGCTCCATGTGACGCTGCAGAGAACTTCTACGCATTTGGTGGTTGTTTTTTTGTTTTGTTTGGGGGATGGGGTTTCGTTTTTTTGGGTGGGTTTTTTTTTTTTTCCCCTTTTTTTTAGTGGTGGTGTTTTAGTCAAAGGATTCTCAGTGTGTTATTTGGCTGCCAGCAGTGCTCAGCCTGCCCTCGAGCCTTCCAGCCGCTCCTCAGCCCGTGTGGGAGTGGACTCTGCCCTTGCCTCCCTCTCCAGCAGACCGGCATTAAATGTTTGCTCTCCCACTTGCGAGTATTGCACAGTTAGTGCCCAGACAAGTTCCGTTTTCATTGACAGATGAAATAACAATAGCTGGCATTACGAGCAAGCTGAGTGTTTTCTTCGGGTTTCCCTGAAGGGCCTCCTTTGTCTCCACCGTGTCCGCTCAGGGAAACCCGTACACCTTGCTTAATCTGAGGGTGCTGTCAAGATGCTCTAACTTCTGAAACCAGAAGTAGGTCAGCACCCGTGTGAAGATTTCCAATCCACTCGGCTTGCCTGCTTAGCGGCACCCTCCCGCTGAGGCTTTGCAAATGGCCCCTGTCCAGCGGGGTGGTCCAGGCTGATGCGGGTAATCTTGGGAGCCCAAAGAAGAGGGTGAAACGTCCACAGCACTGGGAAGGAGAGTAGACGAAGGAAGTCCTGGTGGACTGTCACATACTTGGTGTTTATATGGCTGTTTAAGTCAAAGGAGGAGCAAATTGTGGACAGCCGGATGAGCCTGAACAGGGGTTTTCAGGTGCCTGGTGTCACGTTGTGTGTGGCCCTGGTCCAGCTGTGAGAAGTCAGCAACTCGCCTGGGCTGTAGGGATGTCCTAATTAGCTGCATGTTCACAAGGTGGTTTAACCAGTTGAAAAACAGGATTTTAAGGTCTATTTTAAAGCAAAGACAGTATCTGACATAGTAGACATTATTAGCAGGAGGGGTTATTAAAAAATAAATAAAAGGGTGGGAATTTTCTCCCTAGTTTAATTTGAGAAAAGAGAATTTAAAGGGGCACATTCACCCACTGTTTCTGAAGTGGGGCTAAAAAAAGCTTTGAGGACCCTGAGCTTTCCTCCTGTCATTGCTAATTTGTCATAATTATCCTTTTGGTTAAAAAGAAATACCTTCTTCATGTTACTGTTTGAAAAATCCTATGCAGTTAAAGAAGAAATTTGAGTTTTGTGAGAAGCTGTGGAGAACAGTCATGAAGGGGTAAACAGGCAGCAGGAAAATAATAACTTCCAGTCTCTGCAATCTTAGATGCTCTAGAAACAAGAGTGTTTTTCAAACAGGCATCTTTAGACCAGGCATCAGCCTTGTATAGAAGCCTCCTTTATGAATATGAACATTTGGAAGGAGTGGGAGACAGAAGGAGGAGGGGGGTCAGCCAGGTTTTTGGATAGTCTTGGATGTAGTGCTTCATGTGGTAGGGAAGCAAGTCTGATAGGTGTCAGGTCTGCTCTGTTTTTATTGAAAGGGGAGACTTTAATAGTACTTAATGCATTTTCTTTGCAGGTCTAGCTACATGGTATCATCATCTTTCAGCAGGTTGGGAGGTGCCTGCAAGGTTGGAATGGAAGAACATAGGACTCATAGGGCTGTGAAACTTTGCAGGGTTTCTCAAAGAAATTTTCTGTGCAAAAAGTAGGCAACTTGACCTACAATCATTATGGTTTCTTTCCTTGGGAAGAAATTAGTGGCTATCACCTTGTTATTTTTTATTTATGGCAGTAGCTTGTAGCCTTTAGTTTATAGATTTCTTATTAATCCAAGTTCTTTGGTTTTGTTTCCAAGGTATCTTCTGATTGTTAGTTTGTCTTTGTTAGAGGTGTACAGCTAGAGCTCCTCGGTGAAGCTGATGCCAAATAGCTGTTGCAAGGTCTGTAGGGACTTGCTTCTTGGCTACCTTTCAAGTGCAGTATGGCTGTCAAATGTTTTAGTGTCAGAATCACTACATCTATCATTGTTCTGCTTTTCTCTTTCAATAACTAGTCTCATTCAGTGACATATTTGATCTTAAAGAAGGAAAGCAGATTTATCTGTGTGCCAGCTCACGAGTCTTTTTAATTTTTCTGCTCAGATAATTGTTGGGCTTCAGGTTTCAGTGGTTACTTAAATTAATCCCAGTGCTGTCTTTCCAATCTCTTCAATGTTTGTGTTGAGAGAGAGGCCAAAACATACCCTGTCTGTTGGGAGCCACTAGACACCAATCATCTTGTGAGGTGGTAGAAAAGTGAGCTACAGACTTCAGAGCTGATTTTTGTGATGAGTGATGGGGGTAAAAAGGAAATAGTTTTGACAGAACTTTCTTCCCACTAGCTAGGAAAACGTTGAACAACTGGGACATGCTATTGTAATTTTTTTCTTGTTTCCATGCTCGTGAACACTTCTGCTCAGTGGCTTGTGCCCCCATTTCCAATTCCTAAGGATTTTCCATTGCTTTGAATAATTTATGTTGCCTCCTGTGCCAGTGAGTAATAACCCGCTAGTGTAATGGTCCTCAGCTTTCTTTAGTTTGCAGATTGCTGAGTTTCCAGCGGAAATACAGCAAATATAAGTGGTGCTCTTCACTTTTATCTTTTGGTAGACCTTTTGGAAAGTAGTTCACAGATCACTTGGGGTTCTGCAGGCCCGAAGTTGAAAACCACTGACCTCACCAAGCCCAGCATTTAACACCTGAGTACCTGTGCAGCTGAAGCTTGTGCTCCCCTACAAGCATGCTGCAGACTCCATCAAACCTTCCCTTCTCATAGTTTACAATTTGTCATCTATGGCAGCTACTCTGAACCTTGGTGCTTGCTCTGCACCTTTTCCCCTTCTCTGCTTTGAGGACACCTGTGGTGGTAACTTTTGGAGCAGCCCACCTAACCGTGTACAAGGATGGCTGGCACTTCGAGGGCTGCCTACTGGAAAGCTTGGTCCAAATGTTGCTCCTTGTCTTGTGTTTGACAGCACAAGTGCTTTGGGGCAGAGAACTTAGTGGCTCTGTCAGATCAACGTTGTGCTGGGCACTGCAGCGCTGACCCGGGGCTGAAGTCTGTAGGTGCTCTCGCAGTGCAAACCTCGAGATAATTATACTCACATACGAGGTTACTTGTGAATGAGAGGTAATAACAGGCAACCAGGCAAAGAATTCTTGCTCCAAACCTGCCTGGATTTGCTTTACCTGTTTTCTCACCGCTTGGGCTGTAGTAATTACTTGCTGTGGCACCCCTCAGCCTGCTTCATGAATGAGTTTCATGCATAAGTCTTTTGAAAGCTTTAGTAGAGCTATGGTGAATTTGCAATCACAGATACTTAGATATGTGTTTGGCTTGAATCTGGAGCCATACTTTATTTGCTCTGGTTGTTGACTAAGAAAATGAGTGCAGGACCCATCAGGTCAGTAGACATAAGAGTAGGCATGTCATATTGTCCCGGTCTGTGGTCTTGCATGCTTGGTATATGCCATGAGAACACCCGCAGTGATTGCATGGAGTGTTGCCGAAGGGAACTGGAGCCTGTAATGTCTTATATGGTGTTACTTTCACTAACCTGCAAAATAATGATTCTTGTGTGATATTACCCATAGATTTTAGTACTGTGTATGACTTCTCTTAGGCTTGTTCTTTCCTAATTATGATAAGAAAAGATGAGATTTGCACCTCAAGGCAACTCTGTGTCTTCTACTGAAGCATGTTTGTCAGTACTGTCCAGTTCTCTTCTCTCTGTGGCAATGCACAGAAGTACATCTGGGGAAGTGACCTACTCTCATCCTGGAAAAGTGAGAGAGGGGAAGTGGTATCTTGTGAGGTTTTCTTTTCCCTTCCTGAAGCCATAGGTATCAGCGCTTTTGTAAGATGACGAAGCTTTGTTTCATCGTTAGGCTCCTTGATTTTTTCCTGCATGTGTTGCAGCTGAACATAAATGTATCTGAGCTAGTTTTGAGCTAGCCAGCTCAGGTATGGTTTTCATTCTTCAGCTCCAGCAATGATTATGGTTTTCAGCAGTGGCTAACTCCCCTTGCTGCTCAGGCAGCCTGTGGTGAGCTGCTGCAGTAAGTGACTTAAATTGTTAGATTAAAGCTAGCTCAGGCTTATCTAGACTACACTGCAGCATTGGGACACTGTAACCCTCCTTTATAAACGGAGCTGTTGCAGTGAATTCCTCAGGGCTTTTTACTTCCTGCCTTTTGAATTTCTTTTTCTGTGAACTTAGCAATTGTGGCTTTTACCTTTATTCCTGACTGACCTTTTCTCAATGCTATCTCTCTGCTTAAAAGCTTGCAGCAGCATGCAAGCTCTTGTCTTCCTTCCCACTGGTGGCTTTGTGCCAGGATCACACCAGCCTGATGAAGTGTCGATAACAGCCTGTCCCTTTCCAGCCTACCTGCCACCCCGCTGCTTGCAGCATCGTCATTCTTCTCTTGGCTCTGCTCTAGCTGCTTTTACAACCTCCACCTTCCTCAGAGACATCTTGTCTCTCCTGATGGCTCCAGAAATGTCATTGGCTAAATTTGGTGATAGCTGGGGTTGAGCCTTCAAAAGTTGGCTCTTGGAATGGATATAGAGCTATTTTGCTTTGAAGTCAGACCACGCGTTTTGTAAACGGCACATTTTTGACCCTTAAAAACATGAGAAGGTTAAGGCAAGGCATGGTGCTGAACAACGTGGGAACAGCAGGGTTGAGAAACCATCTGTTGGGACCTAGTAGGGTGGATATGGAAAGTGCTTGACTCAGTCTTTACCAGTGTTGTCCCTAACTTCCCTTTTTTATCACAGCTTCCTTTTCATTGAGGAAGGCGCAGGTCCATTTTCAGATGTTTTACTACAGGAGTGTAGTCACTCCTTATCATTTTTAGCAGGAACCGAACTTTCCTCTGTATCTGCACTGCCGCAGTGGTTTGAGCTGCCATGGGCCAGCACCACAAAGGTCTTCCAGCCTTTGCTCTCCCTTTTGCTCCGACACAGGAGCCCACAGTGAGCCACCTCAAAGGCAAAAACCTAACCTGGGGTGAGGGGGGAGGAAAAGAGAGATTGGGATAAATTGCTATGGATCTGCAGCCTTATCTTCTCTGCTTTGTAGTCTGTGAACAGATATTTGTGGGATCATAAGGTAATTTGGGTGGGAAGGGACCTCCAGAGGTCTCTGGTCCAACCTCCTGCTCACAGCCGTGACATTGGGCCAGGTTGCTCCCATCAACTAACCCGTAACGCCCTGTTGAAGCCCACAGCAGCTAACAGCAGCTCTGGTGGATCTCGTGTATGATTTTCATATTTCCTGCATGTTTTGCTGTGGACAGGTCCTTTTGTAACTCTGGCTCCTGCATAACAGGTTCCCCTGGTCCTCCTGCCTCCAGTTGCTCTGCGTAATGGGAGACTGGGGAGCACACAGCGCCGTTGGGCTGGCTTTTCCACCCACGCTGTTTGGACACTGGCTTTTTTGAGGCAAATGGGATACCTTCTTGAATGCACAGCTATGAACAAGATTAGGCAGCTGGTGCCTTTGGTTGCAATGTGCTTGTTTTTTAAAGAAAAAAAATCCCCCAAAAGCACACACACACACTCCCCCTCAAATGTTGGCCTGCCTCAACTGTATTTGTCTGTTTTGACAGTTCCTTAAGGTTATCGACAGAGCCATAGTTGCCAGCAGCTTTTTATAGGAGGATCTCTTCTTACTGTGCTGCTTGTTCTTGGGAAAGACTTCTTTTTTGCCAGTCACTTAATCCATGGTTTAATTTTTTTTTTTTTTGCCAGAAACCCAGCAATAGCTGCTTTACGTAATTGTGGTAGATGTCTTGAAATGGCCAGTAAGGCTGCCCTTTCTGTAATTTTAAATGCTGAGAAATTAGGTTGTAATGACTTGGTGAATGGAAGTTATAGAAAACCAATTAACGAGTGCTCTTTTTTTCTGTCATAGCCTCATTTTCCCACTTCTTTTGTGACTTTTCTATCTGCAGTTGACCTGCTGCTTGTGCTACCACAGTCTCTTTACTCAGCTCATTAAATCATGTTTTCAGTCTGGCTTTAGACTCACGAACTACTCTTGTTAGTGGGCATTTCCTTCTTATCTCCTTCCTTTCATTCTTATCTCCTTCCTTTCATTCTTATCTCAGCCTTTTGGCAGAAAGCACTTAATGGAGGCTGCGAGCCTTGAAGTTGGTCTCACTGAATAGAGGGGAGGAGGAGACATTGACCATTCACACTTTAATTTCAGTGTTTCTGCAGTCTTATGGATACCCTCTGGGCTATGCAAATACGTGCTTCATTGACTTGCAGAGAAGTAATCTTCTGAATAAATAATTAAAAAAAAAAGAAACCTTAGTTATGTATTTTTGCATAGATTGTGGTGTCACTAAAACCACAGAAAACATACAGTTTGTAAGCTTTTTGGCCCATCTACTACAATTCCTAATACAACAGATCTGTTAATCTGCTCCTGATGCAGGGTAAGACTGGTTTGTTCAGTGTGGCTGGTCAGCAGATTTGGGTGTCTACACCACAGAGGATGTGGAAAGGGACTAGTTAAAGGAAGATGCCAAGTAGATGGATGACCCTTCTGCTTTTAGGAGCTCTTCCCTAAACCCGGTGGGCTGCTGGAGGAGGCACAAGCTTGATAACTACAGAGCTTCCCATCCCATCTTACATAAAAGATCCAACTTTTATTTCCATCAGTGGGAATTTTCCGGTGACCGTAGGAGTTAGACTGTGTTTCTAGTGACATGAGAAACAGAGCTGCCTCAAGCTAAGAGGAATACAAGAGGGAAAGAATATATGAAAACATAGGCTTTGCGATTTGTCTTATTCTTTCTTCTAATATCCATTTCCTCTCTTCTTGCCCCCAAAAATATGTTTTGCTGTTGAATTATTGACAGATCAGCTTCTGAGGGTCCAGCCAGGAAATACTTTCTCAGTCACCAGAATGAGAGTGCTCTTTCAGAAGCAATTTACAGCTTTCATCATGGTTGTGAAGATAACATGAATAATGACAGTTGGGTAAAACTGTTCTGTAAGTGCTGGAGCCAAACTCACCCTGGACTCAGTAAAGAGGGGAGGTCACACACCTTTTTTGCTGTTATTCCGGGTTAACTATGAAGGCTGCTGGTAAAGTTGAATGTTCATGTTATTTAGTTGCTAGCAAGAGCAAATACATTATCCTATTATCTTCTGGACAAACTGTAGCTTTCTTTGTAGTGCCCTAAGTGGCTGGTTTCAGAGAATTGTAAAAGATAAGGTGGGATGAAACAAAGCAATTCTCTGCTCATGTGTTCCAGTTATTCTGCTTTACATTTAAACAGTTCAGAAGTGTGTGTGTGTGTAAGCAAAGTTTACTGCCAGTGGAGCGAGATTATATACCTTTCCTGATGGTATAACTCATACAAAATATGCTGCCCAAAGCATCGCTAGAAATACGATATAGTGGCATTTGCAAGCCCAGGCAATTATATACAAGATTTTCTAAATGTAGAATCCAGAGCTGCCTGTCTGACTAATACATTGGTAAGGGCATGCCTGACTTTATTAGATAGGAGTCTATTCTTTGGCTTTATTAGATAAGTCTATTCTTTGACTTTATGACATAGCTTTAGTGACTTAATCAAAGAATAGACTCCTACCTTATTTGTTTTGTTGTTTGTTTTTTTTTTTTTTCTTTCTGACTAGCTAGCAATGTCTGGGCAAGCTATCTTACACTGTTAACTCCTGACTCCTTGAAAGTAAAAGCATTGTCCTGTTTCTTTGGAAGTTTCTGAAATTTATTACTGTACATTGTAAACAGGGAGGGGAAAATACAGGTGTTGTGTTAAAAGGATTATTGTTGGTGCAGTTTGTATTTCCTTCTCTTGGTCCGTTTGCCACTTATTTAAATTAAATCTCTCTTCCTTCCCCATCCCATCTTTGTGTTGAGTGTCAGCGTGTGTATTATTATTTATGGTGGTGGCGCGGGGCATCCCACACTCCTGGCACTTATGACCAGGAGTTCACGCTGATGACTGGACAACGCTGCGAAATGCAGATGCACAACAAACATAATTAAAATGTCTTTGTTCCTTTTAAGAACAATTTTTGTTAGGTATGTTTAAATGCAAGGGTGTGAATTAGCTTCCTAACTACAGTTGGGTTTGGGTTTTTTTTTTGAAGGTCACAGCTTTTCCATTGGAGGAGTTCTTGTGTATTTATTCTGGCTGAGAAGACAACTGGACCAAAGGTTTTTGCTCAGCCTTCTTTAGGCAGCAGCCCAAGTATTCAGGCACTTTCTGTATAAAGGATAGAAAAACATTTGAGAAACAAACTTAAGTTGATAACAGAAAGGTAGATAGAAAATTGCAGAAACAAAGGTAGGAACTTAGGCTTCCTCTTTGATTTTTTGAAACTTACAGTGTTTTACCAGTTTATTTTGAACTTAATATATGGTTTTTTTTCTGTAAACTTATGGTTTAAGAAATTGAAAATAAAACTGAAGATGATAGGATACCAATGTATAACCACTGTGGTGCATAGGTATGTTGAATACTGTGTGAAGTTTGTTTCTCCAAGTTGGAAAAACCCACCACCAAAAAACAAAAAAAAAAGAAAAAAAACACGTGAAAAAAGCCAGAGAACTAGAGAAGATGCAAGGAAAGGTAACAAGAGTGCTCCAAATAATGGAGCAACTATATTGTGGAAGCTGATTGAATTATAAGTCCTGTGGAGAAACTGAGCAGAGCAATGATGTTTTTCTGTCTTTTCTGATGTAAGGAATTGGTAACATGAAATTAAATTATTAGGAGGTAAGCTTGAAACAAACAAAAGAGCTACTTTTTCAGAAAACATAAGAAAACAATGAGAAAGTTATGTTTTAATCTTTTAGCATCCCCTGTATCTTATATGAAAGATTTCTCTTAAAACAAAACAAAACAAAACAACCAAACCAACCAAACAAAAAAACCCCAACAAAACAACCTTTCCCCCCAAAACCTGAAAGTTCTTCTGTGAATGTATCTACTTACTTTTGAACAGAAAAAAACCTGGCATACACAAGAACTTCTTTGTGTGCTGCCAGACCTTGTCTGGCTTCCTCTGTGACTAATGCGGAGCCGGTTTCTGTAGCCACAGGTGGCTCCTAGAAGAGTTCAGAAGAGGAGTCACCCGTGGAGAGTGGTCGCCAAATCAAGGGCCAGGGGGAAGTACCTTGCCTGTGGTCTCAGAGCAATGAGAGTTTGCCATCCATGGTTTGACTGGGCTAAGAAGGTGGGCAGTAGGTGCTGGAGACAGGGAGCCCTTCTCGCTGAAAGCCAAAGAACGGGGGTGCGTTGAGTGGAAAAGCCCAGCCTGGAAATGCTGCGTTTGAATTCCCCATCATGGGTTGAAGGGGGTCAGTGCACTGGTATGCTGCCTATTATATGATCTTCCTTCTACTTTTACAGACACATCATTTTTTTCATCTGATAATTTGCTTCAGGGACCAGAAAAGTGAGTCTGTGGAATTTGCCCCCGTCGCTGAAAGAAAAACCTGGGGACCTCCCAAGAGCTTATTATAGACTTGTAAGGACCTACGTGAAGCCAGGGGCTCTTGCTGTCAGGGGCTTGTTACAAAAAGAGATATTTACTACAGCATTCCTTTAAAAATGGACTTTTACTTAAAAATGCTGAGCTTGGAACAAACTGAGTGCAGCATATTAGTGGTTTTGGGGTACTGATCTCTGCAAATGCCTGAAGAGGAGATGAAATGTTTCTTCACAGGGGTAGTTTTAATGACTTTGGTATGATTACTCATGTGAATATTTTCCATAGCGTGACCATAAAGTACAAACATTTGGGATAACATGTAATCTAGGGAGGTGGGGAGAATTCTTTTGTCACCTCTTTTGAATAGCACAAGCAGAACAAAGATAACATAGTTCATTAATACCTCCAGTAAAAGAAAAAAAAAATAATGCTACCTGTGCAATGTGAAACTATTTGACAAGTAAAAATATACCTGCTGAACTCTTGTGGAACATAGGGTCTCACATAGGGTCTCATTTAAGATTTTTGCTCATTTCTGATTGTTGCGTAGGGGTTTGGTTTTTTTTTTCCCAATGTTCCTGGTGGAATAATTCAGTGTGGCAAATAACATAGTATGAAACAGTTGTAGTGGGCTTGCTTTCTGTTGGTATCATTCCTTAAGGTTGGATCCACCAGTGAGAATGATCTCCCGATTTTGGTTTATTGTATAGGGCTATATGTAACTGGTAGTAGGAAGGACAGCAGTGGCTGGGCCCTCTGTAAGTAATGTAGGGAACACCAAGAAGCAAGATGCTCACTAGAGAGAGGCCTATCTTACGCCGTCTTATGTGGTGGTTTGAGAAGTAGTTACTTGGAAATCTTTCTCTGCCCAGATCGGCTCGAGGGGTGGTTTCATGGGATTCAACGAGCTGAATGAACAGCTCGTCAACGTGCTCCTGAGATTTACCTTGTGTTGACATGAGCTATAATGGGGTGTCCCAAGAATTGCTTTGCTTTGCCAGCCCTAAAGAAAAGAAACAGCTGAGCGGTGCACATCCTTAACATGGCAAAAATGCCAGGAGCGGTGGGGACAGAGGAGGGGCTCGTTCCTGCAGATTGGGGCGTAATGTCCAGCCCACGTAGGGTGTTGGCAATTTGTTGGGGTAGTGAGGGGGGAAGCTGAGCATGTTAGGGACTGTGCCCTTAGCCACTGTGCTTGTGTGCAAGACAGGCTGATGACAGCGTTGGGAACAAGGCTTGCTGATGTTGGTGTGGCACGCTGAGGAGAAAGAAGAAATTTTTGAACAGTTAGTCCTTTGCAATAGCTTTTCCTTCCTGTGATGGCTTCAGCATGATTGAATATTATTCTCAAAATCACACCCTTGTTTCTTTTCTTGCATCTGCTAGTGTGGCTCAGCCAGACCATGTCCTACAGAGGCAACGCACCTTGTGAAATGCCGCATCCTAGGAGAAGGCTTTAAATCCCAGCAAGTGCTTTGGGATAACCACTCCCTTATGCTTCAGTCTTCTGGGCCGTGCACAAAACTAGATTTTTGACAGAGCATTTATTGCACTGATACCTGCAAAAGCAAAGTAAGACTGTATATTGAGGGAGTCAGGCCTTCAAGCCTAAGAAAACTAAAACTTTCAGAAGCAAATCCTAATGTCAGAGCTTAGTCCTTTGCGTGACCCAGCTGGCCCAGCTAGCCAGATTGGTGGCAAAGAGACAGCGTCTTGACATGGGATGCGTCTAGTGTTAACTCAGTGTTATGGAGAACAGAGGGAAGAGAGAATGGAAAGAAAGGAATTGGACAGAAGTAGTAAAAATGAAAAGAACAGTTGGGATATACATTCATTTGGAGAGGAAAGCCAATGTAAGTAATCCTCTGGATTATGTGTGTATATTGTGCTGTGGTGGTGGTCATATGCCCCGATGTGGCTGGGGTTTCAGTGCTTTGGCCTTCCTGTAAGCAGAATGTCGAAAAGGCTCTCTATCTTAAAGATTTAGAAATAATTTGTAAGTTTAATGTAATATTGAATATAGAGTATTTCATGATCAAAACTTGAACAGAGTAGGCAAGGAGTGGCTTCTTGAGGATCTGGGGTTTATCACTGGATTTTGGCTTCCCAGTCTCCTTCCCCTCCAAACTTTTCTTCCCCATTAAAAAGCTCAGATGAGGTAAGATGTATTAGTGTGGAATCCAGGGGCTTTCCTTGCCATCACGTAGGGTTGCTCTGCTGAGTATTTTGGAGGATTTATCCCTGTGTGGTTCTGTTGACATTATGGGTACTCACCCTCTGCTTCTAAAACAGTGGCAGAGCTTCATAAAGTAGGGCCTTTATCTTTGCTTTGGGTGAGCTTTTTTATTACAGGGCAGCAGTCTAGCAAAGTGCATCTTCACTTGCATCGATCTATATCAATGTACTGGTTTTGTCTTCTCTCTTGCATCTATCTTTGTCCAGCTTATTAGTTGCCTTGTGGAAGGAGAGATATATGTGTCTTGCTGGCTGACTGGTAAAGCCTAATTCATTTTGCTCTAAGCCATTTCTTGAGTTTATGTTACAAAATGTAAAGCCCTTTGATGCAGTGCAGAGCAGAGTTTCAGCTATTATGGGCGTAATGATAATTGGTGAAGAATGCAGGATGGTTAAGTGCTGCTGTCAAGCTGGGCTGCGTTTTAGACCAATCTGACAGGTAAAGAAGGCTAAGAAATAGCTATATTTTGCTCCCACGACCTCGTTTAAAGGTGATACAGGACCTTCCTCCTCCTGCTTTTTCTCTCCTGCAAAATACTCAACTTTTGGTTAAGAGCTGAGCTCGCTGCTGTCTTCCCCCTGCCGTCATGTGAGCAGTTTCAGCTCAACAAGGAATGCTTGATGTAATCTTCTGAAATTAGGCACGTAGGTGTGTTGTCATTATTAGCCTGCTAGTGGCCGTTTAGCTATTTTATCTTAGTTATAATTAAAAGAGTGTTACCTGGAAGGGAGTGAGAGGAGGTGGGTCAGGAAGCTGGAGCTGGATCCAGGGCGGAATCTGTTTGGGCTTGTGGATGGGAAGTGTCTGGCAAAGATGGTGCCTGTGTCTTCTAGCTATCAGACTACCTTTATAATGAAAAAGGAGATTTCTGGTACCAAAACATCCCATTTACCCTGTTGTTTGAAGAGGTTTTTCGCCACTTGGTGCAAACTTCTGCATAGCTCTCCTCAAATCACCCACATCAATGTATGGGGTGTTTCTGTCTAACTGAGATAAAGCATTTTCCTCCTATAAAACTATTTATTTTCCCCTACAGAGAGGTGAGAAGGTGCATGGAGTTTAAATATGACCAGCTAAGTGTGTCTGCTTGGTTTGAAGTATTTTGTTTTAGGATCTCACACAACCCACAGCTTTCCTTGTGAGCTGTGACCGACTCTTCAGGCCTCAGGGAAATGGACTGTGTCTTTGTTTCAGCCTCCTTCATCTACAAAATTAAAATAAAGTTGAAGTCTTTGTTGAGTGCCCTTCTATTGTTACGGCTTTCCCTTGGAGTGAATTTGACAGGGACGTCGATGGAGAGCTCTTGAAAATGGCTGGTGCTCTCTGGCTTCCTGTTTATACATCCCTGGAAGATCTACGGATAGAGGAAGCTGAGCAAGTGCGAAATCACATTAAGAGGTTGGGAGATCTTCTGTCTAAATTAGTGCATTTGAAATGATGGAAATTTATTGGTAGGGGTAAAATTACCATCCTTTTAAAAGCAACTGGCAGTGTCATCAAGGGAGGGGTAAATGTTGTAGCATCCTGAAGTGACGAGGAAGCTAAACCAAAGCCTTCCTTGCTGAAGGTGTGCAGGAGAACAGTGTGCTTTGCTTCACAGAAAAACTCCCAACCTTGTGATTACTTGCGATGGGCCAGATGTGACTTTCTGCCAGAAATTAGTAACGATTTAGAGAAGAACCAAAGTTTGCCTCTGAATGGGGCAATAATGGTGTAAATGAGATTTTTGAAATGTTCTTATAAATTATTTTAGCAAGTGTCAAGTGAATTCTTTTCTTCAAATGAAATTGTGGACTAAGTTGTTTCTAGCAGAAAATGAAACCTCATTTCTTTAGTGTGGGGGAAGGGGGCTGGGACAGTAGCGACAGACCCAGAAAGATGCTGGACATCTGCAGGTCTCTGGTAAGGAAGGAAACTGGCTGTAGCTGTTGTCAAGGAAGGGATGCTGCTTCTCATAACCCAGAGGAAAGGGTGTGAAATGTGATAATAATTGTAGGAAACAATTGTCGTTGTTCTGGCTGGACTGCGCCCTACACGGCATACGGAAATAAACACGGATCTCTCTGAATCTCGTCACTGCGCTGGTTCAGCCTCGTGGTGGGATGAGAAAGAAAATCATGAAGTAAAAGGGATCTTGGCAGGCTTTGGTTTTCCTCTGCAGAGAGTTGGGAAGGTGAGCAGAGTTTAAATGTACCCTGCAAAATATGTATGTCTGGTTTGAAGTATTTCAGAGTCAGGCAGAAGGTAAAACACCTATATAAACTCCTGACTTCTTGTCCCTGTGGGCTACCTCTGTTTGGGGTTCTGGTATTAACACTATGTAAAAGTTTTGGGTTTTTTTCCTCTCTCTAACCTATATTCTTTCTCCTGGGCATGAGGAAACCTTTCTCCTTGAACTCTGATTTACCTTCACATCTTTTCTGTCTCAAGACTCTTTCTTGGTCAGGTCAGTACCTTTCACCATCTGTGTTTGGCCGCTTTGCTTTTGACTCTCCTCTTCTTATCCCCTGACCTTCTTTGACCTCTCTGGCTGTCCTGCCGGCACCTCCTTGGTTCAGTTCTCGCTGCCCCTTTTCTGGACTGTCCTGCACATTCCCGTTGGCTCTCTGATCCATCAGGCCCCTTGCCTGCTGTACACCAGCCTGCTCCAGGGTCTCAGCTACCATTTCCATATTGCTCACCTGCTCTCCCTTGTTCATCTCTTTCCCTTTAGCCTTTCATTGCCTCTCTCGTGACACTCCTCTCTATGCAGCTTACTGGTGGTACGAGCCATCTCCTTACCCTCCCTCCCAAACACCCTTTCTTAATCCATCCACAATTTTTGCCTGTCCCATCCCATTTGGGCATGTAGTGAGTAGTTCTTCAGTCTCTGCCTCTTGCTCATCCCATGCGTCCGGACTACGTGCACAATCTTCAGCTACAAACTTTCGAGGAAATCTAATTCTGTCTTCATGAGCTCAGACCTTTGCAGGCTGTAATTACCTCTCACTGTCATCGCTGAGACCTCCTTCCTGCTGGCTCACCTGACGCAGGCACGCACGCACACATGTGTACATATACAGCATCCCTATTTCCCCCAGGTCTTTAGCCCGTGCAACCGTCGGATCACCTGCGCTGGATCTTTGCTGTCGCTGCCTCTTGGCACGCCTCCTTCAGCTGCTTGCAGGCTCTGCCTAATTTTCCTCCCGTCTGCTAAGCCAGGTATTGTCCCCCATGTTACCCTTCCCCATCAAGCTGGTGAGGAAGGACTCGCTCGTGAGTGTCTGTGGTGTCGTTCTGGGTTGGCCAGGCCTTACTTTTGCCATATTGAAATACCCTCGGCGGTTTCCTCCTTTGAATACCTTCATAACCTTTGCATGGGGATGCCTTTTCTTCAGCATCTCCAGCCCCCTGTTAACGCCCAGCCTTGCAATAACTGCTCTGTTTTTGTTGTTCCCTTAGCTCTCCTGTGGTCTAAGGCAGGCAGGCACCCTTCTAGGTAAGGGTGCTTTCACATTTCAGTCTGTCCTGGGCAGTGCACAGCATCCTATTCGGTACTGAAATACTTGTTAACAGCTGTGGTGAACTCATCCCTAGAGTGACATCGCCTGTCAGTGAGGTTAAATTCTTATACTGACCTTTGTAAGAAAAAAAAAATAGCACTTTGGAAATCAATTGCAGGGGTGTCTGTGAATTTATGGAGGGCATAAAAGGAAAGTAGGCTTTCTTGGAGAAACAGCCTTATGTCAATGTACCTGCTTTCTCCCTCCCTAGATGCACAGTCAACATTGTCACTGCTGTTCCTTGGGTTAAATGCCTGAACCATTAAAATAGAGAGGAGGAAAAGCCCCTGGATGTGAGGCATGAAGTAGCATTGCTGCATTCATTCTGGCTTGGACATGCTTGTCTGATTTCAGAGTCATTGGAACAATTGTGGTATCACCCTTTGTTTTCTCCCTGCTTTCTCCTTGGAGGCCCCCCCCACTCCCCCCGGCAGGTCTCCGAGGGCAGAGTTTGCAACCCAGGATGGTTTGATCCTAGATTTCAGAGCAGAAACCCAAGGAAGTGTCATTTTAAACATATAAAAAATCTCTGCATATCCAGCCCATCAGCACAGGGCACCCAGGTGAAGGCTTCCCTCTCCTGTCCTTCATCCCCTGGTTCATTTTCCCCATTTCTTGGTGTACATGAGGTCATATACTTTGAGCAGTGGGGCAGCAGAACAAAGCAGTTTTCAAAGGAAATAAAGATAGTTTTTATCCAGTTTTCATTTCCTTTTTCTTCTATTTGGTAAACTGTACAATATTCAATAATAAAAGACTTGCTAGTTCTTGTATCACAGACGCTGAATTATTAAATCTCAGAATCTCTGATTTTGCTAAAGTGTAATTAGTGCGTGCAGTACCTTCCTGACACGTGCTAGAGATGTAATCGGGAACCAAGGTGCTCTTAGCGAGAGCTTTGTTAAAGCATACTTTAAAACACAATCTTACCAGGAATGGAAAGAGCCTGTAGTCATATAAAAAACCACTCCTCTCAGAAGCTGAGAGGTTTGGGAAGATGGGATAAGGTGTATGTAGCATTAGAGACTGCGCTCATCTGCTGGGTTTGTCCTTTGTTAAATTTTCAGCATAGATCCTCATAACATAGTGTCAGCAGAAACACAGGCAAAGCTTTAAGGATTACTCTGAATAATACGAGGATGCGAGTTTTGGGTTTTGTTTGTTGCATTAGAGCTGAAGGAGTCATTTGGGTGCTTAGCTTGGACTTGTGCCCACGTCTAACCATATGGTAAAGCAGTTGATGGAATGCAGATAATAACTTCATTTTCTTTGCTATTTACGTTCAAACTTGTGCTAACAGGTCCCCTCCCAAGCTTTGTTTCGACCCACTATGTGAACCTAGTAGCGAAATTCATCTCTCTGTGCCTCAGTTTCCCCGCACTGCAAATGGCAATAATGATACGCATCTTCTCTGTTAATGTGTTTGGAGCATACGGATGAAAAGCACCGAATATGAGCTTGCTATTTAATTATTTGGCCTATTGCTTGTACTCAATTTGTCTGACTGTGCAATGGGAACACCCATGATTGGGAAACCTGGGCTTCCCACGTCTATCTGGGCAGCACCGGGCAGTGGTGCTAGCCTCCCCAGTTGGGCCATGACCCGCAACGCTGGCAAAGATAGCTGGCATTAGCCAGCTGGCCACTTCAAAGGGTGAGGGTGAGAAGGGAGTGAGAACTTGCAGGGGAGAAAGCATGCTTTGAACCTGAATAAAGCAAAATTTTCCTCTTCTGACCAGGGAGCCTGAATACCTGGGCAGTGCTGCTTCCTAGGTAATTTGAAGCTATATTAATGTTTCAAAAGAGAAATGAGTCAAACCAGCTAATCCATGTCAACTGTTGTCATAGGTACGTGGTGAAATCCATGTCCGTCAGCCCTGAGAAGTTGTGTGGGGTTGGGTCAAGGCATATTGGAGCCACTGTTTCACTGAGTGGTATGGGAGCAGGGTCACAGGGAATGGGAATACTAATTTCTCTTTCTCTAATGAATCGCTGATGAATGACCTGTCAGATTTGGGGTCCTAAGACACACTGTGAACACGGATAGCATATTTTTACTACTTTTTACAGGATTGAATTTAGCACAGGAGGAATCTGCTTTGGAAGGTACTTTGAAATTTTGTAGGCAGGCTAAACCAGCCCCTGGAGGGCTGATAGTAATGTGCGTGCTATCCAGATACGTCATGATCTTCTGAGGATAAGTATAGATATTGTATGTACATTAGATATTATATGTATATTTTAAATCTTCCCATTTAAAAGTAAATGTTTAAACCCTGCAAATAAACCAGTAGCTTAGAAAAAAGTGTAATATGGAGCAATTGTACAAAGAATTGTATTGTGATGTAGTGTTACACCAACTATACCAAGCCTATAGGCAAAGGCTTATGCCTTGGATTTAAGGAGTATATGGTATGTCTTGGTCTCACTGTAGAAACTTCATGCAGGAGGAGACAGTTTCAAGATGCAAGACCTCTTGTTCTCAGTGATTCCTCAGTCTCCTGACCCTAAGGCTTCTTGGCCTGAAAGCAGCAGGCAATCAGTGAGGTCATTTTAAGGGGTTTGGAGCTGATCTTCAAAGTCACGTTATTTTTATAATGTTTTCAAGGAGAAATCTGATTGCGGAGTCACATGTTACTCTCTGAAAAGTTTGGGGAGTTGATAGTGGTCCAAAAAGTTTGCATAGATAGATATATAAGAGCATAGTTTGGTAAAATGAATATTAAGTATAAATAGTTCAGAGTATCCCTAACTTTTAAAAGCCCTAAGGTGCTTTGCCATCTAGCAGCTGATGAAATCTTCGCTCTCTCTTTCATGTTTTTGTCCTGTTGCCTTGCATCTTTTATTTGATTTCATTGTGCTTATCCAGTTTATGTCAATAGTGGTATCTTCCAGTAACAGTTATGTCCTTCAGATAAAATGGAGAGCCCTGATTTCTCTTTTAGGTAGGTGGAATATAAATTCATTTATGTGATCTGAAAAAAGTCTCTGTATCAGAGTACTGCTGATGTCTGCGAGCTAGTCTCAGTCTAGCCATTTTCCTGTGTAGTGTGACCTACCTGACATATTATGTGCTCCCTCCACCCTGCTACCCCCACCCCCCAGCTTTTCTCCTTTTCCAGTTTTAGTGCTGTTTTGCTTTCCTGTTGTGTGGAGATGGTGCTGATGATATTTTCTTTTCTGCATGTGTAAGCCGCCTTCTTCCCTCCTCCTTCTCTGTATCACTGCTGTTGTCTCTTCCAGCTGACTGACCTCCACAGCTTCTATGTGAAATGGAAGTTATTAAATGTAAATGGTATCTCAACAGCCCTTTAAAATTTAAGTACATATAATGACATTGGTTTAGCTGTAAAAGAAAAAGGGGAAAGTGACCCTGTACTTGGTTTTGATGCCGTAAGTGATTGCTTGTTTATCTGAATGACCTGAATAACTTTGATCTAGATTCTGCTAATGCATATGGTCTGCAGATACCTAGGTTTGGAGAATTATTTGTGCACCAAGTAATTCAGGATGATCACAAAGTTTTTGCAGGAATGGTGTTAGAATATCTTGCAATAACTTTTTCAAGCACCTAGCCTGCACACAGTGTTTTGGGTTTGGTTTTTTTTTTTTTTAGTTATGCTTAAAACCCAGCCTCAGAACTTGTTTTTAAATATTAGTTAAATATTTTCTTAGTGTGCAAGCTGTCTTACTAATTAAGACTAAAGTCACTGTAGCATTAAATCACAGTGCAGAAAGCCAGAAATATGCAGGATCCAGGCCATTAGTTGTACATGGCGAGGGAGGAAAACCCTGCAGTATCCCACACTTAAAAACTCCCATTCAGCAAGCCCTCAATTTAATACCTGCTGCCCTCATTTGCGTTGTGTGGGACACAGTTTACACGCCAAGAAGTGGAGAAACTTGCTCCCGTCTGTTATTTTGACGTTGAAAAGAAAACATCACGTCTGGTTCCTCTGCATACATTTCTCCCAATGAAGCAAGGTGTCATAGTCTGGTGGAGTGAGTGAGAAATGGAACTGGAAGCATCGGTCACTGCACTCCCCAGCTGGTAGGCAGCTCCATGCCTTGCTGTGGTCTAGACCAGATTTTTCTTGGCGGATGCTTCCCACTGGTGTTGGCAGTGATGATGGCAAGTATGTAAGCAAGGCTTACTGATTCCTGCCCTCATTAGTCATGTCACCGAGGTTATTACTGCTGGCCTCAGGAGCCCTTCTTGCTTGGCCCTGCCAGCCACCTCCACCTCATGGGACAGGTATGTTGGGAAGTGCTCAGCTGTAAAATGGTAGGGTAGAGGCAGTCTAGGCATTACTGTTTTTTTAAATTTATTTTATTTATTATTTTTTTACCTGCTTAATACCTTTCCAATATTTTCTGAAGGTCAGGAGCTGCAGAGTGCTTGCCGTCAAGCTTGCACTTGCTCTGCTGCTTTTGAAATCAGAGCTAATTTTGCCTTCTTCCAAACTTCCTGAATGACTGCAGGTCTTGGAGGTTTGGTGCTTCAGATCACTGAATAACTTACTGCTACTTGTGATGTACTATCCTGACTTTTGGGCATGATTCTGCAGGCTCGTTTCAATGCCTGCTCTGTTTCTGAGGGATGCTCATTCAGGAGGCAGCTTTCGTTCTTCTCCGGTAGGAAACATCTCACGTGGCCCTTGGCGATGCTGTCAGGGGCTCGATGCGGCTGGCTCGGTATTCCTCTACAGGGAGAGTGAGCGAGGAGGTGAGAATTTGCCTTGTAGCATCTGTCATGGTTTGGAGCTGTTTGAACAAGTCCCAAGCTCGCCGCCTTTTCAGGCCCTGAGATCCTGGGAATGCTGCTGTGGTTGCACACTGGGAGTCGTACGGCATCGTGGCAAACACCATAGTCTCTGTGAAATGCATGTTTGTGAATGCAATAATGCTTGCAGCTTCTGCGTGGTTGGAAGGACACAATGTCTTTTCTCTGGCCAAGCCCTGTGATAGCTACTGGCTGCAAGCAGGTCTCTTAACTTGCAGAAATAAAATCAAATGCCACCGTCAAAAGTTCTTGCAGACCTTCCTGGGTCTCCTCAGCCTGGTTGTGCCTGGCCCTGTCTGAAAGTCCAGCCCAGAAAAAGCATTGGGCTCTCGAGGATGTTAGAAAGAGGGTTTCACGTCAACCCGGGACCTTCCATGTTTGGGGCTGTCCGGGGCAGCCTCTCGGGTAGACCATCACATGGAAGGGCCACCTCTGAGCAGGCTTAGCAAGCTGGTTTTGCCACAATGCCATTTTGCTGATCTTCAAGCGAGCACTCCTCAGTGCCGGGCGCAGAAAGGCCATCCATTGCAGACTGCTCATGCCAAAGACTGAATTCATCAGTGCACAGAAAACTAAACTGGGAGTGTGATGGGGTAAAAGCATCCCCCCATGGGAATGGATCTGGAGTACAGATTTACACCAACTCGTTTGGGTAGTGCTATCACCATGACCCTTAAACACTGCTGTTTCCCTGCTGCTGCTGCATGTCATTACCTGTCAGGAAACAAGTGGAAAAACTGTCCAGGAAAAAAGGACCAGGTTTTTGTAATAGGCAGTTTGGGTTTTGGCAGCTGGGGTAAGCAGGCGTGTTTCCATTCAGCATCTGTTTCTCCATGCAAAATGGCAGGAAATCTGGCCTTTCAATCCCTTTGACACTTTTCTGTGCATTAGCTCAAATGCCCCAAATATTTCACACCTGAGATAATATCAATAACAAAATAATGTTTAATTTCAGTGTTGCAAAAATCTGAAGCAACATGTTTTGAATATTGCTCCCATCCAAAGTGGCCATTGCCAAACCTGCACTCTGTGTAGCCCTGTGTCATGGGAAGTGGTAGCTAGAGAAAGCGTTAGCCCCTCTCCTCTACCCATTTGTCTTTGCCTCCTGCTCCCCTGTTTGGATTTGGACACCCCTCACGTTTCCTCATAACAAATCTTTCCGGTTCCCTTAATCATAGGAGTGAGGCAAGGGAGCTGAAGGGTGGTTGGTGGCAATCCTGTCCAACTCCCTTCCTCTCCCCCAGATTTGTGCCTGCTTAAATGTGCTTTGTGTAAGTGGCAGATGGGTAAGTCTGTGTTCCTGTGGAGTTGGGAATAAGAGAAGCATCAGGAAACTCTTGTGTTACAAAGACTGGTGGAACTTCTCAGGCTCTGCTCTCTACTTCTAGATCAGGATGATTGCAGAGCGCTAACGCTAACATTTTTGCTTAAGGCTCCTTGATCAAGATGAAGGCTAGGACTGTGCAGCTATGAGCCTTGAGTCATTTTAGGTATGGAAGAACAAAGCAGGCCCCTGGAGGGCAGGAGGGAGAAAACTGGTCACAGGCTGCCTTGCTTCCTTCAATAGAAATACCTTGTTGTGTATTTTTTTTTCTACCACCCTGGAAGGGTCCCTAGCTGCAAGCCTGTGCATGTGTGAGCTGAGCAGCGTGGTGTGTGTCACACCACCTAGCTCTGTCCCATTTACAAAAGTAGCATCAGCTTCCCTCTACCTTCACGATCTTCTGCATGAAAGTCCTGGGCCCAGCTGAGCCCTCTGCAACCCAGTAGGTTTGGTTTTCCTTTGCAAATCACTGAGATCCTGCTGCAATGCAGTACAAACAGCCATGCAGCTTTTTCTTCCTCAGGACCAACCTGGACAGAACTTCACTTCTTCAGTGCTGAAAACCTGCAAATGTAACTTTTCTTTTTCTTTTTAAAAAAAGGAAGCAATTCTAACTATGTAAAGTTTATGAAACATTGAAGTTTTCAAAATGCACTGTGTACAAAACAGGTGTACTTCCAATTTCAAACCTTTTTTTTTACAGTGAGGAGGTCAGAGCTTTCCTGCAGTTATCAGCAGGGCTGTACCTTTCAATAGCTTTGAAAGTGAGCAAACTGTTCTCTCTCTATAGTGCCTTGCTAAATATTACACTAAAGCAGTCTGCATACATTTAACTGGTATTGTGAACTGAAGCGATCCCCCTCCTCCCCTTTTTTTTAACCTCTTTGAAACTGCCCTGGAGCAGAGATAAAAACTACTAAAATGAGAACATGACAGAAATACTCCACAAGTGAGCAATCTAGGATTTCTTTTTATTTTTTTCTCCGTGACTGACTAATCTGCAAAAGCACCTGGAATGAAAAGCATCCAGCTTCATGCTTGGAGAAAAGAAGTCTTTGGGTATTTTGTAGAGTAATTGCAGCAGCAGAGATTCGGAGCTGGCTGTAGGGCCCCTTTGCTGTTCCCATGTACCTATTAGTCAGCCTGGACTGACCTCAGTATTTATGGCATGGGCTGAAGGAAGAGGCTGGTGGCAGAGCCCTTGTGCAGAGGCTGTGGGTGCTTGCTAAGTCTTCCTCCTCCTCCTCCTCCTCCATCACTGGGTGCTGCGGCTGAGCCCGGCCACTGAGGCACCTGGCAGCCTGGTGGTCTGTGCGGCTTTCAAATGAGTGGCCACTCCTCTCCGAAGAATGTGCTCAGGAACACTGGCCCTATTAATTTATTTTATTTGGCATTATTAGAAAAAAACCCCATCCAACCCCAAACCCTCTGTTGTCGGGATTTTCTTTAAATAGCCAGCTCTGGAAACAGGAAATTCCTTTACCTCTGGAAACAGGAAACAGATCTGACTATTACATATTTGTTTTAAATCTTTCAATTATCCACTGCTGCCCCTCACCTCTGACTTTCTTTCCACTGCTCAGTGAAATTCTCTATTTATTTTTGATAAGCCAGTATCTGTGGGTATTGTGCAAGGGTATGCTGCTATGGAGTAATTCAATGTATTTTGTTACAAAGCTGTCAGGGCTGGTGTTTTCTGTATCCACCATGTTCATTATACATATGAACACAAGAAGTTCTGTTCACTGAGGTTTGATACAGAGGTATGTTCTGATGACTCAATAAAATAATAGAAAAAGAAGGGAGAAAATGAGAATTGGCATCACAGAACTAAATGAAGGACAAAATTTTTATTTTTTTTATAATTTTTTTTTAAGGCTAATAATCAGAGCCTACTGACAAGAAAGGACATACCAGTGGAACTGGAGTACTCTTAGAAATTCAGGGCCAGAAGGGACTTCAAGAGATCTTCTAATCCATCTCCTTGCCCCCAAGAAGGATAGATGTTTATCTTCAAAACCTCTGATGAGGGTGATTTCACAACCCATCAACAACTCCTGTGCCAGGCCTTCACTCTCCATGTAGTCAGAAAGATTTTTCATAATACCCTCAAAACTTATTAGGTGTAGAGTAGGGTTTTGTTTTTCTTTGTGCAGTAGAACAACCGATGACCGTCCTTTTTGCGCAATTATCTGGTCTCAGGCCTGTGTATTCTCAGGATGTATTTGCCACCTCTGTAACCTTCTCTCAACCTTCGGAGCTTTTACCTATAGATCATGTTTCCAAATGTCTTTTGGCTCTTGTTGCTTGCTTCTTGGACTCTATCCCAAATGTACCTGCCTTTTTCTGAAAGGGTTATTTCCCAGGCTGGGCAAAGTCTCCATGTGAAGCCTCATGGCTGCTGAGCAAAGAGAAATAGCTGCCTCTCAAGCTGTGCCTGTGATAACCTGTAAGTCTGTGCTTTGGTGGCCTTTGCAAAAGCTGTGTGTCATTGACCCCTGACTCGTTTGCAATCCTCTGCAATTGCAGCTTTGGTGTTTTGGTGGTACTGCTGCCTCTCCGTTTATTCCACTTTTGTTTCTGTGTAGTCCTTCTTTCCAAGCAGAGCACGGTGCTATTAACTGTCCTGGGAATGTGTTGGCTCTTAAATAATCACAAGCGGGGCCACTGTGCCAAGTTTTGGTTTGGAGTAACTGTTTTTTCTGCTTCCAGACCTTGATGTAGCTCCAGAAAAATAAAGGTGTTTACGGATGCGTTATGAATTAGCACCCTGGTTGCCAGCCCTTTGTAGCCCGGTCCCAGCTCCGGCAGGGTGCTGTGACGCCTCTCATGCTGTGAACATGCTCGAGCTGGTGGGAGTCTCTCTGTCGATCCCGTGGCGTTCGTGTCCAGACCCTCTCTCTGCCATGGTGCAGTGGCTTGTTCTGAAAGCCTTTTGGTAGCCTCTTACACGCAGGGTGGGACTCATCTTTGCTCACCCCAGCCCTGCTGCTGCCCTTGACATTGAATTTGTTACCTCTTGCTCGTTCCCTCCAAGGCTGGCAGGGCATCAATGCCTCGTTCCCTCCTTCCCAAAGCACTCTGAGATGCGCAGAGCTGCAGGGGTTGCAGAGGATCAGCGGGGTGTATTTGCTGTCCGACCTGTGCGATGCTGGGCTGCAGAGACCCCCTGAGCTGGAGCCAGAGGGAGGAGGGCTCCCCGCTGCCCCCCAGCACTGCAGCTCGCCCCCCACGGTCCCAGGACACAGTGTCAGCATCCATCTCACGCTCCCTGTTTGTAACCTTGCTTTACGCTTAGCTGACTTCTCCTGTAAGGGTCTGGGGAACAGAGATGGATAGGTAGCGGTTAACGCTGGTTTAGCAGTGACCTGCTGCCAGTAGGTGCAGCTATTAATCTCTGTACACCCCACTGGGTAGCCAAGTAGAAAGTAGTTAACCAGCAGGCTTTAAAACCTGGGGAAGCCTAGCTTGTTCAGCAAGCAATCCCCCGAATGTATTAACAGTTTTAACTCCTGGTTAGTAAAGAATCTATAGTGTCTCGTCCATGATTTAAAGAGCATGTTGGTGCCAGGCACAGTGTGCTGCACTGCTCAGCCCTGCAGCTTCCACCTGATCTCTGGCATCGGTCTGGTCCAGGACACAACTGCTTTTGATGTTAACTTTATTTGCTCTCAGCAAAGCGTAGCTGCTCTTAGCAAAGGATCCTAAAACAGTCACCACATTAGCAAGGAAATAAAACAAACCAGAAATAACTCTTTGTTTTAATTCCAGCGTAACGTGTTGGAGCAGTTCGAGTATGCTTTGGCATGCTGAAGCGTAATGGAGACTTTTTCTGCATTGGTTAATTTGAAAAATAACAATTGATGGCAGCTGAAAGAAGGAAGATGTGTGTCTTCCGGATCAATAGCTTTGTAGCTCACAGACAGCCTGTACAGCCCGCTGACCATGCCGATACCTCCTTGTTCTCAATTAGTGTGATGTTTTTCCCTTTGAAACATAACCAATGGGAAAAAAAAAAGTGATTAGCTGCTAGTTGAAGATAAGCTTCCAAATGATGTCGCCAGAAATGTAAGGAAAAAGAAAAAGAAATAACTTTTTTTTGCATCCAAAATAGTAGTGGTATTAATTTTTTGTCTTTGCCAAGTTTCTTTGGAGCCCGTTGCGGTGTGTGGTTGAGTTTACCTGAGGTCAATGGGAGCCTTGCTGGTGATTTCATCATGTCTCAGTGCAGCTCTGAACTGGTGACAACTCATCTTTCCAGCTTGCTTGGGGAGCAAGTTGGAAATCCTGATTCTGATGCGGAGGAGCGGAGTAGCCAGCTAACCAGTCTGGCTGGGTGGGTTTGATGTCGTCTTCCCGGATTGCAGAAAGGCAACTGATCTGTGAGTTTTATTCAGTGTCCCTGAGCCAGGGTGCTGTGCTTGTGCCTACGTTTGGGTGGCAGCTCTTGTCAGTGTCAACTCACTGGGTGTGCTGAAGTAATTTTGCACAGAGGCTGAATTTCCTACTTAAACAGCAATGACTTGCCAGGGCACCTGAACACATACATGAGCTGGGTTTGGGTGCAGTACTCGCTCCGGTTGGCACTTCTTAGCAACTCTGACCAAGGATGTGGCTCGTGGCTGTAGCAGAGGAGGAGGGCTGCTGCCAGAGTAACCTGCCAGGATGGCCAGATATGCCTCCTGTCCTTGCTTCACCTGGGAGTTTTATTCAGGCCTCATAATATTTAATTACTGCCATTCCCATCAATGTATATGAAGGTGCTAATCATTCTTCCAGTTCTCCCCAAGCGCTAGGCACTGAGCACAGTCTCTTGGACCGCAGCGTGTATTTTTCTAGTGACATCTGTTTTGCTCCAAATAATTTACCTGCATCAAATGATCATTATACTCCTGTTTGGTATGTGAATCAGAGTTTTGGTATAAAGCATGCTAGCATTTTGGAGCATGACTCATATTGAAGGCATTAAGTTTTCAAGAAGTTAAGTATATTCATGTGTATTTCACAGTAAGGCATGTGAAAAATGGTAAGTAGGTTCCCTCTGCTGCCTTGAAGGAGACTTGCCCTTCTTTTAAACCACAGATGATCTCTACTGTCTGCCTTTCCTTTAAACAAATGCATAGCTGGTAAGTTTGTTGCTGTTGTTTTGGAGAACTATTGAATCTTTGACCTGTGGCTTCACACATGTATTTTCACATTTGTGTTAGTTTCTATAAAATATGAGTAGCACATCACGTAAACCAGTCAAATTGCTGGGTTTTCTGATGGCCAGAGGCCTGGAGCACATGCTATGGAAGAGGCTGAGGGACAGGGGCTTGTTCAGCCTGGGGAGGAGATGGCTTTGGGGGGGACCTTACAGCAGCCTGCCCCTACCTATGGGGAAGTTAATGAAAAGATGGAGCCAGGCTCCAAAGGACAATGGTTGCAAACTGGAATGGGATTTTCTGACAAAATATTCAAAAAAGAAAATCTCCATGAGGATAATTAAGCATTGAGAAATTGCTCAGGGGGGCTCTAGGAGCTCTGTCCTCAGAGGTTTTCAAGGCCCAACTATACCAAGCCCTGCGCAACCTCACGTGAAGTCAGGGTTGGCCCTGCTTTGAGCAGGAGGCTGGAGACTTCCCAAGGTCCCTTCCCACCTGAACAACCTTATTTAGTGACATTACCCATAAACATGGGCTTTGGAGGTGAGTGAAATGCAGCGTGGCCTGAGCTTGCAGTCCCTCTAAGTATTCCACATCTAAATGGGAGTAAAAAGGGACTGCACCTTGATTGTGCTGAACTTGGTGTTAGTGGGAAGGTCTGTCACAGCAAATGTTTCCATAAGCAATTGACTTCTGCCTGCCTAATTGCATCCTCATGGGGGAGCACTGGGAGGGCAAGTGGGGTGGTTATCTGTGATGCAGCAAATACAGCCCTGAAGTCATCCTAGCCTTCAGCCTTGCCATTATCCCCCTTTCCCAAATTGATGGGTGAACATTGACAGACTGTATGACTTTACCGAGATCGTGTTGCAAATCCAGATTTTGTTGTAGGAAACTGGAAGAAAAAGTAAATCAAATAAAAATAAAATAAAGTCTTCCGTGTGGGCTGGAGCCTGCTCACCCCAAGCACGCTGGCCCTCCAGTTGTTGCAGTGCCTCTTCCAGTGGTCAGGCATTGGGCCATCCATGTGGGGGGGGATGGCAAGCCCATGACAAGCAGGCTGTGGCAGAAAGCTGTTCTCCAGTGGTCCCGGGGCCGGTGTCAGTAGCTTGGGTGGCAGCCGCGCGTTGATCGGCATCCTCGCCAGCACCGATTAACGGTTTTGCAGTTGTGTTTTCACCAACTCCGGGCGCCAGTTCTGGAAAGTGAAGTCTGTGGAGCACGTGGGGGCCTTGCGAATGCGTTTATGGATGATGCGCGTAGTTCAAAAAGCCATCGGCAACAGCTCGTACATCCTTGGCGTTTGGTTAAAAGCCGCAGGGCCGCTGGCGCAGGGAAGGCGACGGTCGGGAGCGGCACTGCTTAGGGAGCAGAAATCGTGTGGAGCTGCTGCTGTTGGGGTGGGTGGGGAGAGGGGTGCTGGCGTGGAGACCCTGGCCATGGCGGGGGGGCTGGGGGGTGTGGGGCCAGGCGGTGGGGGCTGCCGCTGGAGCCCCCTCCAGGCACGGGGTTGGTGCGGGGATGGCGCGGCTGCAGGTTCATCAGCTCCCCTTAGCACAGCCATGGCACTGCTGGGTGGGCAGAGGAGAAAGGGACTCGCAGTCAGATCCGGTTTTTGTGTTTTTTAAGTTAAAATCTTCTCAGCAGAAGGGAAGAGGGAGGCAATGCATCGTGGCTCTCTGTTTTTTGTGGGATTGTTGGCACCGGCCCCCATGGTGATCCCCCGGACAAGCCCCACACGGGTCGAGCCGAGCTGAAACAGTGGTGATGGGTGCATGTCCTGACCCAGTGAGGGAACAAGGCAGATCCCCTTCCAAATCTAATCTGCGACTCAGCCTCAATAGATCCCATGTTTTGCACCATTTGCTCCGAGCACTGGTCTTTCTGGTGACACACAGCACGAGATTGCGGAAACACAAAGTTGAAAGTATTACCTTTGCCTTTTTAGCTCTAGATTATTTTATTCTGCCTCCGCATGTCACGTTCTCTGGGAAATATGTGCCACTTTAGGTCACTGGTACTTATATTATTCCCTATTTTCTTCTTTTTTGCCCAGTCTCTCTTATCTTTCTTCTCAGTTGTGAGGATTTTAAGGCAGAAATTACTGGTGGTCTGAAAACTTCAGCTGCATAAATTTATCATACAGATTGTGTTTGGCCATTGCAGAGTGTATTTGACAGCGCTAAGCTAAGTGGCTAAATGCCTTGGTGATTTATCGTTCACTTAGGGTACAAACATAGTTATTCATTTACCTCATCAAAACAAAGAAGTTCACCATTAATGAGGATAGTTCACAGCTCGGCTGCCCTGACATAGTTTGAGATGCAGGGATGGCAGCTGAGATCTGGGGAGGGCGCAGAGAGTGCAGCCTGGATGCTCAGCATGTTTGGGGAAGGTGTCGCTGGCACTTGCCCTCTCCTTGCAGCCTGCCCCATTGAGGCTTTTAGTAATTCAGAGTGAAAGGGAAGGGAAATACTTTTTCTTTCTTATGTGAATATCCCTGGATGTATTTCTACAGTTGTTGGGCACTATCCTGTTAAGTATAGTGTATATAGTTTAGATAATAGCAAGCATTTAATGCATTTAAAAACTGTCCAAAGCTGTTCTTCAAATGTAGGGTAACCCAACAGTACTGATGTACTCCTTCACATTCAGAAGCTTTATTGAATTTTGGGTGAACACTTTTGTGAAAATGGTAAGTATGGAATCACTTAAAAACAAACAAACAAAAGAAACAACTGATGAAAAGCACATTTTATACTATTCCTCCCTTTTTTACCTCTCCAAAATGTGTGGGTTTTGGTCTTTTTTTTGTTTTGTTTAGAGGTACACCAAATCAGATTTTTCAATATAGCTGCATTATTTTTATAATCTTAAGTACAACAGCACTAGGAATGAAGTTTTGAGCTGAAACATGAGCTCCCAACTTTCTGTCTCACAGTGAGACTTTGTATTTGCATTTTTAAGCTTATAAAAACTAGGGAGTTAGAAGTTCTGGCAAACCGTGCTTCAGCATGTTGCAATAACACTCAGGCTGCAATGCCTGTCTGCACAGCTCACCACCATCTGCCTGTTTCTTCCCCTCTGCTTTTTTTCCTCTTTATATTGTTTAGGTTTGAACGACTGTGTCTAAACAACAGGCTGGCTTCCTAAACACAGTATCTTCTGCTATTTTAAAGGAAAAGTTTACAGAGTGGAAAGTCAGCAGGAAAATGTTTTAGAGATGAGAAGAATGGTGAAAGGGAGGCAAAGCCTTCTTGATCCATGACTTTTAAGGGATAAAAGAAAGATACATTTCTCCTAGCTCTGGTTCCTGAGGGTTTTGACACAGCCTTTTCCATCTTCTTATGATGGGAGATCTAGGAGAGAAATTGAACTCCCATCCATCAGCAGTAGCTTGGTTGTTTCTTCCCTCATCCTAACTGCTTGGTCTTCAGCAGCTGGGTTGCTCTTCCGCAGCCTTTTTTTTTTTTGTTCTTTTTCCTTTTTTAGGGGCCAACTTCTGTTTCTACCATATCTCTTCCTTCCAAGCTGCTCCTCCGGCTTTTCACAGAGCTGTCTGTCCTCATTCTCCATCTCGTCCTGCTTTCCAGCTCTCTCAGACGTGCAGTGTCCCATGGCTGGTTCCTCCTTGTGTCCCATGGTTGCGCACCTTGTTCCTGGGAGGGGGAACGGTCCCTGGGATCCAGCGAACAACCTGAAGGAGTCAGGCCAGCACGCAGCCTTTTACCAACCCGCAGGTGAGCGCGCAGTGTCAAGGCAAGACCTCAGGAATGAAGGGCAGGAGGTGTGATGGAGCACAGCCAGGTCGGGGATAAGGACTGGCATTGGCCAGGTTCCTGCCGTGGTGCTGCCTCCTTGCCCTCTCCTGGGGTCCCACCCCGGGCTGCGGCGCTGATGCCTGTCTGGCCCTTCGGAAGCTTGCGTTAGCTTCAGCATGGCGGGCTGAGACATAAATGTCCCTGTCCCGCAAAGGGGAAGAAAAAAGACATTTTGGAAGGCTTCTCGCTGATCATCTGGCAGCAAGTCAGAGCAGTCTTGGGCTGGGGCTCAGCTCTGATCTCCCAGTGGTGGTTACTTTCTAAAGCACTGGGATAATAAACACAGCAAAATGTGAGAGAGAGATTGAGACAAAGAAAATCTCCCCTCCCTTTCCATCTCTGTGTCTAGCTGTGCTTTCCTTTGGTCCTGGGAATGTTCCTCTTCAACTGAAGAGGGTATAAATGATGAGATTCACTTCTGAACAGCCTATGGAATAGCCCAGGGCAAGTCATTCCTAGAAGACGCTTTCCCCTTCTTAAATGGGTCATTAACGTTTGGAGCTAAATACCGCAGCAGGGAGATGAGAGAAACAAATGGGGAAATATTTTCCTGAAAGGAGGAAGAAAGAGCTGTTATTCGTATTCACTCATCTGTTCAGGATATTCTTAGATCTGCGTGGGAACAGCCTAACAAAAGGAGGAAGCTTGAGAGAGGCAAGCCAGGTGACAGTCATGTGCATGGGGACAGTCCTGAGGGAGTTGGAGTCATGTCATCCTTAGGCAGAGACATGGTAATTCTTCCCGAAGGAGGTTTCTTCCCCATTTCCCATCTCCGTCCCCTGCTCCCAGTAGAGGGGACTGGAGGGAGGGAAGGTCTTTTTAAAGGAACTCGGTAGCTTTGATCGCTGCCATGCAAGTGTCAGTTGTGATGTTGCTGTTACTCTGGTGCAAGGAGCTCAAGGGAGGCATTGTGACGCAGAGCTGATCTCAGGTTGCTCTTCTGGAGATCCCAAAGTGTTCATCCGCTCCGATGCGCTCTTCCAGGATGGTGGGATTTAGCCAGTGGAGCAGGGGCAGGTCTTGTTGAAGTGATGGGGGGAAAATGTGGCTCACAGAGAGCTGGACAAACACTGTGAACAAGGAGTCTGTGTTGCCTGCAGGGAGGAGAATAAGCTCCTGCGGGGTCTGGTTTGAGGCTTGCGGCAGGTTTGCAGAATAGCAAAGGATTAGGGCTTGCCGCCTCTCTCTGTTCCCTACTGGCAGATCACTTTTGACCCCAGTCAGATTTAATTACTTTGGATAGGTAATTAACAGACACTTTTATTTAGTAATTAGGGGTGTGTGCTTATATTCCCAAGGGGGGGGGAAAGTTGTGGCTGAAAAGTCCAACTGGCAGGGCTGCTTTCATCTGCCTGCAGCATCCAGCAGTACAAGGTCCTAATACCCCTGCAGGTCTTCACTCCCCATGGCAGCAGCTGTGGGAGGTATCACTATAGACCACTTGGATGTGGGTTTAGGTTTTGTTGGGTTTTTTTCCTGATCACCTGAAATGAAAGAGTGATAAAATAGACCTTAAAGAATGACATGCAGGAAGGGCAGTTTCTTTGTGGAAATTGTGGAGATGCTGGCATTGCTCTGCCTGGCTGGCAAGGCTGGGGGAGGTGTGAAGGGTTGTGCTGAATTTCTGTGGCAAGAGAAAGTGGTCAGTTTGATGGTCATCTCTCCAAGCTTTCATAAAATACTAGATCTTGGATTATAGCAGCTGCATTAGGATTTAAATGCCATGTCTATTATGCTGTAGCTAAAAGGAGACAAAGAATATTAATGGATAGCAAGGTTTTGCACCTGCTTAATCAAATTATCTTTCCTTGCCATATTTCACTCCTGTAGATGCTTCTAATAGGTGCTGATGGATATACCATGGCAGAAGAAAATAACATTTGCATTGCCTGTTACATTAATTTCTCTGATAAAATGAGGCTACCGGGATGACCCATCTGACTCCCATGATATTTTTATAAAGAACAAAATTGAGTAGTGTTGTTATGATTAGCGTATTAAAAGTATTAGGTTTGTTGTCTTAGCTGTGCTGTGTTTTCTCATGCTCTCTCTCATGCTGATTGCTAATGACAGGCTTTGGCAGGAGCTAGCCTAGGCAGTCTTTGCTGTGATGGGAACCAGATGGATGGTTTTGCTCTGGCTGCCCCTCCCATTGAACACCAGGAACGGGAGGAGGGGGAGCCCTTTTGGGGGGGTCATTGGTAGAAAAGTAAATGAATGGCGGAGGACCAGTTCTCCTCTATCCCCTGCTTCTCTTCCCTTGAGGCTCCCTGTTTTGCAACTTTCAGCCTCACCCTTGGCTTCGACTTCTTGGCTTTCAAGGGATTGTGCTATATGCTACATTTTCATTACTGGTACAATTGATGGAAAATCACATTTTATTATGTGAAAAATGCAGTGTTCTTGACTGTCAAAGTTCCATTCAGCTGGAAAAAATCTCTGTGAGGCACTCTTTTATATTTCATGTATTTTGTGCATTGGTTGGAATGAAAAAATAATGAAAGGCTGTATTTTGTCAACTTTTGCATCTGTCTGACTGGCAGCGCTGACTGATTTGTTTTTTAAATGTATTTATTTCTTGCACTGAGCACTACTATTCTCCACCCTTTCACGATAAATGCAAATAATATGTGGAATGTTGGGAAAAGATAGATGCAAATTATTTGGTCCCTCCAGGTAGGTCTGTGAAGGAACTGGAAATGTGACTGCAGTGTGGAAAAGTACTGTCTTTAAACAAGCTGCAGCAATGATAACAGGGCTGCTGTCTATATGTATTTCAGGTTTCTGTGGACACAGCTATTTTATTTTATTTTTTTCAATTTATTTTTTCTTCTTCTCTTTTTCACTTTCCTCTCCTGCTGTGAAACTTTAAATGGAATCTGGGGACTTTGAACATCTGAGGTACATCACTCTGTCCCTAAATCCCTCTGCCCCTCGTAGGACCACTGCTGCTCAGGCATGCTGTGCCCAAGCTGCTGAGACTATTGGGTTGGGCGCTGGGAGGGAGCTAAATAACCTTGGTGTCAGCGAGAACAGGCAGATACCTCTCCTGAGAGCCAGACTGGTACACCTTTTAGCGTGAATCAGGCTTTCCCTTAGGGCAGAAACGTGGCTTCCCTCCCTGCGCAGCCATGTGCCAGCTGCATTGGTACGTGGGCATGAGTCAGGTGGAAGGAAGCCAGACTGACTTGGCGTTGTGGGATGCTGCAACCCTTGGGATGTCTTTGTAGCAGGACTAGCTTTTGTTCCTACCTCGCCGTCACTCCCAACTGTGCTTCTGCCCAGGGGAAGATATCATGCCACTCTGCACTGCTGGGCGGTGGGACGTGGCCCCAGGCATCTCCACCATGCCCTCAAGTACCGCATGAGCCGGTAGCCTGGGAAGGACTGTGCGGTGCAGCTGACAGACCCATCCTGCCAAGCGCTGGAGTGTACTCCATGGTTCAGGCATACCTGTGATTCAGGATCTCCCCACAAACTGAAAAACAGCATTTTCTTTTCTTACAACAACTTTTTTTTTTTTTAAATGTCAGAATTGTCTTTGTACCTAGATCACTATAATTGCAATTTCAAGTGAAGAGCCTGTGAAAAGAGGTGTCAGGGTGCTCCTTCTCAGCATTGTTTCATTATTGCCACTTGTAAAATTCACTCCTGATTCCAGTTAAGATTTTAATGTGACACAAATTTTCAGTTATTCTAAATACTAAAAAAGCGATGTCTTTATTCTTGCTAGATCCATACGGGTTTTCTTTCAATGCGAAAAAAGTAAGATGAGCAGTAAAATCTTACTGCTAAAAGTAAAAGCTTGCAGAGAAATCTAGAAAATCCTTCTTTATACCTGAGACATTGTTTCTCTCTGCACTTCTTGACTCCCAACCCTGTATGTGTTAGGAGCTCTTCAGTGGGGCCACTAGGATAACCTTGCTCCGGAGACCTTCCTGGCTGGAAGAGGGTACCTCACTCTGCCTTTGTAGTGAATTGGCCCCAAAATCCTTGCAAGGGTGTTGGGCTTCTGAGGACTTGCTGGCCTGGATAGTAAATGGTCAGCAGCGCTCTGGTTTGAGTGAGAAGGTCAAACAGAAGAGGATCCCAGGAGAAGTCAGGTAGGAAGAGACCTCAGGAGGTCTCTGGTCCAACCTCCCGCTCAGGGCAGGGACAGCTGTGAGATCAGACCAGGTTGCTCAGGGCTTGATCCAGCCAGGTCTTTGAAAGCCTCCAGGGACGTGGATAGCACAGCCCTGCTGGGAAACCTGTTCCAGGACACTCTTGGTAATTTGCTGTTAATTTGCTGCTCATTACACCTGGCACATAGAGCAGTCAGAGGTGGTCAGAGGTAAATATGTGCCGTCATTCTCTCGCTCTGTAGAAGATGTTCCTGAGACCCTTTTTGTTTAGGAGGCAGTGTAAGCAATGACCCCACAAGCCTGGGACACTTCTACATGGCGCTCCCTGCCATGAAGAGGTGGATGTGAGGGATGAGGACCTGCTTTGTCCTCTTTTGGGGGCAGGTGTGGGGCAAACAAAGCCATCCTGCCGATAGGGGGGCAAGAACCAGTCCAACCCCTTCTGTCCCTGGTTCTCCCTGGCCTTTTTGCCACAGTCACATCTAAGTGATGGAGTAGGGACTGTGGTGCTCCTGGGCTGTCCTCCTTTCTCCCCGGTAGGCTATAAATCTGTCCTGGCTGAAATAGTTTGCCCTGGATTGGTGATGTGGTAGCTGTTACTGCAGTTAATAGCAGGGCTGAGCCTTGGTGTCTGCCTTTGGCAGAAGTCATTCTCGCCATTTGGCTTCAGACACAGGGTTGGGGCATGGGGATGTTGCAGCACCTCACTCGGTGCCTGAGATGCCCAGCATAAGCCTTCAGAGAGGTGGGCACCTCCCGAAGCCTCAGCTGGGGATGGAAAGCCAAGCCTCGCCAGGCAGGACGCAGCCCAGGAGGTGCCTGTTGGACTCCCTGTGCATTTGCATTTTCTAATCTGCTGCCTAAAGCATTATCTTGCTTGCTCAGACAAGTCATTCACCACATCAGGAGCGTGTGGGAAAATAACTCAGTCGGTATAACCAGAGGAAAAGAAATGATTGTGTGGTTGGCCATTTGGAGCTGAACTAGCTTGGGATTTTTTTTTTTCTTTTAGCAACACCCTGAAAAAAATGCAGTGTGAATGGGTGTGAAATATAAAGAGAGTTTGCTTCCTTCTCACATAGGCATACATCCAAAAAAAGGCAAAAGTAAATATACAGACAGTTACTCCTAAATGCTTTGGCAGGGCCTTAGAGGATCTAAAGGCTCAGTGTGTTTGACTGGTAGGACATCGGATCTTCTCTACTCGAATTAGCTTTGAATACAAGGGAGGTCTCTGACACGGGAGAGAGGAGAAACCGTGGTGATCACCTGGGGTGCTTCAGTGTGCTGCTTGGTCACGCAGAGTCTACTTCTCCTCTTGATTCTCCATTTGTATTTGAAGAGAGGACCCCAGACGTAATGTAAGTACAGAGGGGCAAACCATGTCCTGTGGTGGAGGCAGCAATATGAGGCTGCAGTGGATCAGATCTGAAAAGGGGCTGATGTTTGTTACCAGGGCAGGGAAAGAAGAGAAATGTGTCCAGGCTAAGGGAATTCTGAATTCCTGCCTATTAAGACGCTGGAGTTATTTTGCTCCTGTGAGATGTAAACTGGATTTCACAGCTACTGTTTGCTGTTGCTATTTAAGAGATGGCAGCAAAACAGAACAGGATAATGTCTTCTGCTGCAACAGAACTGCCAGTGTAAATAATTTATTTGCTAATTGGTAGACATTGCTCTAATGACAGAGATCTTTAACAAGTTATTTGTATCATATCAAACCCTGTATTCTAGAGGTGGCTTTTTCCATCTATTGGGTGTTAATGCAGTTGTGTGGATTAATCACACTATAATGCAGCTGAACAGCTCTTATCCCTGCTTCACTCAGGGAGCAGAGGCTTTTATGGCGTAATACACGCATGAGAAAAATCACATCCAAGTTTTACAAAGTATATTTTGGAAATAAAGGCTGAAGTTTAATTAAAAAAACAAACAAACCACTTTTTTTTCCCAATAAATGAGGTCATGCAGCCTGATTGCCTGGCCCATCTGTTGCTGTTCATAAGTATGTTATTTTTTTAAAGGGCAATACTAAATGGTATTATGTAGTTATCTACTTTCGTATGCCTCTTGGCTTGTCAAGCACTGTCATTATATCGACCGCTGTTCTTAAAACAGGATTTTGGTTAAAATAGTATATACCTGCCATCTGGTTGAAAAATGTAAGCTTCCTACACAACTAAGTGGAGTTGTACTGCAGTATTAGGAATAGCTCGTGTTCTCTTGAAAATAGCAGCTGATGGCAGATTGCAGAAATCAGCCAGTTATCAGTTGTCATTAAGCTATTTGATATGTGACACACATGGAAAGCATGCTATTTATAAGTATGCAATTATGTTATAGAACTATGCCTCTTCCCCCCCCCCCCCCTTTTTTTTTTTTCCTTTCCTTTACCCATTTAAATGTGTTGGTTTGACTGGACTGGAAAGCAAAGTCCCCCTTAATATCTGCAGAATAGATGTGCTGCAGACTGAAGGTGTGCCAGACTGTGCGCAATATTCTGCCATCAAAAAGTCTAAGAGGGGTGTATAAATGAATTTGGTGTTCCCGTGCTATAGAACTATAGGTTTCTGAAGAGAAATGTCAGCCACAAAGAGCCCAGGAAACAGAAGTGCGTGGAACCCACTGGTAGAAGACTGCACAACTAGAAATTGTAATGGAAAAGATGCATTTTACTTTAATATGCATTTGCA
Source organism: Haliaeetus leucocephalus (assembly GCF_000737465.1). Classification (NCBI taxonomy): domain Eukaryota; kingdom Metazoa; phylum Chordata; class Aves; order Accipitriformes; family Accipitridae; genus Haliaeetus; species Haliaeetus leucocephalus. The sequence continues at coordinate 6,476,064 of NW_010972720.1, forward strand.
TTTCTGCTAGGAGAAAAGAACTTGAGTCTCAGGATCAACTAAAACAGAAACATGAAAGATGTAATTATTTGCTAAACCTGGGCAAGGCACTGAAGGCTCTCAGAGCTATAGGCTAGTCGCTAATATGGAAGCTTAATGCTAACCACTAAGTAAGGGTTCATGTACAATGCAGGGCAGAGGATGCTGCTGGAGAAGGCAGTGAGGCATGGTGATGCTATGACCCGTTCCCTTGTAATAAATGTTGAGGTAAATGATGATTACAGAAAACAAGGCAGAAAGAGTCAGCTGAAAAAGAGGATTAAGTATTACTTCTATGAGTGGAAATGTGAACAAGAAGAGCAGTTAAAATAGAATGGAGTGCTGCAAGGCTATTAATTTTACTCAGAGATGGTATGAGGAAGTATTATTTTCATGTGGGCTGGGGGTTAGACCATGATTAATCTGCCTCAGTGACACTGAAATCTTGTGAGCACATCCTGCAAGATTTTGGTCAAAAATGCTATAAATAATAGCTGATTATTCTCAAAAGATTTCAGATATATTAAACCAGAAATGTTTTGAGAACTATGAGGAGTTTGTTGTCCCCACTGGCAACCCCCATGATCTCTTCTCCTATATGAGGGTTGACTGGAAAATTAAGGTCTTTGCTCTTTTGGCTTCAGCACAATCCTGATTAGGTTTGAATCTCAATCTGAATCCTCTTGGCTTTTCAAATGACATCTGAGATTCTGGTTGTGAAAGGTCTCTAGTAATTTTGCTTTTAAAAGTTACTTCACCCACAACCATCCATCCACAATGAAAATGCATTCAGCTTCATAATTATAAATTTTAGGGTGTTACAGTCAACAGAGGTATGTTCTAACAGAAAACTGGGTAGCAAAGGTGTAGGTCAGAGGTTGTGGTTTGCTCTTTGTTCGTTGGCTTTTCCTCACTAGAGGAGTATTTGGAAATTTTATTATGGAGACTAATCACGTCTCCCTTGCTTCAGGCTTTTGGAGACCTTCTTGGGCCATCAAAGCAGCTTCAGCAATCTCAGCTTTTTAGCAACATTGCAACTACCTTGACCATCAAAAGACTTGAAGCTGGTGCAGAGAGCACTCCCAGCAGAGGAAGGTTTGCAGGAGCGAGTGGTGCCCAGGAGCGATTGTGGCTCTCAAGCACTCTTTTCCAGGTGTGTGCACACATGCCAGCTCCCTGCGCTTTCCTGCTAACCGAGCTGGTGTTCCCAGTGAAAAGCTCTGGTCTGCAGGTGCTGTGGACAAGCCTTCTGCTGGCAGACAGGGAAGGCTGGCGGAGGGGGGCGAGGAGGGTGGGGGCAGAGACCCTTGCAGAGTGAAAAATGCAGATGTTTGACAGTTCAGGGTGGTTTGGCAGAAAATCTCTTCCTCTCCACTTCCCAGACGGCGTACAGTTATTTGCAATTCCTAGCTGCTTATTCTCTAATTTAGTAGCTAACCACTCATCTGCCCTGGTGAGCTTCTCCTCCCCTCCCAGCCACCAGCTCTCCCTGCTTGCTCACTTGCTCACCAGCTGACAGGAGCAAATTTGCTGCCTGGTTTGGTCCCCTTTGGCTCAACCTTCGCAGGCCATTTCAGCTTCCCCACCCTGGCAAAAGGTTAGTGAAAGCCCATTTATATGCTTCTCTTTCTTCAGTTTGTAACTTTTTCATGTGTTTATCTGCACTAATACAGGTCCAGCAGATGGCTAATAAAAAAAAATAAAATCAAGTTATCTAAGTTTGTCTTGTGTGGAGGGATTTGCAGAGAAAATTGGGAGGGAGAACAAGCACTCATAGGTCAAAAGTAGCTGTGTAGGCAATTCTATTGAAGGACAGAACACAGTATGGTGTTTTGCTTATCACAGTTGAGAAAAAAAGTGTTAAAAACAGTGATTATAGTTGAAGAAAGCATTTTTAAGTGTATCAAAACTTGTAAAGACAATCAGGAGTGGTGTATGGTAATTAGGTGTCAGTGTGAGAAGCAGGCAGCATCCTGGCAGACAAGGATGTTTCTCAAAGAAACTCAATGGTTTTGCAACTGCGGAACAAAGTTTTCCTTTCTCTGTACTGGAGGCAGATGCCAGTAGTACTGGATATGGTGGCGTGTTACTCCTAGCGTGTGTATAAGGAGGTTAGGAAATGATGTAAGAACGTGGTAGCAAAAATAAGTTGTTTCTTCAGATGGGTTCTGAGAGCACTGCGTGTCCAAATGAATTCATTGTGTCAGGTGTAAATGTGAGAACTTACTCTCGGCAGTCCTGAACTGCTAAACTTTTCCAGTAGAAACTTGTCTTGGAAATGAGCTTTCTGGGACATTGTCCTGGTGCTGTTCTCAGGTTAATTATTCCAGGTCAATTTTTCTTAGAGAAGCTTAAGTCATTTTCTCACCTTCTCAAATTCTGACCTCTTTGCGTCAGGGGGGAATCTGGTAACACCCATATTTAGGCCACCAAATGTACTGTGTTACGAAAGTTTGGGGTTTTTTTCCCTTATTTTTAGGGGAAGCAGGGGGTGGGGGTGAGGAACTCTAAAACTGGTTTTGTTTGCAGCAGCATATAACTTGCCTTTGGCTTAGGGGAGCATCTCTTCTTTGACTCGGGAAGTTCTGCTCTTACCAAGAGAGAGCTAGAAAGTGAAAATTTTCTTACCATGGCCTACATCCCTTGAGAAAACTTTAGGCATGCCAGAAAATACGTACTCTGACCACACAGCCTTCAAAGCAACAGCAGCCAGAACAGCTCTGGGATTGCCTCGGAAACTGCGAGACAAAGGAGGGCTTCCCAGCATCCAGCATATACCCCAAGTACCTTGCTGAAGGGCACCAGGTGATAAAGGACTCTCTCATCTTCCAGTTGGGAGTTGCCCAGGAGCACCCTCCAGGCCCTGCATTTAGTGCTGGGGTTGCATCTCTCCCTTGTTCCTGCTTCCTCCCAGAGTAACCACAGCCTTTCCCTATCATCTGATGTTGCTCAAGAGGAGAACATGTGTGCTGAAGTTCGGGATCAAGTCCAACAGGCAACGTCCAATGTAACCTGTCTAATGTGAAGATTTTTTTGGTACAGTTTAAGTTTTTGATGAGTGTCATGTAAGTAGCTGCTGGTGCCAACAAGTATTCTGCATGTATATTACTGAGTATATTACACAGAACATTAGTGGTTTGGCTTAAAATGAAAAAAAAAAAAAGAAGAAAGAATAACTTTTAAAGTCTGTAAACTTGGCACAAAGTACTCTTGGTGGCAGCAGCGGCAGTGGCAACATGAGATTAGCCTTCAGTAATGAGGCCCATCAGGGCAGTGTGTTCTGGAATAATGGCTTTTCACAATGTAAGAAAGCAGATATTTAGGGTTGTACACATATAGTGTAGGGTATGCATATGCATGTAGTTAGCAGCCTTTCTGTTTACCTTAAGATACCTTAGGAACTTATGTGCTGAAACCTAAAGTTAAAAGCTCTGAAGCTCTCGGCTTAAGAAACGGCAGATTATAATTTCTGGTACAACCTTAAGTTTTGACACTTTCCTGCCTCTGGGTTATGATGGACAAAGTTTTGGGTTATGTGTATGGACCTTGCTATCTCTGTACCAGAACATATATGACAGTTTTCTGTCTCTGTGATCACAGAAGCCCTTTGGGGAAGGATGTGTTACTGTTGTCATTTGACAGCTGAGAGCAGGAGAGAATATGTGACCACATACCATGTTCTTCCCCAGGACTTCTGCTTCATACTAGCTACATAGTGGGTGTATGAGGGGAAAATACAGTGAGGGCCACTTGAATCTGGGCTGTTGTACTAGGAAGGGTGTCCTATGGCAATGCACTTGTGGCATTATTGCATCGCCTCAGGTGTTCATACATCTTCTCACCAACTGGGTGTCTTTGTAAGAAGATACAGGGAGAGCTGGAAACTAATATGCTTTGCCTGAAATTACACAAGGATCCTTGTTAAACACTTGTCTTTCTGCTGTACGGGAGACTCGTTTCGTGACTGTCATTATGTGCAAAGATATGGTTGTGAAGTGGTCGTTGTGCCCTGCTGAAGAGGATGGTTCTCGTGTGTGGGGTTCCTGTGGACTCGGGAGGCAACGGGCCTGTGTTTCAGGGATCCTGTACCATTCTGTGTGAAAGCGAGGTATTTCTGCTCTAGATAATATAAGGAATTAACATAGAGCTTTAAAAGAGCAAAGTCCTTTGGACTTTTTCATCATGAAAATATAATTAAAATTTCTCGTTGACTACAGGAAAGATGCAGGCATTCGCATGTACAAGTGGTGCATTACATTACCTTCTCCTGTAGCAAGCAGAAGCCCACGCAGCGCTGTACTTGAAGACTGATTTGGGTTGCCCTTGGATCAAGGTTTTGCCTAGATTAAAGGCTCAGACTGAGTTATGTGAGGTGCTGCAACCATGTGCATACTCTGCTCATGACAAATGCAAGGTTATTTGACTGTTTTTACATCTCAGGTAAAAGCCCTGGGGCTAATAGCACAGAGATAATGTTCAGCTGATGCCTGGTAGCTTCATTACAAATTGACTATTGAGAAAAAAGCAGGGGTGTTGGTATATATGCTACTGGCCGCTCCCAGCTGAAGCCCTACTTAGTGATGACATGCGGGTTAGCTCGTTTTAAACAGGAACAGGCTGAATTCAACCAGCCAACACAGATCTAAAGCAGACCTGCCAAATGCTTGAGGGTTGTCTGATGTGTGATGCTTCTCAGCCCTGCTTTAAATGGATATTTGGCATCGCTGTCGCGTTATTGCTGTAGCCCAGCAGAGGTGCTGTGCGTTCAGCACAGCTGCAGGATGAGCTGGCTGGGGTGGCTCGTGACCATGGAGCAGAGGCCCGAGCAGCTCATCTCACTTTGGATCATCAGGGGGAACTCATAGGAGGGAGAGATGGCAGAGGTCTTCCCCCTCCTCCACTGTAGTGCCTACCATGCTCTTCATATTTCAGATAGACCCTACTGAAGCCCACAGATTTCTAGGAAAAAACATATGGAAAATTTAGGACTGGGCTATCTGGCATATTGCCAGCTTGGCTTATGGCAGAAATGAAAGAAATGGGAAGGACGGCTCCCTCGCTTTCCACCGGGGGAGGGAAGCCAGCCACAGCAAGCTGGCTGGCTGTACTTCTTTTTCCTTGTCACTTTATTTAAAGGAAAAATGAAGGAGAAGCCTGAAACTTGGCCAGTTACATAGATTCCTACGGCAGAACCAAGCACAGCGATGATACTAGCTGTCTGCCTTGTACTTGGTCTGTGTAAGACAGAAAAAAGGATGTATGTATGAATTCTTCCCTCTTCTCTGGAGTATCTCCTTTCATTTCAGGTTAGAGCAGAGATTATCAGTTTGGGAAAACTTTTTTCTACCATAACATCTTCATGCCAGTTTTTTGTTCAAGAACAGTGTGGAGACCTTGAATGTTTCATGTCTCATGTAAAATAAGATACCTTGCATTTTCATGTCTGTGCATGTGTGTGACATGCCTATTTCATGCAGCATGTCTGCATGCAAATAACATTTTTTTTAATGACCTAACTTCCTTGAAGAGGTTTTAGTCTTGATCAACTTTGTTGAATTTGATTTTGAGTAGAATGCTAATAAACTAGTTAAAATGCACAAGCTTTGTTTCTGGAAAATATTCCTAGTTCATGAAATGGATCAGAATTCATAGTCTGCTGCAAGAGAGTTTCTGTTAATCTTCTTAAAGACAGCAGATAAGATTTCAGAATCGGATTAAATATTCGTATTCCATATTAGGAGACCTCCTCAGTGCTGTCTGACAATCAATAAATCCTCTTCAGGCTCACGGTTCCTCCAGTCTGTGTTTACCTCTTTCATGTTGTGCGTGAAGGACCTTTTATAGACTGTTAATGCACATTTATTTGGAAGTTGAAAATTACATTAGAGGTTTGACCTTCCCTTATGTTTGTTTGTCTTGTTTCTTTTAGCTGAGGGTAGGGAGAGATGGGCGCTTCCAGCTCACTTGAGTTTAGGAGGCGCAGCAAGGGCAGTGTGTAGACCATGTCCCACTGAGCTGTTTAGCCATCATGAGTGTCTCGTGATTAAATCTCATGCTGAGGGTGCTGTACGCTCCCCCCACCCAGCCGCCCAGCGTCTCGGCTCACTCTCAGCCTGAATTTCCCACTATGTACATGTGGGAGTCAAGTTGACAGCTTGCTTGCAGACAGAACACAGGATACTAGATGGAAAGAGAGAGTGTAAAATACATCTGCTCTGAGCTGGTACTGAAGATGTTTGCATAATTTGTCAGTTTTTTTAGAAAACAAGCGTAATTAAGGAAATAAATATTTGTCATACATACAACATATCCTGTTGTTTAATATCGAATGATGTCATTGTTCAGTGGTGCTTCGCTATTACCTCTGTATGCAGCAGAGGGCACTACATGGTGCTTAGCTTTTAAAGTACAGCAAAATTCTGCATTTTTTTCTTCATTACCCAGACAGCTGCCTTAAGAATACTTCTTGTATGTTTTAGTTACCATCTAGTACTTTTTTGTGTGCCTTTCTCAGATTCTTTCCATTGTGTCTTCATAAAATCTAGAGAGATGGCCCATCCAAGGGCAGTCTGTCAGCAGTTTTACATATTTTGAAAAAAAAATCAAATGTTATTTTCTTAGCTCATCTGCAGTTATCCTTGTTACTATGACTCCTCATAAGTTTCCAGGCACAATCGTGATGAAACTGGGGAAGACCTAGACAGATCCCTCATCCTGCAGTGATGACGTAGGTGAACTAGAAAAATAGGGCTAGAGTTTGAAGAATTTGCCAACTTAGAGCAACCACTGCAAGATTGGAGACTGAAGTATATTGATGATTTCTACAGGCAGGATATTTTGCACAGTGCTATAACCACTTTTCAATAGAAAAAAAATCTAAAATAACTTTTCTGGAAGCTATATATTTCTATATATATATTTCTGATATAAAAAGTGTGGGATGGTTCATTACAAGTTTCATAACTGTACACTAAAAAGTAGTTTATATCACTACCATCTCTTGAGTACATTCAACTTGCCTGGTTCAAAAATAAATTAAAATAAGGCAAGAGTTCATTGTATTTAAATACAATGCATCAGGGGTGAAAACATTCTTCACAGTAAGAGATGAGGAGGTGAACTGTTTATTCACCAAAGAAAGAGCATATTGTGGTCAGCCTTTGTCATGCATGTTTGTGCATGCAGCCTTGGTTATAAATTCCAGTATTCAATAATGCCACTGCTGGATTCTTTCTGTATTGAGAGCGATGCTATCCTCAAGAAATAAGACTGTTTGAAGTTCCCAGTAGCCACTATCCCATCAAATCAGGCAAGGTCAATAATGCTGGATAAATCTGTGCTAGTATATAAAGACAACATAATCATAAGGTGCAATGACATGATGCTTCAGCTTCTAGCCATAATGCATCATGTGATACACCTTAAAATTGTTGCTCATCTAGGTACTGCTTGTCATAGCCAAAATACTTTTTTGGGGAAATAAAAGTGAAGGGAGCTGGGCTCAAAAGAAAGAGGAGGTGATTCTTCATGCCAGAGGGAGTAACCTGCAGGACTTCTGGCTGGATGATGCTGTGGGTGCAAGTTTACATAGTCTGATGGGGAGACAGGGCAAGCCTTTGGCAGAGAGGTCTCACGGAGGCTACTCAATAGAGGAATCACAGCAGGCACAGCAAATCCCTTGAGCTGAAAATGAGGGGAGACACAGAGATTATTAGGGGGAGGTATGAATGCTGCCTTATTCTTCCCAGGCTGTGCACTGCTGACCTCTTTAGGAGGCTGAATATTGGGCTAGATGTGTATTGAGGATTACTGGTGCCTTCTGTTTTAATGGTCTTCTAATTCAAATTTAAAAAAAATGAAGCTGTTGAAAGCAGTTCTTGTGCAAATGAATCATAAATGTAAAGCAGTTTCAGGTGCCTGATGAACTGCATTCATTGCTTGGCTATCAGAATATAAATCATAGTTATAAACCCACGCCCGTGGAAGATTTCTGCTGTATTTATTCAGATGGCTTTCAAGCCTCATTTAAGAATGTGTTTCTCTAGATGTTTTCAAATGCTACCTTCTCATATTTTTTTTTTGTTGAATAGCTGACTAAAATGGTATGAACTGAATCATTGCGATGTATTTCCTCCCCCTGACCTCCCGTATTCTGTCAATTGCCCTAATAGATCTCCAATTTGCAGGATGTTAGAATAGTAAGTTGAATAGTTGCTTTCTTTAATGTCTTATCCTGAGCATCAAGGTATTTGAGCAGGTTACAAATGCTATCTGCTATTCAAATGACCAAAATGTAGAATTCTGGACTAAATAAATGTGCGTTCATTGCAGGAGTCCTGTGGCCACAGTACTAAGTCCAGTCTTGTCTCCTAGTGGAAGGGCAGCCGGTTCCGGCAGGGAATTACAGCTGCACGTCCCGCACTTGCTGCATCTCTGTCCAGCAGAGTATCACCGGCATCAAAGGCATGTCTTTGAAGGGAGTCTTTCAGTTAGTTGCCATGTAATCTTCCCAACCTGGCACTGACGGGTTTTACTGAGCGGGGGGAGCCCATCTCATCGTGGCTGCAGCTCATGCAGGGCTTTGTGCAGGAAGATGAGGCGCACCAGCCTGCTGGTGGGATGTTCCCCTGCCCGAGCAGGGCTCGTCTTCCCTGCATCTGCCAGGGAGAGCTGGGTGCAGAGCAGGGTGTGGAAATGCCAGGGGGTACCAAGATGCTGTGGATGCCCGGAGCAAGCAGGCACTAGCTTCTGTTGGGTGGTGCGTGCCATATTTTTGCCAGCCTCTGGAGGAACAGCTTTTCCCTTGGCTGGGTTTTGCTGCGGCCGGCTGGCCTGCCTGGGCTTGGGAGCGCGCTCAGAAGTACGTGCTCCGAGGTTTGATCTGCATTGCTTTAATCATCCCAAACAAGCCAGTCCTGTCCACATGCAAATACTCAGTAAGTGTCAAACTGTGTCATCCTTTTGCGTTTCATTTAACAGTTTCATATTTTTCTTAGTTTGACAACTGCTGCCTTATGAGAATCAGAAACAACCCCCTTGCTTGGAGTTGGCCCTTTTGCTTATTTGCATATGTTTCAGATAAGCATCAGTATTTCAAATCCTTCTGCTTTCCCCTTCTTTCTAGCTCGGAGCAGAAGGTGCCAGTGGTGGGACTGGTGGGATGGTCTAGAGGCACGCAGGCATGCCTGCCGGGAACTGGGCTGAGGTAGGGCAGAACAAGTTTTCAGATGTAAGCTGATCGCAGCTTGAGCCTGGGGCTTGTGGGGCTTCCTCTAACAGGTGAAAGGTTTTGGTGTGGTAATGAGCCCTGTGAGCAGTCTTCATTCTTCCTGCCTTAAATCACTGCTGCATTAAAAGTATGTTCCTTTTTTCCAACGCCATTCTTCCCCATGTCAAACAAAACTGTTTTATCATAAAGTTGAGAAAAAAAATAAAATCCTTCAAATTATTTTTTCAGGGGACATTGTACAGATAGTTTAGCATTAAAGATAAATGAAAGATTGGGATCATTTGTATCTGTATGTCTCAAAAGCTACCCTGTCCTTCTATCTATGCTTGTCACTTTAGGGAAAGCTGACATGTAGCCCACAGATAATACATGCATGAGGAACATCTTTTTGATGTCTTGTTAGGATGCAGGGCTGGCACTAGGAGATGCGAGTGCTGTTTCTAGCTGCTCCCTGCGTGGTGCTGGGCGAGCTCCCTGGGATGCTCTGGAGAGCAAGCAGCATGCTGGTGTGTTCCCCTTTAGGACTCTCAGTTGGAGCCTGCTGGGAACTTATTTTCTCCCTGTTTTTTCCCAGGATGCTGAAGCCCAATGAGAGCCAACTGGCCACATTTGCAGTCATGGGACTTTGGGCTTCTGTGAAAAATAGATTTAAAAACATCATCCTTTTCACTATGAAAGATGAGGCAAGTGAAATCACTGGACAGCTTTTAAAAACAGAGAGTACTATATTGTGTGCCTCTATCTAACTAGCTGCCATATCTCCCAGAGCACAGGGAGGCTATTTCAGTTACTTGTATTCCAAGCTACAGAAATGCTGTAACTAATATATTCTATAATTAATAGACCATACTGTCGTGTGGGATTAATAAACCCCACTGACATGACAACTCAAGTACTTGGAAATTTTTTTTTTCTTTTCATTTTAAAATGTGGATGTGAATAGGAAGAAGATGGGTAGTGACTTCACATATTTAGAAAGAAGGGTTTTTTCCTGGTCTGGATTGAAGTTTTCCCTGTATTTGCATTAATGTATGAAATTTAGTGTTCTTTCTTCACAGTAGAATGAATAAAGATGCCATGAAAAAAGAAGTTGTTTCCTCGGTAGACTTTATGTTCCTGTACAGTTGTCAGTATTGCGCATATTTATGCCTGTTAATTTTTATTGAAATAAGAGTTTCTTCTAGTAAAACTTCATGCTTCCATAGAATTTCTCCCCCCCCCCCCCCTTTTTTTTTTAAGGAAACAGTGCAAGCAAATTCAGTTGGAAAAGTAAGAGCAATGTTGTGGGAGATGAAAAGTACATTTTTACTTTGTTTTTCCTTCACGACATATAGAAATAGAAAATGTAGGATTGTATTAGTGCACTTCGGCCATCTCAGACTATTACATGCTGGAGGAAGGGAGTCAAACGCTACAGCGAAGCAGATGGTGTTCATGAGTCTGTCTGTGTAACACTTCCTACACCACGGAGTGGGTGGAGGGATGGGGGTAGACTTCTCTACACTGGCACAAAGACTCAGATGCTGCACCACATAGAGCACCGGGCTGTCTTGCACCAGATGTTGATGGGTCAGATGTGAGTGTTCCTGCTTGGAGCCTGGCTTTCCCACGCTGTACCTGCTTCCTTCTTCCGGGCTTCAGTCTCTGGACTGCTGCTGTGGGATCTGCTGTACCCACAGTCCTGCTGAAGTCCTCAGGACTGCAAGGGTATTTATTGCAAGAGGAGTTGTTTGGAGCTCTAATTTATTCAGAGAGGCTCCCCTGTCCAACCCCACGGTAATATATAACTATGGATGTGAAAATGTGATCTGTAACCAGCTGATCCATGCAGCCATCCTGCATGGATCTTTTCAGCACAAAGCGGCCTGTGAGGGCACAGATAAGCATATCCTGTATCACATTTACATCCTGGTAATTCAAAGAATCTACTGAAAAATGTCTTGCTCTACTTTTAGGACTCTTGCTAGTACGTAAAATGCACTGACTGCTTTTAATCCTTTACTCACTTTAGTTGCAGTACAAGAAGACAGTGAAACTTTTGCTAGTGGGAAAATAACGTAAAAGTTCTTTGTCTGGAAAACATGGGCTAGGAAGTGGTTGCCAATGGCCTTTACAATTGAAAGGCTGGTTATTAACCATAGCTGAGGGCAGTAGCATTACTGTAACTGCAGACAGAAAATACTTTCTGATGATTGTCGGGGACTTAGACGGTCACACCTTTCCTGATTTTCAGCAGCTAATTTGTCAGTTGAAATATTTTAATTCTTTTCCCAACACTGTATTTACACATAATTGGATTTTATGGGCTTAGAATGGCTGCATTATTTTTCCATGCCCAGAAGATAATGAGAAGAATTAAAGAGAAGATAATGAGAACAATCCTAAAGAGGGGGTGAGATGATCTAAGAAGAATCTGTATTTTCAAGAATGGTTCATATGGCAGGGCTCGCTTGATACACAAACAGTGTTTTTTGCTTCCCTACCACATGACTGTGGTTTCATCATGCATCATACAGGGTTAGCACCAGGGTTGCATCCACAGGGGGTAGTGAACAGGGAGTGGGAGCAGTTCCTGGATGGTGTAAAGGGTACAGCCAGTAATTACAGGCTCACTTCCCTGGAGGACCTGAGCGACTTCTGTCCTGTACCCAAGCCAGTGAGCAGGGCAGCTGTAAGTCTGTGATCCCCTTTAACCCTTTCTTGAGCTGCAGTGTTAGACATACCAGTTACTTAACTCCCTGGCCGTGAGAAGGGTCAACTGTGACTTTTGTCATTGTAGGAGAACACAACGTAATTTGAGGGTACATACCTGAACCCTTGATGTTGTGTGTAGGTAGCTGTATGTACTATGTATTTAATATATACATAATATATAATGTAGCTGCCACTAACATAAGGAAAGTTTCTTTTTTGCAAAAATGTGAGTAAATAAACAAGTTCAGCCCACATAAGTCATCAGACGGAGAGTGATAACTCATTGGCCATCTGCTTCTCTCTGCGACATTGTTTTCCTTGTCTGCTTTTCGGATACAAAAATGTATGACAGAGAGTTTCAGCTTGCCATCTTCAGCTAATGCAGTTGTCGCAGTCATCCTTGGGTGATTACATTTTGTTTCTGACCATGAAAATCATGATATCCAAGAAAAAGCCGACTTCCAAAAAAAGTCAAGCAAACCATGAACTCATACATGAATTATGAACAGGATTTCTCCAGTTCATCAGAATAACGATTTTGTTACTGGAGTTATTTATTTTTAATCTAAGACCAGTAATTACCCTTTTTGGTAAATGTGGAACCCTAGCGCTTGTGCAGGAATAGGTTCAAACATGGGTAAACATAATTAAGTTTCTTTAGGGGCATTCAAACCCGGTAACTTGCCTCCATCACTTGGGAGGTGTTTCTGCTTGTAGTACCTATAGTAATTTGTATGCATGTTGCTCGATACATCTCCATAACTGACTCTAAAGCTATGCATCCTGTTTTGGAAAGGATTTATGTAGTTCTTTACATTAAAGGTGTGTAGCGTTACCTTTTTTTTCTTTGAGAGGGCAAAGATAGTCCGAATGTTTTCTGAATTTGTTCTTGTTTTGACCACTGAATTTTCTCACAGTTGGTAAGCTCAGGTCTTTTTTCTTAAATGTTATTTCATGAGTTAGAAGGTTTGAATGTCTTACGTAATTGTTTCGGGGTGGTGGAATATTGTTATTAGAAGATGGATATGGTGAAATATGTGTTTCTAGTCATGTTTTCTCTCAGTCTGTTTGTTCTGAAATCGCCAGGCTTTGCACTGATTTTCAAGGCATAGCAATCAGGGAGAATGCAGTTTTCTGAAGTGGTACAGATAAATAGGAATCTGTTCAGACACCCTCCAAATCAAGATCTTATCACTTTCGAAATGGCCTGCTCCACATTTCAACTTGCTAAAAGAGGAATCTGTGTTACTGTAGTCGTGTGCTCGGAGATGAGTGTTCTTGTTTAGTTTGGCTTTTTTTTCTTTAAATATGGAAAAAGTAAAATGTGTTGGAAACTTCTCTAACTGGTTACACCAAAACAAGAAGTAGAACTAACTATTTAAATGAGTTGTTAACAGCACAGAGTTATGAAAAATGTTAGTGGTATATGTCTCATTAAAATTGATGAGAAGTCTTACTCATCAGAAATACATAACTTTTAAAAAAAATATGAATATCGAATCACTAACATTCTTTTGCAACTAATGGGTGGTTGGTTACTTTAGTTGAGGACAGAGGTACTAGTAGTTTTGTTTCATATTGAATTTTTTTTTTCCTCTTGGACAAACCAGGCTGACTGACTGTAGTTGATATTGCAAGCAGTGTGAGTCAAGGCAAGCCTGAACTGTGTCAGTGAATCATTGCTTCTGACTCCTAGGAGATTTGTGGACCTAACCTCCTCTAACAATAAACTACCTACCTACCAGGGTTCCTCTAGGGACACTTTTCTAGCTGCACACTTTGCTGAAGCCTAGGTGCAGGTTACAACCACCTGGAGTTTGTTCTTACTTGTTTTATAGGAGTAAGGAGTCCCAACAGACAGGCAGGATCACTACCTATCTTGTGTTGATTCCTGCCATGAAGAGTGAGGATTGAATACGAGGAGCATTTTTGCCTGCCAGGGCTATGTCCAGCAGTGCCTGTTCTTCAAAGGCTTTGTCCTGCTTCACTGGCCTAAAGCAGGGTGTCAGGGCAGGGCATCTGTTTCAGAAGAACCCTGTCTTCTTTTAAACTGTGTAGAGCCAATACTGCCTGCGCAACTAATTATTGAGGCATGTTCTTCTGTGTGCTAGTCTGGCATGTTATAAAAGATGTCTGTGATCTGTAATCATGGTTTCTGTGCTTGTTTAATCATCGAGGAACAATAAATTTTCTGCTTACCCTCCTTTGCCTTTCATCCTCCTCCATCCCACCTTGCCAAAAGCATGTGATGTTCCTGAGCTTGGTATAACTTTTCAGTCCTTTTCTGTAGCTGGAACATTTCTGCTTTCCCTCCTGTGAACGTACCCAAATAATATACTTATGTCTAGAAGCAGAGGACAGCAGCTTGTCAAACATGCATGTAGTCACAGCAATGGCAGTTTCTGTGGGCTGGGCTACACTAATTTGCAAATAACCCAACATTAAACAGCTTGAATAACTTCAAACTGCAGTAGCCTGGTTCTTCAGGATCACCAGTGATTTAAACACACATTTGCTGCTGGCTGGAGCACTTGCTTCCATTAACCACTTCATCTAATTAAAGGGGTTTTTCACGCTTGGTACCTTTCATGAGACTGAAGTCCAGAGGCTCCTCAGACTGCTGACATCACTGTGGCAACTGGTTACATTCCTCCTCAACTACACAATCTCTAAATCTGGACAGGGATGTTTCTGCGGAAGTCTGGTGGAGCATCTAGCCAGAAGCTACTATGGACAAGGCTTGTGAGACCTTGCGAGACCTTATGAGACGAGCAAACCAAACACAAGTTCCTCAAAATGAATGTAAAACTCATTTTTCATTGAGTTTAAGATACCCAAATGAGGAAGTAGAGGCATTGGGTGTTCAGGGTGGGGCAGGGGCCAGAAATAAACCTCCTACCACCCCGTTTACCTCCAGGGGAATGCAAGTGGACAGGAAAACTTGACCACTGACCAACAGTTTTGAACGACAAAGCTCATCACTTCCACCTGGGGCCTATGTCAGTGGCAGGGCACCGTTGTGTCTGCCTGCTCCCCTGTCCTGCAACTCTCGCATAGTTTAAGCTGACAAGTACTTCTTGGCAAAGCTGGTATGCTAAACTAATTTTTTTTTTTAATCTACCTTGAAAATCCCATCTTCCTGCAAATACAGTAATTACCTGTATTTGTCGAGAAAAATTGCAGCAGACAAAAGGCTTGTTAGTTTATGGGATAAGAGGGGATAAAACAGGTCTCACAATCCTCGATCCTTTTGTGTGCACTGGAAGGCTCTTGGCAGAAAGATAGCTGGATTTCCAGTGCAGCAGGGAACCACACTGGCTTCTATTGAAATAATTGGGCAGATGCTGCAGAAGATTATGCAATAAAACCTGTATGTTACTTTTAAGTGGCTGGGGTTTTGATAATTGCTGTAGGACCATTTATTAGGTAAATAATTAGTCTTTGCAGATAAGAAGTAGGATACACTGTACATTGGAGAGATTTATGAGAGCTAAAAGGTAACACATGCATATATTGGCAGCTGTTTACAGCACTAATTTGTGTGTTTCATTTCATTCCTGAATTTTATTTCAAAAGCTTCAGACAATGCAGGATTGAGAATACGGTGGCTGAAAGCGAAGCAACTAAGAAACGTATCTGAAAAGCCTGCGTATGATATCCATTCCTTTTATAAGGAGTATTTCCTTTATGACCTCCTCCTGTTTTGTATTTAACATTTCAAAGAACTTTGGGGGACTGTCTGTAGGCTGTGTCTTCATGAAGCCAGTAGCCAAGGATTTAAAGTATTGTCATTGCTGGCCTGAAGCTGAAAACTGCAGGCGGTTTTAATCCTGGGGTGTGGGGGGGTAGGTGTTTAAACCCAACCTTTTGTGTTCAGATTAGGAGTGCAGGAGGATAGACTTAAGGGGTGTTAGTGAGAGTTTTTTCATTGGTAGCTCAGTAATAGCATCAGGCTTTGAAACTACTTTTTTCCAATTCTTTGTTATTTCAGTAATTACTATGTGGTGGGTAGAAATCCATAGGGTTTCTGTTTTTTTAAGTACCACAGCAATGACACAGGGATGTAGGCAATAAAAAGAAGTACTTGTTTTTATAACTTTTAACTCCTTGGACGACTGAGAGCACTTAAATGCCTTCTCGGATAGTCTATCATTGTTTCAGTCCTGGATGTCTGTGTTTATTTTGTCTTGGTTCCATCAGCTGGGGTAATAGTAAGATCCATCTTTGCAGAGGAAGGAAGTCAAAAACAATTTGGCACTAGCATCATACTCTGACAAATCCAAAATCTGCCAGTTGTGAAGGCAGATTGCCTGATCTACCTTACACTGTCTGAGAGATGGAAAGGTTACCGAACATCTCTCCCATCAAGGAAAAGATCAAAGGCAAGTTGCTGAGCACTTGCATACGGAGTTTCTTTTACTTTCTGTTAGAACCTAAGAAACATTTGTCCTGAGTATTTGTTGATTCCTGGAATAGCTGGGGGTAAAGAGCACTTGAAATTTTTATGTGTGGAAACATGATGACTGCTTGCAAGAGTTTCTGAGATGAGCACCATAACTAATAAGATTTACTACAGTTTGCTTGTGTAGGTATTGAGTTCAGCTCAACAGTGGTCAGTTTTAATGAAGACTAAAGACTTTCTAGCTCTTCATTTTGTATAGGATTCTTTCAAATAGAATTGTAATGCTAGGAAATGTCACTTTCATGTAAACTGTCTCACTTATGATGTTTGCTTCTTTTGAAAAAGATCTTTTTAGATTTCCAGAAATATTAAGTATAAGTGGTTCTCTCTGCCTTACAAAAATTCATTATAATATGAAAAGCATTTTGAAAGAAACCTTATCCTATGCCAGTGCCATTCACATGCTTTAAAGGATGTAAGTACTCTTTTGTGGTGGGAGTGAGGAGTATACTTTTCAGAATTAGAGGAGATTTTTTCTCTATTTTTCTAATTTGATATTAGTTTACTTAATTTCACTATTTCAGTTTGGCTATTACAATGATATTCCTTTGTAATAAGGGATATTTTTCTTCATAACATCTACTTTTCACTTGTTCTCAGCCTTGACTCTGGTAGGAAACTTGTAGGTTGAAAAATTCACACCAGATACTGCTCTTCTATCCAGTGTGATGCTCAAGTGCTATGTTAGAAGCAGTTTGCTAAGGTGAGGCTTTGGGTGCTGTTTCTGCATAGCTTCACAGAGGACTTGAAAGATCTTGCACTGACCTTCAGAAAATCTGGACAATAACAGTACTCTGCTGGCTTTACATCCCTCTATGTATTTAAAACCAAATTAATTAATAACAAAGCAACTGACAGCCACCCAGTAATATAGAAGGATATATAGAAAAAAGTAGTAGAGCTCCCTGTGGTTGATACATTTGCTTTAACAGATTGCACTGTTATGTAGGGCATCACTTAGTAAGACAAAAATTATTTTGTTGCACTAGTCCCCAGCTGAAGAATTTTTCTTACAAGGTGATCAGAGAAGTTTGAGACCCAGTGCTGTAAAACGTTTTTTTCTTGTTCCTCTACTAGAATACAAAAATCTCTGCACTCAGGAGAAATGCTCAGAACAGCTTCTACAGAGAGGCAAGTGCAAGTGGTGCCTGCATAAACCTTCATCTGAACAGGGCAATGGGAAATTGTCTCTGGGTGCACACAGGTGGGTAATGTCAGAACTTCGAAAGCCAAGCAGAGGGTGGCAGCAAGCTGTGGTAGCCAGGAATAGGCAGAGTAGCTGTCCCAGGAGTGGAGTCTTCCTTCTGATGGGTGCTACTGCGGCATCAGAAGAGAACAGAGAAGCTCCAGGGTCCCACTGAAAACCAATGACTAAAGAGTACCACCTTCATGGGAACAAACTGACTCTGCAACACTGCAGTCTGGTCCAGAGAACATGCAGGCTGATAGTTTTGCATTGAGTTTCCAGAAGCCTTTGGGTCAGGCATGTGTTGAGTCACTAATTTCTGACTGTGTTTATGACTCCTCTCTTGAGTTTTTTGCTGCCCAAATACTAACAGATGCCAATGAGACAGCCTCTGAATCTCTAAGACTATGATAAAATATGCAAGGAGTAATTGAATTACTTTTCTGTGAGGTGATGATCAGTGCTTTTTCACTCTTGGGTTTGTCTCTTGCTTGCATTCTCTTCAAACTGCTGGGTGGGAACCATACATTTTCAGTGCTAAACCACTATTTTAAAGGTCTGCTTAATATAGGCAGAGCTTCATGCACATATGGAAGTAAATTCATGACAAGAGGTTGTTTACAAAGGGTGGAGCAGCCTATTTTCAGGCCTCCCAACTTTTCTAAGGTTTTTAAGATCTCTGCCTGTTATACATGCTATATATATATAAATCTATAAAATATACCTACTATATTCCACAGCTGTATAAGCAAGAATTTTGAGAGGGAGCTTAGTACTGGGTTGTTCAGCAAATGCTCTGTGGAGTTATAGCAGCTGCTGGGATTTAGTTTCCTTGGTGTGCTGCTTCAGTTTTTAGGACTGCCCATCAAATATGTTCATTGTCCCATTTGCAAACATGCCTGCTTTTGTGTATGGCAAGTAATTCTTCTAGACAAGAATTTAGAGTTTAAAACTAATATACTGATAAATAATATCCATGCAACATGCAAAACAGTGCTCACTTGCTATAGCCAATGGCTTCCTCTTCTTTCTCAATGGATTTTTCCTTTAAAGGTACCTACCTGACACACAGAATCTGCTTGTTGTTTGTGTTGCTGTAGCACTCAGGAGCTTCAGCAGAGCCCAAGGCCTGCTCATGATTGGTGCCATCTTCACAATCTCGTGAGGTGTTACATGAGTGTAAAGCAAAAACACAGGCTCTGTGGAGGAATGGGAAGAGACACAGAGATGTGTGAATTAGTCTTTAAAAACATAATCTGTAATGGCTTTTACTGCTGGTAGGATCTACATTGGCTACTTACTTCTCGCTCTCTATTTTTTCAACTCCCAAAGCAGAAGGATAGGCTGTCTTTCTAACTTACAGTACAGCTGGCCCCCATATATCAGTATGTTACTTAAATACCAGGGTACTAATGATATGTGACACCAGTGGAAAACAAGAAAGTTAAGGCCAACACTTTTGGCACATCTTTTACTACTATATTCTTTGGAAGAGCAGCCAGTGAATGAATTGACTTGCTGTAAATCCACTTCTCCAAGTTTTTGAACTCTATTATATGCGAGAGGTTTAATAAATACTTGACTCTGTGAAAATGTGTGCAGGATTCATGGCTTGCCTCCCTCTCCAGTTAGTTTTGTACACCGAGGAGTTACAAGCCCAGCTTCCATCCGTTTTAACGAACCAGCTTTGAGTCAGTGATAATAGGAGAGGAAAAGCATGCATCAATGCAAAGGCTGTATCCTACAGCCTGTGTTCCTTCTGGTATGCTGGTATGTTTTTAGGTAGTCTTGGGTACCCAGATTTAAAACCCTTCTGCATCAATTGTCTTCTGTGCAGAGGAAGCACAAATGCAGTCAGAAGGTCTCGCATAAAAAAAAACAAACAGGGGAGCCTTTCTTCTCATAACAGAGGCAGGTTTTTCTTAAAAGTCATGCAAGTTAAAATAAATACCACAGCACATAAGCCAGCACACAGAAAAATGAATCAGTGAGCTACAGCATGTGTGCAGCAGCAGTACTGCATTCCTGTCATCACACATTCCCAAAGCATAACAGTGAGAGAAATATGATCCGAAACTGGTTTAAGTGGTGCTGTAATTAAGCCAGGATTACTACCATAGTATAACACAACCTGATAGCGTTCCAGAGGTAGACTGAAGACTTGCTTATGATAAGCTCTGAAACATTTTCCTTTTTTTATATTTGGAGTTTTTTTACTTACACCTTTGCCCTTGGGATTTTTTCTTTCCCTTTCTGGTGGAGTTTCTCAAACGCTCTCTCGAAGGCGAGAGGGTTGTTTGAGCAAGCCCAACTTTTCCCTTGCCAATAAATCCATCAAGAGAGGTTGCCTTACTTTGTGACCTGGACCACAAGCATAGAGTAGAAGTACTTGGCTTCTCTTGCATATTTGAGTAACAGTGGGTACCAGAGAGAGGTGACAATACTGTTAATGTCAGAAATCTAAGGGCTGGTGTGAAAGAGGATGTGCTGCATCATGAGTTTTCTGGTTTGTTCTTGCCAGTATATCTGATTACAAAGACCTGGAAGGGAAAACTAGTGCTTCCTACAGCCAAGGACAGTTGCAGCCTGTTGCCAGACCTCCTTAACTAGTAAGGGATTGCACAAAAACATCTTTTTTAGAGTCTGAGTTCTGCACATTTGTTAATATAGAGACACAAGAATCCATGCATGAAAATGGTGAGTTTATGCAGTGGACAATTTTCTCACTTCATGGATTTATTAATATTAGAAACGCAGGCAATGTATTTTGTCAGGAAGGCTCTTACGCAGAGCTGTAGATCTAATAAAACCATATATTGCCAAGGCCTGTGATGTTATACCTGAGTTTGGTGGTTTCCCCAAGTTCTTAATTACATTTTTTCCACCTCTTCTCGCACTCAACTTTCCTTCCCCCCCTCTGCTTTACTGCTTTTCAACTGCTTGTACTACAGGCTTTTTATCTCTTTATTTTCTACTTATTCTTTTCTGCTCTCCCTCTTCCACTTTCATAGGCCCTGCATTTCCTTCCTAGCATCTTGCAGCATCCTATCTCCACTTTTTAAAAAGTTACAGAATTTGACGGTTTTGTTTTCATAGGCCACAAAATGGCTCTCTGCTCCCTGTTTTACGTGGCTGCCAGTGACTGTGGCTGCTGTTAGGACAAAGTCTCCCCTGTGTCCCAGTAATAACAACTCTATTTGTAGTCTTTGTTTCTGAAGCTGGCGACCGGGAAAGGACCCTTATCATAGACCTGCAGGGAGTAAAGCCACAAGGCTTTGTGCCGAGCACTCGGTATCTTGACATTGTTGGTTCTTCTGGTGGTGTTGGGTGCTTGTCAGACACCAGCTCAGCTGACAGTAATAAAGCAAAGCCCTTTTAATTTCCTCACTGCAAGGCAGACAGTTGACTATGTGCAACAGGCAAGGTAGTGACAGGGTAAGGGAGAACCCAGGCTTTGAATGCATAGTTTGAGAGATGACGATTTTAGAGGTGTAGCTTGTCTTAGCAAAGAGGGGGATTGCTTTCCTCCTTGTGTGTCCTATTATTTTGCCATTTTTATTTTAGTGTTTGGCTTGCATGCTTATTTCATTTGAAAACCTCATGCAGTCAGTCCCCAAGCCAGTCAAGCTGAGGTGGTAACACCAGCCCACCCTGCTACTGAGGCCTGCTTCTCTCCCGCTATGGAAACTTGTTTGTCATGGGGAGGAAAAAAGAAGTAGCCCCAACTGAAACTTGAAATACCACATTACATGAGAGCAATTACCATATATGCACACGTGCACAAGCATGCATGCACACACACATGCAGAGAAATATATATATATACAGCTCACCATATTGTACTCTGCTACATGATTATAATTTTTCCATTGAGGAAAAATTAGCCTATGAAATCAATGCTGGGACCCTTGAGTTTTAAGCGTATTTGCCACTGATTACCTACACTCTTCTGGGCCAGTGATGTCCTTTTCTTTTTGCCATTTTCCGTCTATAAAATGGGAACAGACCTGCTTAGCAACTAATAAGTGAGTGTTTATGAAGATCAAATGCAATAGAGATCCTTAGTAATATTTGTTTTCTCACTTTTTAAAAAGATAACACAGAAGGTTTTCAGAAGCTAAGATTTTGAATTGCTTCTCTGAAAGCCTTCAGGTTCCCTGTGAACTTGGACTGAAGCAGGGTTGTGACTGAAACCTTGAACACATAAGAATCCTTTGTAATATCTTATAGGTACCTTAGCTTCTTTTTTGAAATTCATAATGTTAAATCAGTGCCTTTGAAATGTCTACTATTATGTTGCCAATTCCTGATAAGGAGTTGTTAGGTTAAGAGGGAGGCAGGATGCCTATTTTTGGTTTAGTTCAGACTTTTTTCCCAAGATCTCTATGGTCTATTCATCCAAGCTTCACCTATCCCTCTAGTAATTCAAGAAAGAGATGTTACCTTTTGGACTTTAAATACCAAATGATAAAAATAAATGCTCTATCTGATTCTCAACAAAAAGCTTCTGTAGTAAAAAAAAAAAAAAAGCTGGGGGTGAATAAAAAAAAAAAAAAAGACAGCAAAAAGTTTTGAAACCATCTCTCTTTCCTCTTCATCATCGATAGGAAGTGATCAGATTCCCTTAAGTTCAATTCCTGCTTGGAAGAAGTATTTTTCCTTATTCGTAGCAAGCCCCGTCAGACTATTTCCATACTTCTTTTTACAATTAGGCAAAACTTTACCAATGTGTAGCAGGTAGGCAAACATATTTGTAAATTAAAGCAGAATTTCCCAGTGGTTTCAGCCAAAGAAAACTGGCGTCCCCGCCACTGTTAGAACTGTTGGATTAAACAGCGTATTTTTATTTATTTCAAACTGTGCTTATAAAGGTACTGTACTATTGTTCACCAAGCAGGACGCCATTTGTAGCTGGGAACATTTCTTTCTCTACCCTGCTCTAACATAGCCGTATGAATCCAGACATTTATTTTCTTGTATTAAAAAAAACCCAACTAATTTAAAATGTCTAAGAATAAAATGTTGTGGGGTTTTTTTGAAAGCCCTCAAATTTTAGCTTTCAGTTCATATGAAGAAAATTATTTTATTTCAGTTTGGCCACCGAAGCAAAAAATCAATTACCTTCACAGTTCTAGCTCTTTTTCCAAAGCAAACAGCCAAAACTTAAACTTGGTCTTTAATTATATGTTTGATTCATCCCAGTAACAACACTTGACTTCAAACAATGCAAGAGCAGGAGGAAACTTGCTCTGAATTCCTCTCTTCAAAGAGAAGAACTCTTTCAGATACCATGTCAGAAAACTTTAAGCTGAAACCAAACAAGATAACTGTGAGAAGACTGAATACAAGAAGTTTTAGCTGACCACAGGAATAACGTCTCAGTACTGAGAGGAGGCCTCCAAAATTGCTTTTAAACAAATCTCCCCACATTTGGGAAAAGAAAGTTGACCTTGCTAGATGGATTGCTTATTCCTCTCATTCCCTCCTCCCCCCATTTTAATATGAAAATAACTTTTCATAGTTGTAGGAGCAAATTATTGTTTGCTTAAAATTATCACACAACAAAAATGCATCCTGTTATCTGTGCCCAAAACTATGAACCAGTCTGATTCCTACAACTGATTAAGTAGAAGGTACTGTGTGTTAATCCTATGTACTGTATTACTCTCGTGACCATTCCCGCAAGTGTACAAATTAATTAAACTACTTGAAAGACAGTCACCGGTTCATTACTGCACAGCAAATTGCTCAAAAAGAATTGGGATATGTGTGCTTTATCCAACAGCTGCAGAGCCATCCCTTGGCTTTTTATCTGATACTTGTTACAATAGCTCTGGAACTAGACTCAAATCTTTTTATTTGGGAATAATTATGCAGAAAGCCAGCATAAGGATCACTGTGGTCTTGTTCCCCCCCGCCCCCCTTTGTTCTGTCTTTCTACTTCTTGACCTCATTTTTCCTCCTCATTGCTTATTCCTATTTGTCTCATGTCTTTTTTTAATGGAACAGATTGATATTTAGGGCTGTGTCTAGACTAGGAGAAAGGCTGAGTTTAGTTCAGCTGTAGGTTGAAGCTAGCTGGCCAGCTATATTCAACCACTTCTTGACAGCTGGAAGTGCACTGCCACAGTTGGTTCAACTTTCAGACAGTGCAATAAGAGTTTATGCTCCTGGCTAGAATTTAATTTGCTTTTACATCTGGTAAAATGGGTAAGTTTTTTAAGTTTGACTTAGCTAGGTAGCGCTAACCAATTTATCCCAACCTCAGCCTTTGATGAGAAAAGTTGAACAGTTCTAGAAGTTCTCCTTACAGTTTTTCTGGTCTGAGGGTGAAAACATGTTCTATAATAAGCTTTGCGTAGGTTGATGAGTAAATTGCTAGATGAGTAAGTTGCATGATGGAAAATATCTTATATTTTTATTAGTGGAGCTCTAGGCCATTTTTTTTGCTCATCTTTCTTACTTTTTCCTGGTTGTGACCAGTATACAAAGTATAAATGGAAACATGTCATTCCTGATGGCTTCTCACACAGTTGGAAGGAGATGAGGCTGAATGAGAAAGGACCCCATAGTATTTAATTTTCAATGTTCTTGCTGGGTTTCATTCACATCATTTCTACTCACGTGAGAGGGATGGCTGCATATGAAACCCTGAATCATTCTTTGGCGTGTGTTCTGCCCACAGTAGTATGGCTAGCCAGGCGAGCTGAGGTGGATACTGAAGTGATTAACCCAAAGCTGTGCAGCAAGGCAGCAAAGGGATAACGTCTCAAGGTCCGCTGGCTTTGATGTTCAATTCATTCACCGACGGTCATCCTTTCACGGGTTCACCACTATTGAAAAATTTCAATTACTGACAAAATTACAGTCCTCTGATTTTCCACGCTCTTAGAAATGTGACACAACCCACTTTAAGAAAGGTTAAATAATTATAAAAACGTGAACAGAAGTAATTTATTGGCAGCATTTTCAAATCCCTGCGTTGCAGTCGTAACGCTGGCACCACCTGATGCCAAGCGCGCTCAAAGCTGTCCCGCGGAGGAGGAACCGAGTCCCCTCCTGCCGTTGTGGTTAACCGGGGTTCACAAAACCCCGCTCCCCTGGCGGCCTGGCCCAGTTCAAGATGGCGCCCTGGGCGCAGCCGCAGGCGCCACTGGGGTGAGAGGGTGGGCGACCGCCTTCCCACCGGCGAGGCGGGTAGGCTGGGTGGGTGTCCTGGATATCCTTGCGGGGTGCAATGCTTTTTTAAGGCGGCGGCGTGACTGACCAGGCCCTCCTGGGGAGGGCCGGGACGCAGCGGCTCTTCAGGTGCCGAGGGGGGAAAAGAAGGCGATGTTGAGGGGGGTGAACCCCGCCGGCTCCACGACGGGGTGCCCCGGGGGTACAAACCTCTCCCGGCCCCCTTCCCTCCGCCGTATCCGGTCGGCCCGGGGCGGGAGCGGTGCCCGAAGGGGCCCGGAGACGAGACAGGGGAAGCGAGGCGGACCTCGCCGCCGTGGCCGCCCTGCCCTTCCGCCCCTTCCCGCCGCTCGGGGCGGCGC